>NW_006922063.1:226321-294573 GCF_000298275.1 Orycteropus afer afer
CTGGGTTCTCAATTCTATTCCATTGGTCTATGTATCTGTCATTAAACCAATACCAGGTAGTTTTCACTACTGTGGCTGTATCTTCTACTTATTTTTAAATTAGTTTGTGTTTTTTATGTCGAGGTGTTGGAATTTTCTATAAATTTTAGAAAGAAGTCCCTTGTCAGATACGTTGTTGCTGAATATTTTCTCCCAATCTGAAGATCCTCTTTTGGAGAAATCTTTTTGTGCACATAAGAATTTAATTTTCAGAAGGTTCCAATCATCTATTTTATCTTCTGTGGTTTGTATGCATTTTGGGTTATGCTTGATAGTCTATTTGCACCATAAATTAGGGCTCCTAAGTTTTCCCCTGTTTTTTCTTTGATGAACTTTATAGTTTCAGGTTTCACGTTTAAGTCTTTGATCCATTTGGAGTTAGTTTTTGTGTATGGTGTGAGGGGTTGTGGCTTGTTTCATTTTTCTGCAAATGGGTAACCAGTTTTGCCAGCACTATTTGTTAAAGAGGCTATCTCTCCCCCATTTAATGGATTTTGGCCCTTAGTCAAAGATCAGCTGACCATAGGTGGGGGGATCTATTTTGGGTTCTCAATTCTGTTCTGCTGGTCTATGTGTCTGTTGTTGTACCAATACCAGGCTGTTTTGACTATTGGGGCTGTATTGTAGGTTTTGAGATCTGGGAATGTGAGACCTCCTACTTTGTTCTTCCTCTTCAGTAGTGCTTTGCTTATCCAAGGTCTCTTTCCTTGCCGTATAAAATTAGTGACTGGTTTTACCATGTTCTTAAAGAATGTTGATGGAAACAGGATAGGGATTGCATTGAATGCTTAGATTACTTTGAGTGTATTGACATTTTCACAAAGTTCAGTCTTCTTATCCATGAACATCGTATGCTCTTACATTTATCTAGATCTCATAGTTTTTTAAGTAGTGTTTTGTAGTTTTCTTTGTAGAGATCTTTTGTGTTCCTGGTAAGATTTATTCCCAAGTATTTTATCTTTTTGGTGGTTATTGTAAATGGTTTCTGGTGGTGTGGTGGTTAAGGCATTTGGATGCTAACCAAAAGGGCAGTGGTTCAAACACACCAGCTGCTTCATGGAAGAAAGACAGAGTGATCTGCTTCTGTAAAGATTGACAGCCTTGGAAACCCAGGGGTTCACTATCAGTCAGAACGACTGCATGGCAGTGAGCTTGGTTTTGGTTTTGGTATCAAGGTTATGCTTGCTTCATAAAATAGATTTGGGAGGATTCCATCCTTTTCTATGTTATGAAATAGTTTGAGTAGGATTGGTGTCAGCTCTTCTCTGAATGTTTGGTAGAATTCTCCAGTGAAACTGTCTGGGGAAGGACTTTTTCTTGTGGCAATTTTTAAATGACCTGTTCAATTTATTCTTTTGTTATGGCTCTGTTTTTTTTTTACCTCAGTCTGTGTTAGTTTAGGTAAGTAGTGTGTTTCTAGAAATCTGTAAATTTCTTTCATGTTTTCTATTTCATTTTTGAAGTGAATGAGGGCCTGTATGGCACTGAGGTGAAGAATACAGATCTCAAAGGCACCCTGAATTTGACTTTTAGCCCCTAAACTGTGAGAAAATCAATTTGTTTGTTAAAGCCACCCACTTGTGCTATTTCTGTTATAGCAGCACTAGCTAATCAAGACACTGACAATACAGTGAATTCTCTACAATGGTTAGCTGTCACCATTAAACTGATTTTTAACCTTAACATTAGGGAGACACTGCACTAATGTCACTGTGTTCCCATATCAGAACACTGGGATCTGACCCTACTCCCCTGTTGGTGACACACTTTGTTTCACAAAATTGTTCCAAGAGCCCTGAGTTAGCCTGTCCCTGTCTAGACATCCCACCCCCATCTAGCTTGCAGCTGAGATAAGGTCTAAGCCAGCCTTTCACCCCTGTAGCATGAATATGGCCATTTCACAGATGAAGAGCAGATACTGAGGCAGAGAAGTGAAGTCTGGCTCAAGGCCATACCACCAAGGAGTCAGGGGAAGAAGATACGCTAAGTCCGGCCCCATACAGGCCATACTGGAAACATTGCCCTGAACTTTGTCCTCATGGAGTCCACAGACCAATGGGTGTAGACAGACCCATCCTTATACATTAACAACCTAGAGTGCTACGGGCTGTAATGGGGAAGCCCAGGCAGAGTTGTCAGATGATGATGGGGAAGCCCAAGCCAGAGAGATCGGGACTCAGGTGAGTCAAACTCAGAGGTGTGTGGGAGTCCAGAGGAGGTGCCTGACTTCGCTTGGGAAGTCGATGGAAGTTTCCCAAAGGAGGGGCCATCTGAGCTGAGACCTGAATGACAAGTCAAAGTCAGACAGGAGAACAAGAAGTAAATACGCCAGGAGGAAGGCACAATGTTTGTAGAAGCCCAGAGGCAAGAAGTTGAAGGACACATAGGAGGCTGCATGCAGTCAAACCAGGGGAGAAGGAGTGTGTGTGTGTGCTGGGGGATGGGACACGGAGAGAGGTGAGACAGAATTGTGAGCCAAGGGCCTTGAGTGACAGGCAAGGAGTGAGGTCTTTATCCCGAGGGCTTGGGAACCCCTAGCTCTCAGGGGCCCCCAGGCCAGGGACTCCCTTCCACCCCTCAGCCTTAGGAACTTCTTGGAAGAAGAGGCAAGTTCTTCCTCCCTCAAACAAAGGTTCTCTTTGTCCACAGGAAGAGCCCATCATGCTCCAAAGGTCAACGGAAGGGATTTGTGATGAGTAGGCTGGAGATTCTGCCCTGCCAGGCCCAACCCTCCTCCCAAGGCCAGAGACAAGCCCTGGGGCCATTAGTCACCTCACAGTTATAATTACTAATGTTAATGAGTGCCTGCTAAGGACCAGGCATTGTTCTAGGTCCTAGGGATATAAAACCAAAACCGAACCCAACTCACTGCCATAGAATTGATTTAGACTCAAAGCAACCCCTCCTTGGGTTTCCGAGGCAGGATCACTATGGAAGTAGATTGCCCCATCTCCCTTCCAAGGATTGTAACAGTGAACAAAGAAGACAAACAAATCAGTTGGTTCCTGCCCTTATGGAACCGACATTCCAGTGGAGAAGGGAGCAAAGGTGCGAAGAAATACACAGATAAACAGTGTCAGCAATATGAGGCAGAGACGATATGTAAGTGCTGAGGGTGCTGGGAGACATGCGCAGTGTTACCCAGAGGGCTCAGGGACGGCCTGGGGTGGGAGAGAAGTGCTGTGAAAGCAAAAACTAAAGGAAGTGATGGAAGGAGCCATGTGGACTCAGGTGCAGCATCCCAGGCAGATGGAAACCAGGAAATTGACCCCAGAAGCATACAAGGGCCTTCCCAGACTCAGGACTCTAAATGCCCAAGTCAAGATGCCTTTGAGCTGAAAAAAACTCCCTCTGTCCCATTTTCCAGACCTCCTTTATTAATTCTGAGACTGGGAGATACCAGATAACCCTAACCCTAACCCTAACCTAACCCTAACCCTAACCCCCAACCCTCAGTAGTCTTTCCTCCAATATCTCTCTTTCCCCAGATCTATGACCCTTCTCGCCCACTTCTGCCCCCCAACAGACGTAGGCATAGGGTCTGTCTTGGTAGGCACAGTGTGACCAGTACTGGGCATGAGGTCTTTAAAAATGTCATCTCATTGAACTGATTCCCATTGCTCTTGGAATGGAATTTGACCTCCACACCTCCTCCTACAACCCTCAAGTGCTGCTCCCTTCCCTCCCGCCTCTCTTTTCTCACCTCCTCCCACATTCTCCCCAACTCAGTTGGCTGGCTGCAGCCACACTGGCCCCTCTGCTGTACCTGGAACAGCCAGACTCATTCCCACTCAGGGCTTTTGCATTTGCTCTTCCCTCTGTGTGAAACGTTCTTCCCCAGATCATCACGCGACTGGCTCCTTCTCATCATTCGGGTCTTAGCTCAAATGTCACTTCCTCAGAGAGACCTCCATGGCCACTGAACTCAGAGCAGATCCTGGGGCTTGGCCACTCTTTGTTACACAACCCACTTTCTCAACCTGAAATTATCTTTTGTATTTGTTTATTAGGAGCTCTGGTAGCGTAATGCCTAAGGTGCTTGACTGCTAACCAGAAGGCTGGTGGTTCAAACCCACTAGCCACTCCTCAGAAGGAAGGCAGGCCATCTACTTCTGTAGTGATACCGCCTCAGAAACCCAAGGAGGGGTTGCTATGAATCGGGTCTGACTCAACGGCACATAACAACAACAACATTTGTTTATTAGTTCATTTTCCATTCCCCACCTCGTCTACCTCTCCAGAATAGGATCATCAATCTTTTACTGGAAAAAGGCAGGTGATACATATTTTAGGCTTTCTGAACCACACAGTCTCTGCCATGAGAACTCAATTCTTAACTGTGTAGACAGAAGCTGCCATAGACAATATGTAAACAGATGAGTGTGGCCGGGTTATTGAAACTTTATTTGTGGATGCTAAAATTTGAATTTCACATTATTTTTACATATTGGGAAATATTATTTTTTTGAACATTTACAAATGTAAAACACATTCTTAGCTTGCAAGCTGTACTAAAGCAGATGGGGGCTGCTTTCGGCCTGTGGGCTATAGTTTGTCCACCCCTGTTCTAGAACGTCCACTCCATGAGGCAGGGGTTGCTGTCTGTCCTGGTCAGTGCTCGGCCCTCAACTTCTAGAAACGGGCTCAGTTGGAGTTGAATAAATGAATGCTACAGAGAAGAGCTTCAATCAATTCATTGATTCTTTCAGCAAATCTTCATTGAGGCTTGCTATGCTTTGGGCTCTGGGGAGATGGCAAGGACTAGAATGTGATCTTGGAGCCATGAGTTGACATCCTTGCATTGCCTGACTTATGTTCCTGTAGAGCTGGCCTGCCCTCCCCACAGCCACTACGAGCTCTGCTGGTCCATATGTTCCAGCTCCTGTGTCAAGCCTGCCCTGCCCAACAACTGCTCCACACTGTGGTAAGAGGGCAGTGACCAAATCCTCTGCCGGTGGGATGCAGTGGCATTGACTGCATGCTCCCAACCAGTGCAGCTGCTCCATAGGGCAGGGGCCACCTAGCAGGGTGACAATTCTGCTGCTATGAGGCTTACACACACACATTGTGCACTGCTCCCCTTCTTCCGACGGGTCTGGGCAGAGATGTGGGACCCTGAAAGGGATCTTAGGGTGCCACCCACTAACCCCTGGCACCTGCCAGGCATTCACACCTCACCACCTTCCATGGGAGGACTGTTGAGTTCCCAGGCACCTATGTTCCTGTCTTAGCCGAATTCTGCAGTTCCTTCAGCTCATTGCCCTTCTTCAGGGTGGAGCTGGGGAAGAAGAACAGGTCGAGCAGCCCTATCATGCTCATGTCAGAAGTATCTATCCAGGTGAGAGGGATGCAGGTGCAGAGCCACAGCTCAGGTGAACACACAGTGCTGGGACAGCGTAGTGGTATGACCTCTTGACATGCTACAGTCCCACTTTGGCCTTTGCTTTAGCATAGGCTTCATGGACACCCTCACCCTGCCCCAGCCCTGTGACGATCACACATGCATGCTCTGCAGCAAATTCAATGGTGATTCCAGTAACAATGCGAGGCCTGCATCACCTTGGTGAGGAGCAAGGTTTGTGGGCATGACTGTGGGGGTGACTTCTGTCTGCAATGACCAGGGTCAGATTGTGCAGGTCAGGAGGTGCCGCTGGCTTCTGAGGGATCCCTAGGACCCCTTTTCCCCTGCCACACTGAGATCAACCCGGATCCATATATATCCAGCTGCGTCAGTGATCTGTGTCTTGCTGAGGGCAGTGACCAAATCCTCTGCTTGGCCCTGCAGGCATATGCTGCGGTCTGCCAGGGTGCAGACATCACCATGTGGCACTGGAGGAATTCCTCCTTCTGTGGGGAGTCATGGTTAGTGGGGCAGGGATTCATCCTCATCCCCTGCATGGCAGTTGGTAACAGACACTAAGGCGGGCTCATGTAAACCTTCAGCGTGATTCTTTAACAGGTTGGGACATACATGAATGAATGAAGTAAGTAAATAAATGCCATGACCTTTTCTCATCTAACACTATGAACAATAGTTCCCTGATATCATTAAGCACTTGGTCCATATTTAGATCTTCCTGATTTTCTAAATGAGATCCTGCTCCCCTCCTCTGCTCCAAAATGCTTACTGACTCTCTATTGCTTGGCTATCAGAGGTTCCTCGCTGGTTCAAGCATAGGGGTACAATAGGGACAGGGTATGTTCTAGAAGGATAGCACTCCAAGCCCAATCAAGGAGCAATGAAAGCCCCACGAGGCCACCCTGGTGACCAGGATACCCCTGAAACCATGCCCTACTCCCACTGAGGTTAGATCCACATGGGAATCTCCAACACCCAGGCAGTAGGAAGCCCTAGAAGACTTTGGAGTAGGAGAAGGGAGTTGGGCAATGTTCATGGAGTGGGAGAAGTAGGCAAAGTAGAGGCTGTTTCTGGAACTATAGGTCATGTTTATCCAAGCCACTAAATATATGTGAACTTGCTAACCCTCAAATCAAGTCTAGGAGGCAGGTACTAAAGAGCCCCACTTTAGAGACAGGGAAACTGAACCCAAGAGAGGTTAAACAACATGGCCCTGGAGAGGGGGTAGAGAAACAGCAGGAATTTGAGGCCCTCAGGAAAGCAGCTGGGGCAGCAGGCTTGCAGGTCCCAGGCCTCCTTAGCTGAGCATTTTCTCTGCCCGTGGCCTGCTGGAAGCACAGCCCTACCAGCCCTGCCTGGACCTCCTGCCAGGTGTGGCTCTCCAGCCCAGCTGCACTCTCCGGCACTGACGGCTGCGTCTGTGATGATGTGGGCCAGGGCCAGGTGTGTGTGCCTGAGCTATGCAGCTGCACACATGGTGGCCACTCATACCAGGTGAGTCAAGACCTGGGCCCTATTCCTGGGGCAGCCAAGCCATCTTGGGAGTCAGGAACTGTCAGAACTGTCAGGGATGGGCCCCCAATCTGGAAAATCTATATTCAACAGGTGTAGATGGTGGATGGGACTTAAGTGCTGGTCTCTTTATTATTGTTGATTCCACTAATACTACTGATATTTACTAAGCTTATTCCTCATGCTTAGTACTGTGTGCTAAGTACTACCTGTTATCTAACAACTAATGTTAGATCGTACTGCTTTTTCTTTATTATTATTAGTCTACTAGATGCTAGGCCCCAATTAAATACTTTGATAATAAAAACAATAATCTCAACAACTAACATTATTTAGCATTAATAAGTGTAAGACTGTACTAAATGTTCTGTTATTGTTATTGTTATTTTAATGACTGTGTTATTTCCCTAGTGCTGCTATAACAGAAATAGCACAAGTGGATGGCTTTAACAAACAGCAATTTATTCTTTACAGATTAGGCTAGAAGTTCGAATTCAGAGTGCCATTCTAGTGGCTGGGTGAAGGCCCCTTGACCTTGGGCTTCAGCTCTACCTCTTGTTCCATACCCATTGGAGCTGGAGGCTTCTCCTGATTCATGCAGCTGCTGGCTGCTGAAGCTGATGAACCCAAGATAAGCAGGTAAAATGGCACAATCCTAAGATCAACAGGCAACACAGCAGGCCACTGGTTCAAGTCCAAGAATAACCTCAAGATTGGCAGGCAGGACTTCCGGTAAGATGGAGGAACAGATGGACAAGTGACACAGACCCTCTTTAACAAAGAAAAGAAAAACCAATTGACAGAGATACAGAAGATAATCCTGGAGCCCTGAGCTTTGAAAGGAAGTATACAGAAGTGGATTAGGCACCAACTAGTGAAAAAACCTGAACAAAAACAGTGAGTACAGACTGCAGACTGTCAGCTACTCTGACAGGACCAATAGACTGAATATCTCCAAGTGGTGTTGGGACCTGAGAATTGACCTAAAGATCATCCCTGGTCACCTAGGGCTGCAGGGACAAAGGCACTGGTGGCCTATGACTAGGAAGGGAAGCAGCAAGGAGGGAGACAACCTGACCTGTTGACTTTCCGCTGTCCAGAGGGCGCAGCCATTTTGATTGTTTACAAGTGGCAGCCATTTTGGATATTTAAAGTGACCAAGGGTGTAGCCATTTTGAATGTTTACAAGCGACAGCCATTTTGGATATTTAAAGTGACCGAGGGCACAGCCCTTTTTGAATCTTTCCAAGTGGCAACTATTTTGCATTTTGAAGTGATAGCATTCTCATTCAGATTCCAGGGACCTAGAAATAGGCTCTGTTTGCCAAGGTTGGCAGGGACATACGAGAGGCTGACAATAGGAAATGAGACAGGTGGTGAGTGTATAAGTGCTGTCAACTAATGAATAGAGGAGCACACCCCAGTATCCTGTTTGCATAGATAACACAAAGAAAACAAAAATCGTGGGCAAGTCACTCCAACATACAATCACCAATTAAATATAAACACAAAAGTCACAATGCCTCGGAGACAACAGAGCATCACAGTCCACACAAAGAAGCAAGATTAAGCAGGAAAAACAAGGGACCAGGATATAGGCCCAAAACACATCCTTGAGGAAGAAGGAACATTGGAACTCCCTGATAAGAAATTTAAAGGAATTATATTTAGGTATCTTCAACGAATTGAGGGACAGATCAAGGAAAACACAGAGAAAACCCTACAAGAATTTTGAAAGACAATACAAGAACAAAATGACAAAATAAATGAAAAATTAGAAATGATTAAAAATCTAAGCACAGAAATCCAGAAGATTAATGCTAAATTTTCAGAAGTAGATAAGACCTTGAATGGCCAAAGGAGCAGAACTGAATCAATGGAAGACAGAATTAGGGAGATTGAAGGCAAATACCTGAACACTTCTTTGGAAAGGGAGCAATCAGAAAAAAAGATTAAAACAAAATGAAGAAAGCCTAAGGTTCACGTGGGATACCAACAAAAGAAATAACCTATGTGTCAATGAATTCCAGAACAGGAAGAGACAAATAAAACCACAGAGAAAATTGTCAAAGATTTGTTGGAAGAGAATTTTCCTGATATGATGAAAGATGAGACTATATCCATTCAGGAAGTCCCATAGACCCCAAATAGGATAGACCCCAGAAGAAAATCACCAAGACATATTATCACCAAACTTACCAAAACCAAAGACAAAGAATCATGAGAGGAGCATGGGAAAAACAAAAAGTTACCTACAAGGGGCAACCAATAAGATTAAGCTTGGATTTCTCAACAGAAACCATGGAGGCAAGAAGACAATGGGATGGTATATACAAAACACCGAAAGAGAAAAATTTCCAACCAAGAATTATGTACCCAGCAAAACTGTCCCTCAAATATGATGGTGAAATTATGACATTTTCAGATAAGCAGAAATTAAGAGTATTTGTTAAAACCAGACCAACCTTATAAGAGATGCTAAAGGGAGCCCTTTGGACAGAGAAGCAACAACAGCCACACCAACTGACCATTAACACACATGATGATATAATCCAGAAACCAACCCAGTTATGGAAGTATCCAAAGTGAATAAGCCTACAAGATTGTAAATAGGGAACCACAGACATCAATTGACAAATGAGGACAACTACAAACCAAAAAAAGGGAAAAAAACTGTGTCATTATAGAACTTCTAGATGGCAGGGAAGTCAAGACAACTACAAGATAAAATGGACTGTTCTAAACTTGGGAAGGAAACTATAAATCACAGGATAACCTCAAAGAAAAATGATAAACCTTCACATCAAAAAAGAGGACCAGCACAAATATTTAGCAAATACTAAAACAATAGCAATGAAGGAAGTGATAACACGATTCATAAACAAAACAAGCTCAGCATAGAAAATTATATGGAACAAAGAAATCAACACCATGAAAAAGCACATAACAAAATGACAGCAACAAATTCATATTTGCCGATAATTACATATCTGGCAAGGGACTTACCTCCAAGATTTATAGCGGAAGAGTGGATGACCAAACTATGGTACCTACACGTAATAGAATGCTATGCAACACTAAAGAATAATGTAGAGTCTGCAAAACACCACATAATATGGATGAACTTGGAGGACATTTTGCTGAGTGAAATAAGTCAATCACTGAAGGACAAATATAGTATTAGTTCGTTGTTGTGGAGGGTCAAGGAAAGGTTTATATATGGAGGGAAAGTTTCTCTGTTGGTGTGAGAGGGGAGGGGAGGATATATTGCCAAAAAAAAAAAAAAAGCATTGACCCATGTCACTTTAGTTTTGTATATTTCACTGTACAAAAATTATATTTTGATAAAATGCATAAAAAAAGGCCTTGGCTGTGCTTGCTTCATAGCACATACACTAAAATTGGAATGATTCAGAAAGATTAGCGTGGACCCTGCACAAGGATGACACGCAAATTTGTGAGGTGCTCCCTATTTTTAGTACTGGTCTTTCCAGAAATTACAAGGAGGGGAAAAAAAAGTAAGTCAATGTCGTGAAACAAAATATATATGAACTGCTGGATGGAAAATGAATTTGCTCTGTAAACTCTCACCAAAGTCACAATAAAAATAAATACATGAAAAAGGTCTTTGCTCTACAAAAAAAAAAAAAAAAAAGATTGGCAGGCAATATAGCAGACTACTGGTTCAAGTCCAGAAATTGGAATCTCAGCCAAACACAGTGCCGGAAAACTAGAGATCTCTCCCAAAGCTTCTCCATATATACTGGAAGCAGGCCCCACCCTCAAAGTAACTGCCTTCAACTACTTAGCTGCTCACACAGATTCCACCATGGAAGTGATTACAATCTCATCATAGGGAATAATTACATCCAGCTGCCAAGCCACTCAAAAACATGGCCAAGCCCAGTTGACACAATATCTTAACTACAACACCCCACCCCTTGTCAACTTGGCACCTGTATACATCTTCTTCATTGTGTGATCTAATTATCCTAGTCCATCAGAGTGGTGACATTACCCCTTGGCCTGGAAGTCCCCATTCTTTCATCCCTTGGGCATGGCAGCTCCACCCCCTCACTTTTGGGCAGTGGGTATGGCTCCACCCCACTGGCACTCATATACAGCAACCCCACATTCCAGAACTGAGCTGGTGAAGATCTGAGTCTGTGAAACCTAGGAGGCTGTAGTGGTTCCACCCTTTGAAACCCCAGGGCCATGGTCCTACCCTTTGAGACTGAGGCAGCTCTACTTCCCTTCATCCTTGTCTCTTCAACTTCTACTTCCTGTTTCCTTGGTCCCTCAAAGAGGCTAGCCTGGCCTCTGTCCTGTTCCAGGAAGTATTACAAAGCATTTCAGTTCTCCCAGTTAGTGTCCAAAGGCAGCCCACTCCTCTAGGAAGCTTCTTGCTCAAAGGCACTCAGCTTTCTTGCTCCATGGACTGGCAAGCCTGTTGCTCTGCCTCATGCTGGTCTCTTGGTTCTGCATCCACAGTCTCTCTGCTGGTGTCAGTACAGGGATTTTGGCTCCAAGGATGTGCTCTGCTCCTGCTTCCACAGTTAGGTACCTGTTAGAGCAGCACCCCACTCACTTGGTACCAAAATTTGCCTCAGTTCTCCAGTGCTGTTACAACAGAAATAGCACAAGTAGATAGCTTTAACAAACAGGAGTTTATTCTCTTACAGTTTAGGAGGCTAGAAGTCTGAGTTCAGAGTGCTGGCTCTAGGGACCGGGTGGAGGTTCCTTAACCTTGGGCTTCAGCTCTGCCTCTTGTTTTAGGCCCACTGGTGGCTTCTAACTCACACAGCTGCTGGTTGCCGAGGCTGCCAAACCCAAGATTGGCAAGTAAAATGGCAGATTGTTAGTTTACAGGCTGTGAAGGCAATAATCCTAAAATGAGCAGGCAACATAGCAGGCAGTATAGCAGGCCACTGGTTCAAGTGTAGGAAATGGAGATGAAGACTGAACCAAATGCTGAATCCTTTCTATATATACTGGAAGCAGGCCACACCCTGAAGGCAACACTCCTTCAACTGATTAACTGCTCACAGCATATTCCACCATGGAGATGATTATACAACATCCAACCTCATCATGGGGAATAACTACACCCAGCTGCCAAACCACTCAAAATCATGGCCTAGCCAAGTTGACACAGAACCTTAACTACCATAGTTGGGGTTTATAAAAGTTTATGAAACTTCATCAGGAGCTGGCAGAGGCTGAAAGGGAGAGTCTGGTAGGGGTGAAAGGAGCATGCTGGGAGAGATTATTCAGGTGGAGAGGCAGGAGATGAGGCTTGGAGGTGTCTGTGCTGAATCTCCATGTTCCCCCAGCTGCCAGTGTGACTCTGGGGCACTGAGAACTGCCAGGACAGGCTCTGGGTGGAGCAGCTCCTAAGAGTTCTGGAGAACTGCTGCGGGCCCTTTGCCACATGCTACCAGCACAAGGATCTTGTGCCCTACACACAGGCCTGTGTCTTCAACCTCTGCCCACATGGCATAGGCAATCACATGTGTGTGCCATGCTGGATGACTTCTCTGAGCTCTATACCATATGCAGCATCTATTCACTGCCTGAGTGGCAAGCCAGCCTCAGATGCAATAGATACCCTTCCATCCTTGCCAGCTCCAGAACTGACAGGGGTCTCACCCCTTGGCCAGCCAGGATGCCACCAACCTCAGCTGACCTTGTACCTCCAGGAACACTCCAAGTCCTGTTCCTCTGGATGTGACATAGCCACAAACCAGACCCAAGACTGGCAAGTAAAATGGCCGAATCAGGGGTCCCCCTAGTCCCTTTCTAACCTCACCTCCCTCTCCCAGGCACTTGATCCAGAGTTGTTCTAATTGTGTGTTTTTGTGTGCCATAGAGTCAATTCTGATTCACAGCAACACTATAGGGCAGAGTAGAACTGTCTCAAAGGGTTTCCTAGACTATAGCCTGTAGGGGAGCAGATTGCTGGATCTTTTCTCCTGCAGAGATGCTGGTGGGTTCAAACTGCTAGATCTTTTGGTTTGCAGCCAAGAGCTTAACCATTATTGCACCACTAGGGTTTCTAATTGTGCAATAGAACACAATTTTTAAGTAGCCTGTGGTCATAGTATTAAATGGCAAACCACTGGGTCTTTGAACCAGTTTGAACCAGTTCAGTCATTGCTAACAAAGCAAAACAAGAACAGACCCGAATTTTAAAATTTGGGTTATCTGGAATGCTAACTGGAATGGGAAAGCTTGTGAGTCAGAGCCCTGGAATGGGAGACTTGGAAGAGGCGTCATGAGCCCTTTCAGGAGCCTGATGTGTGATATTGGATTACTGCCATGACTGTGGACAATGACACACATTCAAAATCGTGTGGTCAGCTGCCATCTTTGAGTTGGGCACAGTTGTTTTCAACTCTGTTGGTCAAGAGTTTTGGTTACTATGTAATATGCATGCTGCCCTTGTTTTCTATGAGGGAGATTAAGTTTCTATCAGGGCTTCAACCTATAGTTTTTCCCATTCCAGTTAGCATTCTGGTTCATCCACATTTAAAAAAATTGGGTCCATCATGGTATCATTTCATGGCCATGACTGAACTGAGCAGAACTGGCTTGAAGCCTTGTAAACCACATAGTGGGAAAGCACTGATCCAAGTGAAAACACTTAGTACTTTGGCACATGGTAGGTAATTGGCAAATGTCAGTTATTAATTTTATTTGCTTCATATTTTCCTTTAAATTGACTCACTCCTTGTGTGGTAGTTAAGGTTATGTGTCAACTTGGCTGGGCCTGGTTTTGAGTAGCTGGGCAACCGGTTGCAGTTATTCCCCATGACGAGATTGGCAATCAGCTCCATGGTGGAATCTGCTGCAAGTGCTGAGTGGCTGCTTTAGGGCTGTGGTCTGCTTCCAGTATGTAAGGAGGTGCTTTGAGTGCAGCTGATGACATACTTGGACCCTACATGTAGCTGAGTCTTCATTTAGCAGTCTGCCATGTTTCCTGCCACTCTTAGGACTGTTTCTAGACTTGAATTAGTGGCCTGCCATGTTGTGTGATAATATTGGGACTGTGCTATTTTATTTGTTGGCCTTGGGTTTCTCAGCCTCAGTAGCCAGCAGCTGCCTAAGTTAAGAGATACCTCTAGCCCCAGAGTACCAGGAGCAAGAGGCAGAGCTGAAGCCCAAAGTCGAGGGGCTTCCACCCAACTGCTAGAGCTGACACTTTGAACTCGGACTTCTAGCCTCCAAAATTGTAAGAGAATAAACTCCTGTTTGTTAAAGCCATCCACCTGTGGTATTTCTGTGAGAGCAGCACAAAGTAACCAAAACACCTTATAATTTAAAAATTCTTTGTAAAGGAAGCTACCTTGTTGCCTTACATGAAATAAAATATTAATCACTCTCCTTAAATAAAAATAAATGGTGAATGTTGTTGTTATGTGCCGTCGAGTTGCCCCCAACTCATAGCAACCCCTCCTTGGGTATCTGAGGCAGTATCACTACGGAAATAGATTGCCCAACCTTTCTTCCGAGGAGTGGCTGGTGGGTTTGAACCGCCAGCCTTCTGATTAGCAGTCAAGTGCCTTAGGTACTATGCTAC
Source organism: Orycteropus afer afer (assembly GCF_000298275.1). Lineage (NCBI taxonomy): Eukaryota > Metazoa > Chordata > Mammalia > Tubulidentata > Orycteropodidae > Orycteropus > Orycteropus afer. The sequence continues at coordinate 240,811 of NW_006922063.1, forward strand.
CAGAGCTCCCAAATGGTGAATATATATATATATACATAATGAAAACAAGGCATTAAATTTTCACTGGCAATGAAATCTGCTCTCTCTGTGATAGGGGGGTTAATAAGTGTTATAAAAGGAACCTTGGTGACATAGTGGTTAAGTGCTTGGCTGTTAATGGTTCAAATCCACCAGTCACTACATGGGAGAAAGATGTGGCAGTCTGCTTCTGTAAAGATTACAGCCTTCTTTTGTGTCCTATAGGGTACCTGTGAGTCAGAATTGATTCGATGGCAATGAGTTTTTGTTTTTTCAGTGTTTACAACATCATTTGATGTTAACATCACATTTAGAACTTCCCTGTTAATGTCCACAGAAAGATTGAAAGATAATTGGGAAAGGAATGTTTTCATCCATTCGTTTATTCATTCATTCAACAAGTATGAATTGAGCATATACTATGTACATGATTTTGTTCTATGTACTGGGAAGACAGCATGTCCAAAATGTCTGGCCTTGTGGGATGGCACCTAATTGGTGAGTTACACATGTTGTACAATTAAAAATTAGCACAACATATGGAATGGTGAGTGTGATGGTTATGTTTGTATGTCAACTTGGCTGGGCCTGGTTGAGTGGCTGGGCAGCTGGATGTAGTATTCCCCATGATGAGACTGGTAATCAACTCCATGGTGGAACCTACTATGAGCAGCTGAGTAGCTGCCTTTGGGATGTGGTCTGCTTCCTGTATATAAGGAGAAGCTTTGAGAATGGTCTCTAGCCTATGGCACGTTTGGACCCTGCATATAGCCGTGTCATTGCTCAGCAGCCTGCTGTGCTCTGCCGACCTTGGGACTTACAATGGACTTAAATTAATGGCCTGTCGTGTGGTTTGGTAACATCGGGACTGTGCCTTTTTGTCAACCTTGGGGCTTCTCAGCCTCAGCAGCCAACAGCTGTCTGAGTGAAGAAATGCCTCCAGCTCCAGTGGGCCAGGAGCAGGAGGCAGAGTTGGACCCCAAGGTTGAGGGTCTTTCACCTAGCCCCTAGAGCCTGGCACTTTGAACTTGGACTTAAAGCCTTCAAATGTAAGAATAAACTCCTGTTTGTTAAGGCCATCCCATTTGTGGTATATTCCTGTCAGAGAGGCACTAGGGAACCAGAACAGTGAGTGATGACAAGTGTTAGAGCAAAAACCAAAGCACAAGCCACATCCCATCTCTCTTCAGATCTGGACCACATCCTCCCTTCCCTTCTCCCCACCTTCCCTACCCCTATCTCTCTAAGGGCAAGAGATAGAGTCTTCACCATGGTTCCCAAGGCTCCTCATGATCTCCTCATGATCTCCTCAACCCTTTCCCTGCATCCCTCCGACCTCATCTTCTGGTACATTCTGCTGGCATGCTCTCTTCCAGACACACTGCCTTCTCAGTATTCCTCACACAGAAACACACCAGGCATGCTCCTGCCTCAAGGTCTTTACACTTTCCAGTCCTGCTGCCTGGGAAGCTTTGACCCCAGAAATTCACGTGGCATCCTCCCTTGCCTCCTTCAGGTCTTTGCTCAAGTATCATACCTTCAGTCAGGCCTTCTTTCACCATCTAATATTTCAATTCTCCTTCCTTCACACTTCACATTATGCTTCCCCGCTTATTTCATTTCCAGCTCTTGCTTCCAGCTCTAGGTACTTTTGTGTTTGAGCTGGACATATATTTCTTTTTGAAATGATATCTTATTAAACATGAGTTAATGTAAAGGAAAGGATGAATAAAAATAGTAATAGTTGGCATTTATTCAATATCTACTTTGTGCCAGCCATTGTTTTAAGGAAGAGAAGATGAAGACAGACTGGTGATGGCTGTGTTTCATGGGGCTGTGCAGACCACAGTGATGAGTTTGAATTTCATCTGAGTGTATGAGGGAGCCATGGAAGGATTTTGAGCATGGAGGGACAGGATCTGCCTTGTGATTTTAAAGGACTCATTGCCTGCCATGTGGAGACTGGATCACAGGGGCAGAAGCAAGGGTCCTGGGAGAAGGTGGTATCTGGGCAGAGCTTCCTGACACAGCCAGGGTGTCTGTCCCCAGTGAATGGGTTCTTGGTCTGCTGCTCTGACCCTCGCTGGGGGCATCTCTCCAGTCTCTCCACATCCTCAACAATCACAGTCCAGGTGGGCTCTGGCCTCTCTGTAAATCCTGTGCTCTATGAGTGATGGAGGACCTCTGGTAGTGTAGTGCCTAAGGCACTTGACTGCTAACCAGAAGGCTGGCGGTTCAAACCCACCAGCCACTCCTCAGAAGGAAGGTTGGGCAATCTGCTTCCATAGTGATACTGCCTCGGAAACCCAAGGAGGGGTTGCCATGAGTTGGGTCCCACTTGACAACACATAACAACAACAACATGAGTGATGGTGCTCAAGATGTAACACGCTCTGGGGCCAGGGCAGGGACTTCAGTGTGGACCCTTGGGATGACTTGCTTGGTCCCAAGAGGATGTGGCTCCCTGATGCTCACAGGTCAGCCACAGGCTAGTCTGTGCTCATCAGACAAAGAGGCCCTATACACAGCCTTCTGTGAATTGCTGGGTGCCTGTAATAGGCCCTACTGGGCCTGCATCAAGGCCACTGAGACTCAGATCCACATGGAGAACTGTATCCATGACCTCTGGGCCACAGGGACTCATAGGAGATTTTGTGTGCAGTGATGGGAAGCCACACCCAAGAAAGTCAGTGATGTGGATCACCTGTGCAACTCTGGACACATCTCGTGGGTGGGTCTTCACAGGGAAGGGTCTTTCTTAGTCTAATCTTACCAGCTGGTCCAGTATCTCCTCCAGTATGTCCTCAAAGGTCAAAGTCATCCACCAACTTGAGCCACCACACCCCCTTCTTGTTAACTCTCTCCCTGAAGACTCCACATGCTTAAAACCTTTTGATAGTAATGATAGATGACATTGAGTCCTATGGAGTCAGTCAGATAGTCTGGGTTATGCAGCAATAACAAACTAGCCCCAAAATCTCCATGTCCCAACGTGACCAAGGGTTATTTTTTTCTCCTACAAATTCCACAGTATTCTCCAAGGTACCATTCAAGGTCACTTCTATCTTACAATTTCACCGTAGCAATGCGTACCTCTCTGCTCTTCAATCTTTCACCTTGGAAGCAACACACATACATCACTTCTGCTCATAGGTCTTTGGCCAGAAATAGTGATAGTCCTGCCTATCTGCAAGGAGGGCTGTGAAGTGAGGGAACACACGAGTACTTAATGAGCTGTAGGTGACTCTATTATATATATTAGCTCATTCAACCCCTGTAACAACCCACCAAGGAATGCATTATTATTATTTCCATTTTACAGATCAGGAAACTGAGGCATAGTAGGGTTAAGGAACTTGTGTAAGGTCACTCATAAAATCAGCAGAATACATGATGTTATGGCTCCCTACTGCCTTTAGGATAAAGTCCAAGCTCTCTAGCTCAGCACTTGGGCCCTCATGTGAACTGACGTGTTTGCTCTTCCAATCTCCTATCTGCTGCCCTTCACCTCTTTCTGTGCTTCAGGATCCTGAAGTGTGTGTAATTCCCATACCTACTGGGCAGTTTTTTGCTGCTGTTCCAGGGTTCAAACACCCAAATGCCAGTGCGGCCAGGCAGGTAAATTGTTGGAGTAGGCTGGTGAAGGCCAGGAGAATGTGGGAATCTTTCCCACTTACATGAGTTGACACTACTTGCCCAGTTGATTCTTGCCAAATGGGAATATGCAATCAGTGGAGCCCAATGGCCTTGTTTCAGATCCCAGATCCATCACTCAGCAGTTGTGTGACCTTGGAAAAGTTGCTTAACTTCTCTGAGCCTCAATTTTCTCATCTGCAAAATCAAGGGGGTCATGAAAGTCCTTATTTCATAAATGTTATTAGTAGTAAGTACATATTTTATAAATAAGATGCCATGTGAAAAGCAAACTCCTGATAATTATAGGTAGTTCTTTTATTGATAAAATGATAATGACTTTTCACTAGTCTTTGACTAGCTCAGTGTTCTTCAATGAAAAAAATATTATAAGAATTGTCAGAGATAATACCTAGGAGAAGCATAAAGCAGGGCCTGGCATGTAGTCAGTGTTCAGGAAATGTTATTTCAGGCCATCATCATCTCCATCAGTACCGATGCCATCTCCATCAGCACCGATGCCATCTCCATCGGCACCAACACCATCTCCATCGACACCAACACCATTGGCACCAACGCCATCTCCATTGACACCAACACCATCTCCATTGGCACCATCAGCACTGTCACCACCATTATCATCATTTCCACCACCATCTCCATGGTCACCCTCCCCATCCTCACTACCATCCTCTCCATCATCACCATGCTCACATGACCACCACCACCATCATTACCACCATCACCTCCTCATCGCCACCATCTCTGTTATCATCACCATCACCCTCATCATCACTATCATCATTATCATCACACTATTTCTCATGATGCCTCCACCTTCTTCCCTCTGTCCTTATGATCTGCCCACAGCCCCTGTTCTGGTTACCCAGTGCCATTCTGACAGGAATCTACCACAAATGGGATGACCTTAACAAACAGGAGTTTATTCTTACAATTTAGAGGCTTTAAGTCCGAGTTCAAAGTGCCAGCCTCTAGGGGCTGGGTGAAAACCCCTCAACCTTGGGGTCCAACTCTTCCTCTTATTCCTGGCCCACTGAAGTTAGAGGCATCTCTTCACTCAGGCAGCTACTGGCTGCTGAGGCCAACAAGACCAAGGTCAACAAATAAAATGGCACAGTCCCGATGTTACCAAACCACACAGCAGGCCATTGCTTCAAGTCCATTGTAAGTCCCAAGGTTGGCAGAGCATGGCAGGCTGCTGAACACGACACAGCTACATGCAGGATCTAAGTGTGCCATAAGCTGGAGACCATTCCCAAATTTGCTTCTTACATATGGGAAGCAGACCACATCTCTAAACAGATACTCAGCTGCTCCAATACATTCCACCATGGGGTTAATTACCAGTCTTACCATGGGAAATAACTACTTCCAGCTGCCCAGCCACTCAACCAGGCCTAGCCAAGTTGACACACAAACTTAACTACCATAGCCCCCAACTCTCCCTCTGCTCTCTTGGTCTTCCTTGGGTAAAAAAACAAAACAAAAAAAAAACTTCAAAATAGCCATTCAGCAATGCTTTGCTAGTAATTAACCGCCATCTGTCTTCTTCCAGAGCCGGCCTGCCATCCCCACAGCCACTGCGAGCTCTGTGGCTCCTCATGTAGCAGCTCCGGTGCTGAGCCTGCCCTGCCCAACAGCTGCTCGACACTGTGCCAGGAAGGCTACCGGTGTGACACAGGCTTTGTGTTCAGCAGCACCGTCTGTGTACCCCCTGCCCAGTTCAGCTGCTCCATGGGGGCAGGTACCACCCCGCAGGGGAAGCCTTCCGGGCTAGGGAACTCTATGAACAATTCTGCCGCTGTGAGGCTTGCACCCACACTGTGCACTGCTCCCCTTCCTCCTGTGGGCCTGGGCAGAAATGCAGGATCCTTACAGGGATCTTCAGGTGCCCACCTCTTCAGGTATCACCACCTTGTCACACTTGTCACGGTGGGAGGAATGGTGAGTTTTCAGGCACCTGTGCTTCTTTCTGTCTTTACCAAATCCTGTGACTTCCCTGGCTTATTGCCTTTCTTCAGGGTAGAAAGAGAACAGATCCAGCAGCTCAACGTGTTTGTATCAAAGGTGTCTATCCAGGTTAAGGTGGCCCAGGTATATGTGCAGATAGACAGCCCTGCCTTGGCAGAGGTATGCACTCATTGACCTTAAAACTCTTGAACTGATTTAAATTAAAAGAACATGTATTGACTCAAATTGAGTAAAAGTCATATGCCATATCCCAGTGGAAGTACAGTGATTTGGGGCCCGCAGATTCCTCTGTGTACCAATTTGGTTATGCTTGGTTACAAGTAACAGGAAATCTCGTTAAAACCGACTCAAGTAAAATTTTTAGATTACACAATTGAAAATTCCGTATAAAGATCACGCATGGTGTGATGAGGGTTCTTAATTTGCTTCTCAACATTTCCCTTGATCTGTGGTCATCTACTGTGTTAGGTTTGTCCTCAGGTGGTAAAATTACTGCAGAGCTTCCAAGCCTCAAATGCGTGTTCCCCACTGTCCAAAGCAAGACCTAAAGTTTTTCTTACTCCAACTGCTGAACAAAATCCTTGTGCTCTCTGATTGGATCCCACTGAACCAATCCCTGTGGCCCAGAGATTGTTTTACACCAACCCAGTTCTATCACCAGGAGCTGCAAGTGGGGACAGTTCCTTCATCCCTCTCAGCTACTCTTTGCAGCGGGGGAGTAGAAGGGGAGCCTACACCGAGGTCCTCAAATTTTCCAAACCAGTATTTCCTGTTGCAACAATCTTCAAAGAACTAGATGCCCTGGAAAACTGCCCCTCTGAGAGCTGAGACTTTTGTCTGGAACCCACAGGGGTGGATGTGTTTTCCACAACCGAGGGCCCCTGCCTACAAAAGTTCCATTGTTAGCTGGTGGAAAACACAGCCATGCCCCTCCCAGTCCACTCCCTTCCAAGATGGGAAGCAACATTCAGAATTAGTCATGCTGTCAGCATCTCAAACAACAACCCCATTGAATCCAAAGGGCAGCCCTGCAGGGTGAGGGCTATTCTTATCCCCACTGGACAGATGGGGGAAACTGAGGCCTAGCAAGGGAGACTTGTTTGCCTAAGGTCACACAGTGAGAGACTAATGGAGCTAGATTTGAACCCAGGCTGTGTGGCTCTGAGTCTTTTTCCTCTCTACCAGTGGACCTACTGTGTGCTCCAAAGCTTGACTGATTAAGGCCATTAGGATGCCTGATTCATCTATTATGGGGTCTGGAATATCATAACCCTCAAGAATGGTTTTTATTCACATGCACACACATGCACGCATCACTGCTATCGAGTCGGATCTGACTCATAGTGAGCCTTCCTTGAGTTTCTGAGGTGGTATCACTACGGAAGTAGATTGCCCAACCTTCCTTCTGAGGAGTGGCTGGTGGATTTGAACTGCCAGCCTTCTGGTTAGCAGTCAAATGCCTTAGGCACTATGCCACCAGAGCTCAACAAATATTTTCTGAGCACGTAGTGGGTGCCAGACCCTGTGCTATGTACTAGGAAAACAGCAGGGACTAGAACAGCTGTGGCTCTTCTTTTATGGAGCTGATATTCCAGAAGGAAGAGAAACAATAAACCAGGGCTTCAAACCGGTTCAAAATGGTTAATTGCTGTTGTAGACCACGTATGTGTTGCATAGCAATAAAACCTTGTCCATGGTATTTTGACCCAAGTAGGAAGCAAACAGCTGTGCCCCCACTCAGAGATGGCTGCTGGATGTGCTACGTTGAATATGTGTTGTTTTCCAGAGTCCTGCTAATAATCCAGTCTCCCTCGTCTCAGGCTCCTGGAACTTTCAGGAGGAGGGACGGTGGCAGGACTTTTGGAGAGCAACATTATTGGCAACATGGTTGGCCGCCATCTTTGAGTGAGCGCACAGCTGTTTGCTTCCTACTCAGATCAAAATACCACGGGCAACAGATTTGGTTGCTATGGAACACGTACGTGGTCCTTGTTTACCACGGTAACTACATGAACTGACTCAAAGACCAGCAATAAATATAGCCAATGAGCATATAATTATACAGTGAGGAGGTGATATATGCTACAGAAAAAGATATTTAAATAATAAAGGAGAGAAGGGGGAAGGGGGTTTCAGGTGGAAGGTGCAGTTTTAAGTGGCGTGGCCAGAGAAAAACCTCATTGAGAAGGTGATGTGTGAGTAAAGACCTGAAGAAAGAAGGGGAGAGAGGGAACAATGTGCGCATCCGTGAGTCCAGTGAACAGAGGAGCAAACACAAGTATCTGGAGGCTGGGAAGGTGCCTGGGCTGTTGGGGGAACAGCCAGGAGACCAGTGTAGCTGGAACTCGTTGAGGGGGAGTTAGTTGATGAGGTCGTAGAGATGACAAAGGCCAGATGGAAGGCGAGGGTATTATGGGTCATGGTGAAGATTTGGCTTTCACCTGGACTGAGCTGTGATGGGGGAGGACTCACCCAGGAGGACCCTGATCTGACTCTGGTTTTGTATAGAAAACAATCTGTGGGGGCAGGGACTAGAGGAGGGAGGTGGGGTGGAAGCCGCTGTCATGGGCCAGGGTTGGGGCAGTGAAGCAGGGAGGGGTGGTCAGATTCTAGAAAATTTCTCTGGAAATCTAAACCTTCTGTCTATTCTTGGGACCCTGTTGTCCTTCTGTCATCCTCCACCCCAACAAACTAGGTTAAAATCCCGGCCCTGCCTGACCCTTAAGTGCGTGGGTTGTGGGTAAATTAGCCCCTCTGTGCCAGTTTCTTCACCTCAGAAAACAATGCCGGCCTGGCAGGCAGCGAATCCTATAACCGCAATGACCAGCACTGTTAGCTGCAAATAGAGTCTCTGTCAGCACTGGGAGGTAAATGACTCAGGGATGTGTAGGGGGTGTGGAGTTGGCTCTTGCTGGGTGCAGTTCCATCTTCTTGGACGATGAGCTGCAGAGGGAAGGAGGGATGCTGAGGTGGCAGGAGCCCCAGGTTCTCATAACTGCAGACTCATCTCCCTGCCTCTGCAGCCCGGCAGGAGCCTGCCAGCACTAGCACCAGCCTCAGAGCCTTGAGTCCCACCAGGCTAGGGTTGCTCAGGAAGCGGGAATTAAGTCACCTACAACTAGGAAGGAGCTGAGCTGGGCACTGGGGGAGTCAGGGACTGGGAGCTGACCCAGGAGAAAGGGAAAGGAAGACGTTGTAGAGCATACAAAAGATCACAGGCTTTCATCTAAAAGAAAAACAAATTGATATGTAATATTTAATATATAGTATGTGTAATATAGGAGCTCTGGTGGTATAGTGCCTAAGGCATTTGACTGCTAATCAGAAGGCTGGTGGTTCAAACCCACCGGCCACTCCATGGGTGGATGATTGGGCAATCTATTTCCATAGTGATGCTGCCTCGGAAACCCAAGGAGGGGTCACTATGTGTAACATATGTAATTTTTTCTCAAGTTTGATTAAATTCTATGCATTTAACTTTTAGGCTACTGGATTCCAATTTCTTTTTTTCCTTGTTCTTTTGCATCTTTTTTATCTTGTGATTTATTAGTTTGTGTTAACTTTAACTGTAAAATTTTAATTGATTTTCTCCAACTTTTATTTGGAAAAATATTGAACATAGAGAAAGTACACGAGGTTCAATGAACCCAAATACCCTTCATGTAGATTCATCTATTCTTAATATTTTCTCTCATTTGCTTAGCTAGATCTATGTTTAAAAATACATACATACATACATATATATAATCTTTTCCCGCCCCTATTTGTTCAGGCATTTTCAGAAAAAACAAAAAACTGCCTCTTCTCCATTGTCACTTGCCTGACAAAGCCTTTTTGGGAGATGAATCACAAAACCCAAACTAGCTTTTCCTTATCCATATCCTTTCAATTCACCTGTGAGCAAGGATAACGGTCCTGAAGATCTTTCCTGTATAAACTGTTCCCCACCGTATCCCCAAGTTATCTTTGAGAATTTAAAGACTCAGGTATGTTGAGCCAGAGGGCAGCTACAGGGGACATGACCCGACATCTGACCGTGGTGAGCATGCTCCACCCCAAGTCCATCAGTTTCTACCAGGTGCCTTTGTCTCTGTGGTGGCCCAGTCTTAGGCATGGGGGCACTGCTAGGAATAAGACAGAGCTGGCCCCTACCTTAGGGTAGGAGACACCCAGTGTGAGCATGGAGACAAATAGTGTATGAGATAATTTCCGGTCGTGATGGGACTTCTGCAGGAAATCTAATGTGCTAATGGGAAGGTGCTCTGGTGGCGTAGTACCTAAGGCACTTGACTGCTAACCAGAAGGCTGGTGGTTCAAATCCACGAGCCACTCCTCGGAAGGAAGGTTGGGTGATTTACTTCCATAGAGATATTGCCTCAGAAACCCAAGGAGGGGTCGCTTTGAGTCGGATCTGACTCAACAGCAGTGAATTTGGGTTTTGATGTGGTTTAATGGGTGGTTTGGCTAACTGGTCAGGGAAAACCTTCCCAAGGAGGTGATATTTGAGCTGAGCATCATGGGAAAATCTGGGAACGAGGGCACAAGGCTCCCATAGACTTAGGGACCAGCTAGTGCTGTGAGGTAGGAACTGGCTTGGGGTATCTGAGGAAGAGTGTGGAGGCCAGTGAAGCAGCAGCAGAATGAACTAGTGAGGGGACTGGGGAGGAGGTGCAGTGGGAAGGATTAGCCGGGCCGCAGTTTCATCATTAGAAGGTGTTGCAGGAGGGACTTCTTTTTTCTGCCCCCTTGCCATTCTGATTTCTCAGGCAAATGCCCCTGAGTCCCCATGCAGAGATGCAAGCAGGCCCAGGCTCACATCTCTCTTCTCCTCCCCACACCTCTCCGCACAGACCTTGCTTTCCGTGGTGCAATGGACCAGATGTCTGTCCAGGATCGACACATTTTGTTTAGTCCACAGATTGTTGAGAAAATTAAAAGTCAGTTACCAGCATTTAAAAATTAGGAGATTTCATCCAAAAAAAAAAAAAATGCACCTTCCCAGCTTCTCTTGGTGGCTAATGAAATTAGAGCAGCAGAGGGGACAGATGTCCAGAAGCCCTGTAGACCCGCTGCCCTGTGTCTTTGCGAGCATTTGCCCATAGACCTCACGTGGCTCCTGGGAACCAGAGAGACGGCAACATACCCACAGCCACACTGCCTCAAGGCGGCAGGACAAGGCCTGGTGATGGGCTGCCTGCCAGCTCCCACTTTTCTCCCCAACCCACTCAATGTCACTGAGTCAGTTCCCACTCATAGCAACCCCTAGGACAGAGTAGAACTGCCCCATAGGGTTTCCAAGGCTGTAAATCTTTCTAGAAGTAGACAGCCTCATCTTTCTCCCATGGAGTGGCTGGTGGGTTTGAACTGCCAACCTTCTGGTTAGCAGCTGTACACTTGAACCGCTGTACCACCAATGCTCCTTACTTTTCCCCTACATGTGCCGAAACCTGAAGTTGCAGGCAGCAGTTCCACAGAGCCCCAGGAGGCCACATTTGCCTGTCCAGTGGTCTCCTCACCTTGCCCAAGAAGTGGGAGCTAGAGGCATCGCTGCAAGCACAGGTCCCCGGACCATCAGCCTGGCCTGTCAGCCACTACCTAGGAAGCAGAACCCCGGCCCAACCAGAACCCCTCTCATGGGTGGGTGCCTCTGGCTCCCACAACCCAGGCTGGCTCATCTAGGGCGCATAAATTTGCTAGAGGAATGCTCATAGTGAAAACACATAGCCTGTAGACAAAACAAAAACAATAAAATTATTGACCTCTGAGTAGCAAAAGCAAATGGCAAAGCCAAAATTAATTAATAAAAGTTTCCATCAATGGCTACAAAACATCCTCTGGCCTTGATTTTGGCTTGAGTTTGGTGTTCCTGAAAACCTTGTGATTTGGGAGAACACTTGGTGGTGGCGCAGTGCCTAAGGCACTTGACTGCTAACCAGAAGGCTGGAGGTTCAAACCCACCAGCCACTCCTCGGAAGGAAGGTTGGGCAATCTACTTCCGTAGTGATACCTCCTCAGAAACTCAAGGAGGGGTCGCTATGAGTCAGGTCCGACTCAACGGCAGTGAGTTTGGTTTTGGTGTTTGGATAATGCTCGTTAGAAGCAAGGGTGGCAAGGATTTACCTCGCTCCCTTTGGACATGTTGTCTGGAGACACCCTGCATGGTAAAGTAGAGGGTGGGTGAAAAAGAGGAAGACCCTCAGGAGATGGAGTGACACAGCGGCTGCACGATGAGATCAAACACAGCGATGACCGAAAGGATGGTGCAGGGCCAGGCACCACTTTGTTCTGCTCTACGTTACGTCTATGAGTCGGAACAACATCTGTAGGTTTGGTTGTTCATTCATTTTGCAAGAATTCCCAGGATGTTGAAAAATCACAGCCCATCATAACTTCAACAAGTTCCTCAGAGCCAAATGATTTCAAAAGTGAAATGCGAGAAAACTATTTCAAATGATTTTGTTGTATATGTTACATATATAAACCCCAAACCCATTGCCACTGAGTTGATTCCAACTTGTGACCCCACTGGACAGAGTAGAACTGCCCCATTGGGTTTCCAAGGCCATGATCTTTATGGAAGCCAACTGCCACATCTTTCTTGTGCAGAGTGGCTGGTGAGTTCAAACCGCCAACCTTTCAGTTAGCAGTCATGCATTTAACCACTGTGCCACCAGGACTCCTTACATAATACACCAAAAAAAAAAAAGTCACTGCGGTCGAGTTGGATCTGACTTGTTGGGACCCCTCCATATACTATTTACATATATGTAAAACGTTTGGTTGCTACCCACAAGGTTGGCAGTTAGAGCCCACAGGAGGCAGATGAGGCCATCTACTTCCGTAAAGATTTACAGTCTTGGAAACACAATGGGAGTTGCAATGAGTCAGAATCAACTCAATGGCAGTGGGCACTTGTACACACAGTGAAACCTGTGAAAGCAAGAACTCCATGGAACTGTCTTGTTTTTTCCAGGTCCCACAGTTATGAGCCCTAATTTCTTCTCCACACAAATTTCTACCCGTGCACAGTACTTGAATTTTCCGTCTCTGACAGGTTTCCGCCTTACACACGTTCTGGCTTTTGCAGGTTTTACTGTCTATAAAAAGGGCAGTGGTCGTATTCTCGTCCTCCAGGCAGTAGATCGGGTGTGATTCCCGGCCACAGCACTCTGGGCACAGCCACCACTCTCTGCCAGCGGAGGCTGGATGACACTGTGATGTTCCACAGGTTTCAGAGGAGCTTCCAGACTCAGACAGACTAGGAGCAAGGCCTGGAGATCCACTTCTGAAAATTAGCCAGTGAACGCCTACGGATCACAATGGTCTGAGCCTATTGGGCAGAGAATGGCCATGGCTCAGGGCCTGAGCTGGCAAAGCTAACAGCAACAACATTTGTACAACATTATATGATGGTAAGTCGTAGGGTCACTATGAGTCGAAACTGACTCAACCGCACCTAACAACAATAACAACACAGAATAAGTATACAGGTATTTCCTGACTTATAGTGGGGTTCCGTTCCAACAACTCTGTCATAAACTAGTTCTGCCATAAGCTGAATACCTCTCTCTCTCTCTTTTTTTTTTTTTTTATTACTTTTCATTATTATTGCTTTTTGTTAGCAAATCTTTTAAATCTGATTTTTGTAGCAGAGTGAACATCTGAGAGAATGATGTTGTTGTTATGTGCCATTGAGTCAAACCTGACTCATAGCGACCCCCTCCTTGGTTTCCGATGCAGTATCACTACGAAAGTAGATTGCCCAACCTTCCTTCTGAGGAGTGCCTGGTGGGTTTGAACCGCCAGCCTTCTGGTTAGCAGTCAAGTGTCTTAGGCACTACACCACCAGAGCTCCTTGAGAGAATGATAATAGTAGCAAATTATGCCCTGCAACATTGTTTGTAGAACATTGAGTTTCCAGGGCTGTAAGTCTTTATAGAAGTAGATCGCCTCATCTTCCTCCCGAAGAGTAGCTGGTGGGTTTGAACCACTGACCTTCTGGTTAACAGCCTAATGCCTTACCCATTGCACCACCAGAGCACCATAACATCTTACTAACAATAAGATGTACAAAAAAAATGGACGGCTGTAAGTGCATTTAGTCCTAATTCATGTTTTAAGTCGTGAACTACCGGTACATATAAATACATAAAAATGGGTGCATTTTCAATATAAGTCTGACCCCAAATTGGCCTGGAAGACTCACCTGAAAAGAGATCCGAGTCTCAATAGGGAGCAAGTGGCTGCATCCATCCCCTTCCTTGCAAACCTTTCCCAGGGTCCCACCATGAACATCTGCCCTTCCACATGGGTGTCAGAGTCCGGCCCCTCCCAGCCATAGTCCACACCCCCCTAAGACACAGTTGGAGGTGGCACGTTCCATTTGAGCCTCAGGAGGAAACTATGGTTGGCCTGGCTTGGGTGTCAGTCTCACAAACGTCTATGAGAATGCAAGACCAGGGTGATTAAAGATTCATTCTCTAACTGGTGGTCCCTCTGACTGAAACCAGCCCTTAATGTGTTTTGTTTGACTTGTATAGCTCTTAAAAAAATAAACAAATTGAGTCAACATTTAGTCTTGAGAATTCTGCTTAGAGATTCAAATGTCTGACACCTGCTGAAAATACAATGGCAATTAGGTAGAACTGTATGGAAGCTACCCCTTAATATTTTTTTGGACAGTTTTTCCCAGTGTTAACATTGTTTTTTGGGCGGAGGATTTGTGAAGTTCTTCAGTCTGCCATTCTTGGGATGTATAATTTTAACTGCTATATTGTGTAATTAAAAAGTTTTACTCATGCTGTATAGACTATAATTGATTTTTTTTCCTATTTTTTTTTTCTCTCTCTCTCTATTGTGATTTGGGCTAAAGTTTACACAGCAAATTCATTTTCCATACAACAGTGATATACATTTTGCTTCATGGCATTGACTGCAATCCCCATAATCAGTGTAACAGCTCTCTTCCCATGCATGCAACTCACTGATTTCACCCCCAACTTCCCACAGAGTGCCCACCAGATGTACACCCCACAAGCCTGGCAGAGGGCAGACATCAATACAAAACCAGCAGCCACAGGATGGGCCAAGAAGATTGAAGCCAGAGAAAAGAAAGCCAAAGGACACAGTTTGATCGTTTTATGCCTTAATGTTTTTAATTCAACTTTTTTTAGTGCCTAAGGCACTTGACTACTAACCAAAAGGCTGGCGGTTCAAACCCACCAGCCACTCCTCGGGAGGAAGACTGGGCAGTCTACTTCCGTAGTGATACTGCCTCGGCAACCCAAGGAGGGGTCGCTATGAGTCGGGTCCAACTCCACGGCACATAACAACAACAACAACAACAACAACAACACATTCTTAGGATACAACATTCAGAAGATACAAGAGAGTATTAAGTGAGTCTCTGCTTCACTCCACCCTCTAATTTCCCAGAGTTCTTCTCAACAGGAGCAACCAAAGGTGCCGATCTACAAACACATTTTATTCACATACCAGTATATGTGTCTGTGTTTCTTCCTCAGAAATGGTGGCACAATCCACTTTCCCTACACTGTACATGTTTCCTTTAGCAAGATTCCTGGGAGGTATTTCTCAATCTGTACTCACGGGCTTGCTCCCTTTGTTGACTGACCCTTTAGATAAGACAGAAGATTTCTAGTTTGCCCAGTTACCACTCTGCTGAAATGAGTTCCATATGTGGCCTTTTGCCTTGATTCCGTGAAAAAGGGAGAGAAAGAAAACAGGTTGGACTATTTTCCTTTTGGGCCCTGCGAACTTGTTACAGTTGCCCTTGTTACACTCACTCCTCCTCATCCTTTGGAGAAACTTGTTACTTTTGCCCAAGGAAGAAACCAGCCCCTGACAGCACAAAGTGTCAGTTATTATGCAAACAGAGGCAGCTACTTGCAAGGGGATTGGCCAATTTTGTCCAGTGAGAGGACTGGACTGGTCAGTTATTATGCAAATAGGGTGCATAAAATCTGCCTCATAGGAAGCACTTGCCTATATAACCAGCCTCCTCATCGAGGTTGACAGGGGACTTCACTACCATCAAGAAGAGCATGAAGTGGAGTGTATCTTTAAAATCTAGGGTCCCTGTGCTGAGAACCTCCTAGATACAGAAACCAGAAAAAAACTGTAATACTGGAGTGGTTACAGCAGAACTAGGAGACCGCATGAAACTGTATAGTGGGCCTCCTGGCCCACAGAGTGAGATGGCTACAGTGGGCTTACTGACCCCCGGAGCACCAGAGCTGAATGCCTTTGGGTGACAGGCTTGCTGGCAGAGCAGGCTCCTTCAGGGCACTTGTGAGTAGAGCTACAACAGCTGTAGCACTTTCCAGAGCAGGGCAGAGGCTGAGAGGGGGCCTGTCCGAAGGGGGCCAGGAGGAGGCCTCTCCTGAGGGGCCCTGTGAGAGCAGTCCTGCACTAAAGAAGGGAGGGATGTGCTCTCCACTTTGGGGCAACCTTCAGACTGTGTGCTTCCTGACTTTGATCCTGTGCCTGTTCCTTCCAAATTAATGCTAATCCCATGTTTCTTCCTTAATAAACCATATAACTGAGTACGGTTTGTGAGTTCTGTGTGGCTATTGCAATGTATTATGAAGTCCAGCAAAGCAGAGAGTTCTGTGGAGAGGACAACTGGTGTCAGAATTGGTAAAAAGGTTGGCAAGTGGAGGTCAGACATACCTTTGGGCTGATGCCAATTCTGATGCTGGTGCTTATTCTCGTTCTCCCTGAAGTTAGACAAGGGAGGACACTGTTGCTACCCTTACACCACCATTCCCTAGAGTCTGAGGTAGTTAAGGTTGATGTCAACTTGGCTGGGCTTGGTTGGGTGGCTAGGCAGCTGGTAGTAGTTACTCCCCATGATGACACTGGCTATCAACTCCATGGTGGGAGTAGCTGCTTTAGGGATGTAGTCTGCTTCCCATATATAAGCAGCTGCTTTGGGAATAGCCTCTAGCTCATGACATGCTTGAACCTTGCATGTAGCTGAGGCATTGTTCAGCAGCCTGGCGTGCTCTGCTGACCTTGGGACTTTCAATGGACTTGAATCAATGGCCTGCTATGCAGTTTGGTAATATCAGGACTGTGCCTTTTCACTTCTCATCCTTGGGTTTGTCAGCCTCAGCAGCTGCCTGAGTAAAGAGATGCTTCTAGCTCCAGTGGGCCGGGAGCAAGAGGCAGATCTGAAGCCCAAAGTCAAGGGGCTTTCACCCAGCCCCTAGAGCCTAGCACTTTGAACTCGGACTTCTAGCCTCTAAAACTATAATAGAATAAACTGTTTGTTAAAGCCATCTCATTTGTGGTATATTCCTGTCAGAGCAGCACTCGGTAACCAAAACATAGTCTCAACTTGCCCTGCTTCATTCATTTACAATCCCTGTCTGAGCCCTTTGGCATCTCAGTTTACACACTCTGGCACAGAGAAAGGGTTACGAGCAGACCACCTTCCCAGCCACAGTGAATACCTTCTTGCCCTTCGACTCCTGCAGTTCCTGAACATCCCAGCAGAGGGAGACACTACTCCACTCCCAAGACCCCGAAGGGGGTCTTCTCCCTGCCATTGCAATATTGAAGTGTCTGGGCAACAGATGTTATTTGCCGGACACAACGTCCCCCTTAAATGAACTGGAATCTGCCCCAAGGCCTCCCCTTCCTCTATTTCCCTGGGCGCTTCCCCTTTGACTGTATTTCATCCTGAGAACCCACTCCACTCCTTATAGGGACTGTTCTCTCTTCTTTGTGGGTGGGGGAATGCCTTCCTCTGGGTCTAGGATCTGGGATTGAGAAATTGCTGGAGGCTCTTACATTCAGAAAGCATGTGGCTGTGTGAACATTCCCTTCACCCTGTCCTTCCTTGCTGAGGTGTGTGTGGGGATCCTTTCTCCCCTGCTCCCAGCAGACCAGTCTCCCAATAATCTTGATCCAGGGAATCCTTTTCCCTGTCCTGCACCCCACACTCTCCGTAAGACACCCTTTGCTGGCCTGGCTCCTGCGGCCCTCCTTCCCACCCCCACAATGGCATTAGGGGTTGGAGGTCGCCTGAAGTCCAACTGGTGGCCAGCTCAGAGCCACCCCTTTCCTGGCCCTGCCCCTCCTCATGACCCCAATCCTACGCCAGCCACTCAAAGACGCCTTGTTCTCTGTCCAGCCCCCAGACAAAAGTCCCTCTGTCTACGAAGGGGAATTGGGGGGAGGGGGTACCCCAAGGGGTGCCACGTGGGGGCCTACAGAGACCCCAGCCGGAAGGAATGCCATGTGGAGTGGGGGCAGGGAGGGAGAGGAGGAAGAAGCCTTCGCAGTGCAGAAGGCCTTATGTGGAGTGGGAGGCAGCCCTCGCCCCACTGACCACTCCATGGACCCAGGCATCCTGACCACTCACTTCCTGCATCCCTGGGAAATTCTGGCCTGGGGCTTGGGAGCCAGTTCTGTCTCCATGGGGCTGGGTGGTGGTTATGGCCCAGTCAAAGTTCCATCGTCCCCCACCCCCAAACTCTGCCCAGGTGTCTCCCCACACCCCACTCTGCACTCACAGCATTTTCTGTAGATACTCAAATCTTGTCAACAGCAAAATGTGGCTGGAAGGGGCTTTTAGACCCCCATAATCTCCACCAGTCCCTCCCTCTAGCATTGTCTCCCCTGACTGTTCCTGCTAGATGGAAATTCTCTTGTCCAAGACCCCAGAACCTTCCCCCTTTAAGCTCCTTTACTGGGGGCAGGAGATTAGAGAAAGACCCCCTCTCCTAATGTGAGGGACTAGATCCTAGCCCATCCTATTCCCCCTCCACCTCATCTGACACTGCTGGGCCCTTAGAGAGAACAGCTCGCTGCTGCTCCTGGCTGGGGAGGAAGTAGACCTGTCTCTTTAAGAGCAGGAATGAGGTGGGGGTGTCCTAGAGCCTTGGAGAGTCTGACTTGTTTTCTACCTGCCCAGGTTTGCTCAGGGTGTGGCAGCTGTGGACAAAGGCAGGACTCGGGATCAGCAGCCCCAGAGTTTTCCCGAGCCTCCACTCGGCCTGCTGAACCATACAGGTGAGTGGCTGGAGCCCCTTCCCTCTAACCCCCACTTGGCCCTGCTCCCAAACTGCCCCTGTCCCTGCCCCACCATCCTTCTGTGAGGGAACTGGGTGAGCCAGCTGGGGTGAGTTTGAGGTACACAGTGGGATTGGGGAGTATGGGAAGACTGGTGGTGCCTGAGTGGACCAAGGGTATCTAGGTGAATTGGGGGTAACGGGGTGGACCTGGGGTATCTAGGTGTATTGGGGACACATGTGTCCTGGAGACCTGCTCTCGGTGGGGGAGGAAGTGGAAAAAGGGATGGTGGCTGCCTGGAGAGATGAAAATGAAGTTTGTTAGATTTCTGGGATGAGGGCAGTCATTCTGCACACCCTTGAAGGCCTGGCCACCATCATGGAGAAATAGAAGGGGTGGCAGCAGTCGGATGGAGGACACAGCCAGCGCTTGGTGGAAATGGTCCCCAGGCCTTTGCTGGAACCCAGGAAGGAGTAAGGAAGGGTAGACAAGGAAGAGGCCTCAACAACTGCAGTCAGTTCCAGAGTGGCCCAGGGGCCTCTTCAAACAAAAGCCTGAATCGGGAAGGTGATATGCCCAGACACCCAGCTCCCAGTCCCCCTGGAAGAGCCTGGGGTGGACACTGTCATGCAGTCTTGGGTGCAGCCGATTCCATCCATCAGTCTTCCCTGTGTTGGGAGGCGAGATGGTGTCACGGGAATGGGGAACAATGGTGGCCTCACAGGTGGCATAGAGCATTTCATGGAAAGAGGCTTAAGAGCTGAGCCTCAACAATCACAGGGTGACAGAGGACCTAGTATCAAGCTGAAGTCACTGGGGTTACGGGTTAATGGAAGATGTGACAGCTACATGGGATAATGATAATGTTAGCTTCATCGATCTGTGAAAAGAGCCGAGAAAAATGCCCAGCACGGGGAAACACTCAGAAAACATCAGCTGATGTTACCAGCGACGGGATCATCATGGGCTAACAGAAGCCTGGTGAGGACCGCTTTTATGACAAGTAGTGAGTTACAGACCTGGGCCTGGAAGCATTGGCGGGTCTGCCCCACATCCCCATCAGCTATCCCCAAACCTCCTGGAGGTTCTCACACGCCTTAGGAATGCTCCGGGAAGGTTCAAGCCCATTTCCTGCAAGAAACGGATGCTTAAGCCAAAATGGCACCTCCAGCCTAGATGATTAATGAACAGGGAAACTGGGAGGAAACAGAGATTCCCAGGGCCTGGGGTGGGTACAGAAAGATGAAGGCGGCTGTGGGAACGTGCAGGAAACAAAAACTCAGGATGGGGGTTACATGGTGGGTACAAAGAAAAAGAGATGCGGCAGGCTCTCCAGCTATGGACTGGAATTTCTGCAGGGTCCCAGCAGGGAATGTCAAATGGGCCTTCCATTGAGTCTGTGGCCCCCATAGACTTAGGCAGAGTCAGGGAACCCCTAAAGCCGTAAGCAGAATTAAGGATGTTTGAATGATCATGGATTTTTGTTTGTGTGTTTGTTTTCCCTGGAAGAGGCCTGGAGCTTTGGTCAGAGACACAAAAGGGTCTGTGACCCAAAGGAGATTCCAGAAGAGACAAGGAGGGTCGTTGCCAGGATGGTTCAGTGGTTGGACACCCAGACTTCCGTGGGGTCCCCTCATCCTGGCCCTAATAGCATCATTCCCTCTCTAAGCAAAGGTTTTGCCATCAGCAGAATGGGGGGCACAACAGACAGCCTCGGGAAATTTGGGGGAACTAACATAACAACAATAACCACAAGTGAATCTTGAAAACACAAAAGTTTATTTGGCCGCATCAAGCACAGGGTGAGACGGAGTGTTCGCTGACACTACTGCTGTCATGATTATGACACTGTGTGTTTGTGGCAGTTGGACAAGGGACAGGAAGGGGACAAGGAGACACACAGAGAGGCCTAAGGGCTTATCACAGGCACACAAGGCGGTGGGAAGACAGGGCTAATGCCAGGCCAGGTTGATGTTGTTGTGTGCCATTGAGTCTGACCGACTCATAGTGACTCCTCTTTGGGTTTCCAAGGTGGTATCACTAAGGAAGTAGATTGCCCAACCTTCCTTCAGAGGAGTGGCTGGTGGGTTTGAACCGCCAGCCTTCTGGTTAGCAGTCAAATACCTTAGGCACTACACTGCCAGAGTTCCTGCCAGGCCAGGAATAGGAAGGAAAAGGGTTGTTTCTGGCCTACCTGGGGAGAGAGGAGGTGTTTGCGGCCAGGAGGAGCTAGTAGGACAGGGGGCCAGGAGGAGCTAGTGGGACAGGGGACCAGGAGGAGCTAGTGGGACAGGGGACGGGACTAGGCTGAGGTGGGAGAGGGGCCTGGGCAGGGCCTGGGGGGGAGGTGAGACAGAGGTTGGACCGGGGTAGGGGCAGGGCCAGGGGCTAGAATGATAGAAGCGAGGGTTAGAGGCAAGGGCGAGACTGGGCCAGGGGCTAGTGTAAGGTCCTGACTCAGACTGGGACAAGGTCTGGGGACTGGGCAGTGGCAGGAGCAGGAGCCCAAGATGGGGCTGGGGCTTTTCCCAGGTCTAGCTCTCCCCTTCCCCCACACCTCATGTTCTTTCTTCCTCACACTCTGTACTGAGCAGCCTGAGGATCCGGCCCTGGCCCAGCCTGAGGTCTGCAGAGTCTGGGCAGGGCCAGGCAGGCTCCAAGCTGTCTGTGGGAGACACTCCCAGGAACCAGGGCCTCCTGCCACCTGGCTCCCAACACCCCATTCCCCAAAACGCCCCAGCCCTCGACAGTCCCTGAGTTAGGAGCAGCTACCATGAAGCCAGACTGGTTTAAATCTCACTTCCGAGCTAGGTGACCCTGGGCACCTGCTTTTACCTCTCAGAGCCTTGATTTCCCGTCCGAAAATGGGAATGACTGTGGGCAGCCCGTCCTTCTCACTTGGTTGCCATGGTGGTTCACTTAAAGCCTAAGGTCTGTGTCCAAACCCACTGCAAGGGAGTCAATTCTGACTCATAGCGACCCTCACTGGGTTTCCAAGGCTGTCAATCTTTACTGAAGTAGATTGCCTCATCTTTCTCCCGCAGAGCAGCTGGTGGGTTTGAACCGCTGACCTGGTTAGCAGCCAAATAAATGCCTTACCCACTATGCCACCAGAGCTCCTTTAGGTCTGTGTCCAGTGAGTTATTATTGCTGTTCCCTCATTAGGTCTGCATGTCACCCAGCCCCCACTTCACTTATCAACACCTTATCTCTCAGCCCAGCCAGTTTCAGTGCCAGTGTTCCTGCCCTGGGTGAGCTGTGCACCCCAGGTGGGAAGCAGGATAGGAGGGTGATGGGAATCAGAGACATGGCGCCCAGCACCCTGGTGGCCCTGCTGAAGCTGGACCCTCTCCCGTAGACCCCAGCCCAGCACACCGACATGGAGAAGCTGGCCCTGAGTTTGCTCTTTCTCCTGGCAGGTGAGTGTCTATCCCTGGAACTGCCCTTTCTCCTGAACCCCTCAACTGGGAGCAGCCAAGCCTCCTGCATGTCTCTAGCTGGCAGTTTCCTGCCTCCCCACTGAGGTGGTGAATATTAGGATGGTGTCACATTGTTGATTTCAAGGGACATACAGGACAAGGCCTCTTACTGCAGTGGCTCACACAGCTAGAGAGCCACTTTCTCCCGTCCTCTTGTAAGTCTTCTGATGACATCAAGAAGGAGACTCAGTCCAGTGCTAACACTGTATTTTGAGAGGTAATTGGGAGGATAATAATAGCACCTACTACACAGCGTTGTGAAGATTAAACAGGTTAATAATTGAGAAGTACTTAGAGCAATACCTGGTACAGAATAAACTCTATGTGTTTGTTTAATTATAATAAAAATTACTAATCTCCCTTTAACAAAGAAACAAAAGAGTTTAGGCTCAGATCATAGGTGGGCACTGCCACCACTTCTCGCAATAATTTAATTCTAGTGCTTTGTTTTCATTGTATTTATTTTTATCTGTTACACAAGGCACACTGGTATTCCATTCAGGGCGGTGATATAAAGTTGCACTTTGAAATAAATTTATTTCAATATCTATTTTATTAAACTGGATTGAAGTTTATAGTTGGAGTTGTTTTCAAGAGGAGTGGTGAGCAAACACCAGAGAGATGAGAGGGTGTGGAATATTTGGGGAGATGGGCTGTGAGGATGACTGAATTGTGGGTAACAGGGTCCTGGGACTGAAACCATTTGTCATTTTGACAAGAAAATCCTTCCATTTCTATAGGAGGCATGGATTAGCCAGGGTGTCTGGAAATATGGGGCCAAACAGTGACCAAAAGTCACCCAGATTAAAACATATTTCAGGTGGTAAAATGCTATTATCACTGGCAGCTGTGGGCTGCATAGGGGAGTCCACATCTCCATGAATGGACATGCTAAATGCTGGACCCTTGCACCTTTGGGAGGCGGGGAACTGTCCCTCAAGGGACCGTTCTCTGGGGCCCCTAAATTCCCACTGGCCTTGCCCCTGGCTTTACTGAAGTCAGTATCACTATCTCGCCTTGTTGTCGTTGTTGTTATGTGCCGCCCTACTTCCCCTCTTTGCCTCACCAGATCTGCCTGCCCTGAACGCCAATGACCCAGAAGGTGAGTCAGGTTGGACTCTTGTGCCTGCCCTACCCCTAGTTTTCCGCCAGGACCCCCACATTCGGGCTGTTGTTCTAAATCTCATGTTCTTTTTTCTTCCTTTACAGATAAAAACAGTCCCTTCTACTATGGTGAGAGCTTACACCTTCTCTCCCTCCCTGACACACACTATCTTGTGCTGAGGGTCCCACAAAAGGTTGGATGAGGGCATGATGTTAGAGAAACGGGGCGGGGGGATGGGTGGACAGGAAGGGTCTAGAAGTGGAAAACCGAACGTTGGATTGAAGAAACGAGAGAGATGCCTACCTAGTTCTTGGAAGGATTCTACTCCAGCACTATAGATACACACAGGAAGTGAAGACAGCTCACAGGAAGTAATTGTTATAGTTTAAATCAACTGCTGGGAGAAAGGTTGACTTGAGAAAACCTCCCCTAGGGAGTGGAGCTATCTGGCCAAAATCTTCACCTGGCCTCCAGGTTTCCCAGGACCTGGCCCAGACCCACCCCACCCCACCCCTTGTCTCTCTGCCTCCTCCCTCCTCCCTCCTCCCTTCCTCCCACTTCCCATCATTCTCTCTGTTCCGGTCCCACGGCTCCCTCAGTTCCTCAGATAGAGCAGACATACTCCCAACTTCCAGCCCTTCCTCCTTGGTGTTCCTTCTGACTGGACCCTTTCCCCCCTCTTCTCCTTCAGATCTGTGCTCAATGTGGCCTCTTTTGAGAAGCCTTCTTTCCCCACTCTCTCTAAAAGAGCTGCTCCCCTGACTTTGTAACCTCTGACCCTACTCATTTTTCTTCAAGCGTTTATCTCTACCTGACCCTGTGTTGTGTATCTTGTTTGCTTATGGGCAAACCAGAATGCGAGTGCTAGAAGGGCTAGAATTCTGTTTGCTTCACTGTTGTGTCCCCAGCGGCCTGCACGTTGTTGTTGTTGCTGTTATGTGACATTGAGTCGGACCTGACGCATAGCGACCCCTCCTTGGGTTTCCGGGGCAGTATCGCTATGGCAGTACATTGCCCACCCTTCCTTCCGAGGAGTGGCTGGTGGGTTTGAACTGCCAGCCTTCTGGTTAGCAGTCAAGTGCCTTAGGCACTATGCTACCAGAGCACAATATGTTTGTGTCAAGGGCATGGAGGCGTGGAGGGGGAGGACAAAAGCTGGTGCTCAGATTCTCTTCTGCTTTTCTCCTAGACTGGCACAGCCTCCGGGTCGGTGGACTTATCTGTGCAGGGGTGCTCTGCGCCCTCGGCATCATTGTGCTCATGAGTGAGTGTAGGAACTAACGGGACCGAGGGCAAGGCTGTGGGGCCCCTCCTCTGACCGCTCTCCCTCCCCCACAGGTGGCAAGTGCAAATGCAAGTTCAGCCAGAAGCCCAGGTAAGCTGGATTCCCAGGGTGCCTGGCTCTTGCTGGACAGACACCTAGCAGGGAGGTAAGAGCTCAATATTTCAGAAAGAGAGCGGGCCCCAAGGACCTGCCCTGGGGGATTCTTGCCACTAATATTTCCCAGGTTTATTATTCATAGTTAATAACAATAATCCTCAGATAAATCTCAGTCCTGGAATGCTTTGGTCCTTGGGATTACGCTATCCTACAGTGGAAAAAACAGCCCGGAGGGCGTGTCTGGGCAAGCTGGGAATCCTCCAGCCCCGGGGCAAAGGACAAATGGGGGAGGATACCGATCTCACCACTTTTATCTCCCTAGTCACCGTGCAGGGCAAGTCCCACCTCTCATCAGTCCAGGTAAGTGGGCGACACAGTAGGGTTGAGCGGAAGGGGACGTGCATGTGCGTGCTTGGGGGGAAAGAACACTATATCCACCTACGCTAGCGGACCCCGTCATCTCTCCCAGGATCTGCCCACCACTGCTGAGGACGGCCCAGCTACAACCGCACAGAGGGCCTTTCTCTTCCCCAGCTCCTGGCTCTGCACACTCCCTGGCTGATCGGAGAGTTTAATCTACCAGATGGGCGTCTCCCTCTTCTCAGACTGCCTTGCCAGGGTCTCATCTCACCTCTCATTGGAAGGGGTCTTTTTATTCACTTTTTAATCAAAAATGATTTTTACCACAAGCCCAGACAACCTCAAGACTCTGTGTGTGTGCATCGGGGTCGGGTTTGGGGGTTGGGAGAAGGTGGCTGCTCCCTGAGGGCTGGAATGGAAGCCAGCAGCTGAATTTCTTTGTTGAGAAAAAGCCAAAGGCCTGCCCCCTTGTGGCCTGGAGGGTGGCATGGGGTCTGTGGTCATGGGAGCCATACATGCAGCTCCAAATTTTGCAGTAGCTAAAGAGAGGTGGGGAGCTCTGGTAGCGTAGTGCCTAAGGCACTTGCCTGCTAACCAGAAGGCTGGCGGTTCAAACCCACCAGCCACTCCTCGGAAGGAAGACTGGGCAATCTACTTCCCTGGAGATACTGCCTTGGAAACCCAAGGAGGGGGGTTGCTGTGAGTTGAGTTGACTCATCAGCAGTTGAGTTTGGTGTTTTTTTTTTTTTTTTTTTTTTTAAAGAGGGGACATTTTTGAGAGTTAAAGAGGGATCTGGTCATTTGGAATTCTGGGACACCCCAGTGGACATTGGTGTCATCCCAGGAAAACTAGGATGTAGGATCACCCTACCATGATGCAAACACTTAGATAGCTTATGCTTGTAATAGTAAGACCCTATGACCCTCCCACTCACCCCGAGACCCCACTTCTTATAAGAGATCTTTCCAAAATCCAAAAGTCCCTGTGAGACCTTTAAATAACTCCCACCAAGGTATTTGGCTGCTAACCAGAAGGTTGGTGGTCCAACACCCCCCGCCCCAGCCACTCCGCGGAAGGAAGATGGGGCAATCTACTTCCATAAAGATTTACTGCCTTGGAAACCCAATGGGGGTTGCTATGAATTGGAATTGACTCAATGGCAGTGGTTTTGGTTTTACACCCCTGACAACATATACATACCACAAAGCATGAGACCCTCCAATGAGCCTCAGTCCCTCGAGACCCCTAACATCCAATAAGACATCCAAAATGTCCCCATGAACTACCTATAACATTCCTAAAACCCTTCAAAACACCCAAAATTATCTCCCACAATGTCCTGAGACAAGACCCCAAAAGGGACCCACAATTTAAAAAAGGAGCCCTGGTGATGCAGTGGTTAAAGAGCTCAGCTGCCAACCAAAAGGTCAGCAGTTCAAACTCACCAGCTGCTGGGCAGCTGCTTCTGTAGAGATTTACAGCCTTGGAAACCCCGTGGGCTCTCAACAGCAGTGGGTTTGGTTTTTGGTTTATCTCTTAAACACTGCATGGAGTCCCACAATCATAGCCCCACACCCTTTAGAGACTCCATGACAGCTTACAGTGAACCGCCAAAGTGCAGCCCTGAGTTTTCCCTGCCTCCTTACTGTCTCTTCCCGGACCCCAACTCCCCCAAGTGGCTCGTGAGACACCCTCTCCTAGTGATTCCACAGTCACAGAAGGGGTGGGTGCATGGCGTGTTTATTGAGCTCATACACTTTCTGTCCTCGCCTCAGTCACCTGTCAGGGAGGGTACCGGGGCTCGCTGCAACACTTCTTGCTTTTCCCACCTCGCCCCCACCTCCACTCCGCCCACGTGCAAGAGGGACGGAAAGTGGCCATCCGCCTCCTGCAGCAGACATGCACACAAGCAGCAGGGGGAGCTAGCAAGTCAGGCAGGGACAACTGCCTAGCCACTGATGACGTCATGGAGGCGGGCGCTAAAAGCGATTGGTCAGATTGTGCAATGTTCTCGCCTCTTCTGTTCAGGGGAGGGGTAATGGAGCTGGGTCAGAGGAACTTCCAAGCTTTGTGAAACTTGGCATATTTTCCCCACTATGACTTCGTTCTCCCACTTGGTTCAGTGACCCAGTCTGAGACCCCAAGGAGCCCTTGGTAAGGGCAGCTGACCCCAGCACAGACTGAAAGGGCAACTTTGAAAGTCCATGTGGCTGGAGACTTCCATTTCCCCTAGTGGGTCCAGATCCTCCATGAAGTGGGCCAAAGCCTTGGACCTGTGGCTGGAGAACTTGGCCTATGGCTGACATCTCACAGAACCAGTTGTCATCTCAAGTTGGGCCTGGAGACCAATAAAGGGGGCATCCAGGGGACTAGGTTACTCACTCCAGCCCCCCACCATGGCCAGGGTCCCCTGTGGTATTAGGCACTGAGATCTAGCTCGTGAATCTGGTAGATCTGTGTGGGGCCCTTGAAGCAGGCAGCGAAAAGGAAGTGTTTGCCGGCCATTGTGACATGGGCAAATGCACGAGGAGCGACCAAGGCTGGCGGGCCCAGTTCCTGCAGTGGCTCCAGGAGCTTCTTGTCTGGCTCAAGGCGGAAGACATGGCTGAAGGCGAAGTCGCTGCCCAGGATAGCCAGCTGGTCCCTGGCGATGAGCAGTGGCTGGAAGACGTGGGCCCCACGTGAAGGCAGTTGCTGCAGCAGGCGAAACATGGAGCCGTCCCAGCGCATGACCTGTAGTGCAGTCGCTAGTTAGGGCCTGGGGTCTCAGAAGAGCCAGGAGGCTTGTAGTTCTCCAGGCTCCAGAAGACTTGGAACAACTTGGTAACAGGAGGCCTGTGGGCTTCCAAACTCTTGCAACTTTCTTATCTTTGGAAATAGGCTGCTTAGGCCACAAACTTTGGTCTTGTTCTTGTCCCTCATCTGTCCCTCACACCCCGCATGGCTTCAGTCAGCAAATCCTGTCAGTTTTTACCTGCACCAGTTACACATTTCTATTTCCATTGGTTGTGCCTTGGTCCAGCCCATTATCTCACCCCCTGTCCAAACTCACTGCCGTTGAGTCACATCCGACTCACTGTCAAAGCGACCCCTTCTTGGGTTTCCGAGGCGGTAGCACTACGGAAGTAGATTGCCCAATCTTCCTTCCATGGAGTTTTGAACTACCAGCCTTCTGGTTAGTAGTCAAATGCCTCAGGCACTACGCCACCAGAGCTCCTGTTCCCCACACAGACCCTGTGAAAATCTGAGTCAGCTCAGTGCCCTCCAAGCTCCCCCTGGATGCACCTTACTCCAGGTAAAAGGCCAAACCCTTTACTGGGACCCACAGGGACTGGGATGCTCAAGAAACTGAGGGAAATGAGCAAGACAGGAAGACAGTGAGTGGAGGGAGGTGCTGGAGGCAGTGGGAAGGATAGGGGTAGTTGTGGTTCAGTGTTAGAGTGGGTCAGAGTCACAGTCAGAGTTTAGTGGGGAGGGTAGGATCAGAGTCATGGGGCCAGTGTTGAGAGATGGGGAGAGGCTTAGGGTCAGCTTCCAGAGGTAACAGTCTTGGAGTCAGTGTTGGCCTGGGGTCAGAATTTCAAAGCCAGCACGTTAGGTGGGGTCAGAATTCAAAGTCCAGCATGTGTGGTTGGGCCAGAGTTAAAAGCCAATGTGTAAAGTGGGGTCAGTGCTGAAAAACCAGGCCTCGACGGGGCAGTGCTGCAGCTTCAGGCCTGGCTTGTGCACCCCACTGCCTGTCCTTTCCTCCAGGGCCCAGGCTCACCATGGAGTCCCCAATGTAGCGTGTCAGGCACAGGAACACATCTCCACCAGCCTGGAAGTGGCGTGTGGCGTAGACGTCCTCGGCCTCAGGGATGTCTGTCCGCCTCTCAAAGCGGCCACCAAACCAGTGGAAGAGCACAGGCCGCTGTGAGACTGAGGCCAGCAGCAGATGGGGCCGGCCGTCCAGCTCAAGGACCTCGGCGTCCGTATCCCGGTGCCAGGCATGCAGGCTCTGGCGTGGGTAAAAGCCTGACCCGTCTCGGCACAGCAGTGTGGTGCTGCCCGCCTTGGAGGCGTCAGCCACTACGAAGCAGGGCTGCCCATCCAGCCACAGCAGCTCAGCATCATTGGGTCGTGACAGCTGCCGCGGGGCCAGAGCCTGTATCAGGGCCAGGCGCAGGCCGGGGCTGGGCTGTTCCCACAGCTGGGAGCCTCCCCACAGGCGAGCCGCCAGCACAAAGAGGCGCGGGCCCAGCACCAGCGGCTTGCAGGACACCACCGAGGGGGCTACGGAGCAGGGGAGGCAGGAGGGCAGGTCAGGCTGGCCGGGGAGGCCACTGGGTCTGGGTGTCAGGCACGGGGTGAGTAGGAGGGCAGGAGGGTGGAAGGGGGCTCACCGGATAGCTCC
The DNA here is from genome assembly GCF_000298275.1 of Orycteropus afer afer. NCBI lineage: Eukaryota > Metazoa > Chordata > Mammalia > Tubulidentata > Orycteropodidae > Orycteropus > Orycteropus afer. The sequence goes on from NW_006922063.1 coordinate 270,214, forward strand.
TCTTTGGGTTGGAAGCGCTGCAGGCTGTAGTCCCAGGTGAGGACAAGGCAGCGGCCAGCGAAGGGCTGTGCCAGGATCATATGGGGCTCCCCCTGGTAGGAGAAGGGCTCCACACCTAGCGCTGATTCCCCGACTGTCTGGAACCAGGACAGCTCTGGGGGTGGCAGGAGAAAGTAAGGCAGGTTCAGGGGGACCCCTCATCACTGTGCCTCAGTTTGTACATCTCTGAAATAGGGACCATCTTGGTACTCGACTCACAGAGGCATTCGGCAGAATCTTTTTGATCTGTAGCTGTGCTAACTCACTGTAGCATGGTATTTACTCTTCTAAGCTACATGGTAGCATCAAGTAATAGCCTAGAGACAGCAGACTTACTAATTCATTCGACCCCACAGCATCCCTATGAAGTACATTCTGTTATATCCACTTTACAGTGAAGTTAATTGTCAGAGGCAGTCAGGTGTCTAACAAATCCATCCTTCCCATCTTCCACAAAATAGGATTTGAGCTGGGGTTAAGGCTGCCCCACTGAAGGGCACATTCTCAGTAACCCTCTGATAGTGGAAGTGACCATGTTCTCAGTGGAACAGGAGCAGGAGTGACGGGTATAAGGCTCACCTGACTCACTTGTATGAAAATGGCTTGCCCTGGATTTGGTCTCTTTCCTCTTCTTCCCATGAGCTTATGAACAAGTTACAACCCAATTTCAACCACAAGAACAAGGACAGTGCCTCGGGGCCTGCCCTTCCCACTGACTGCTCACCTCAGGTCCTTCTGTTTTCTTTAATTCATGGTATTTTGAACCTCTTTGTCACAGCAGCTAGCGTTAATATAACTGATACGCCAAGGTCACCGAGCTTGAGTGGTGGGGCTGGGCAGTTGAACTCAGGGTATAACATTTCACTTTACATGCCAGGCCCTCTCCTAGACACCAGGTTTGAAACAATGAACCAAGCCAACAAGGATGCCCATCAAATCATGTCATCCCGGCTCAGAACGTCTCATGACTTCTCATAGTCTTTACAATAAAGGCCACTCTCCTTTCCATGGCTTTCAAGGTCCTGCACAGTGAGGCCCCTGCCAGTCTCCAACCTCATCTGTGTCCTTCCTTTTACCAAGCCACCTACCATTGCCTATTCCTCAAACAGGACAAGCTGTGCTGCCGCAGGGCCTTTGCATATGCTGTTCCCTCTCTCTGGAGTGCCATCCCTCTGTTCTTCACTTAGCAAATCAAGATCTAATTTCATCTCTTCAGAAAAGCTTTCTCTGATCTCTCATGTAAGTTAGAAAGCCCCCTCCCCTGTTAATTTCCTTCATTACTCCATATGTTTATTACAATTTGTGGGATCAATTTATTTGTGCAATGTTTTATTTAATGTCTTTCTCCCTTCACTCCCAGGACTGCAAGCCCCATGAGGCCAGGCCCTAGGGTCACCACAGTGTCCCCATCACCTCACACAGGGTTGGCCACAGAGTGGCCCTCAGTGAATGTTTGTTGAATAAATGAATATAGAGTAGCCCCTAAGCTAACTCCTCTTGTTCTATGAGTCCCACAGACCAAAAATATGTCTTATGTGTAGAGAATAATATTAGTAGCATCCATTTGATAGAGCCTTCAGGTTTGAGCTCAAATGTCTCCTTCTTCAGGAAGTCCTTATTAACCCTCCAACTGTGTCGGGGTCTTGCTCTGGGCTCTCACAGTTCCCTAGACTTGCCCCCTTCGCAGCCCCATCACTCTACCAGGCTCTCCTACCACAGCCCTAGTCATTTGGGGCTCTGATCTCCCGCCCTTTGGACTAAGGGCTCAGGGAGACATCAATGCTCTGCTCCCAGCATCGCTCTGTGCCTTCACTGTTGTTGCTGTTAGCTGCTGTCAACTCAGTTCTGGCGCATGGCAACACCAGGTGGGCTTTCAAGGCTGTGGCCTTTCAGAGGCAGAGCGCCACTCCTGTCTTCTGAAGTTCCTCCAGCTGGGTTCAAATTGCCGACCTTTCAGCCAGTGATGGGTGTTTAACTGTTTTTGCCACCCAGGGACTCTGCCAGTGCTCATCAAGGCACCAGAATACGTTTATGGAAGAGCAAGATTAAATACATATAAATGAGATCATGATGCATGTGCAGTGGTTAGCACAGTACTTGGGACATTTAAAAAAAAATCACCACTGCCATTGAGTCAATTCTGACTCATAGTGACCCCACTGGGTTTCCAAGGCACAGTAAATCTTTATAGAAGTAGACTGCCTTATCTTCCTCCCACAGAGCAGCTGGTGGGTTTAGAACTCTCAGTCTTCTGGTTAGCATCCAAATGTCTTACCCCCTACGCCACCAGAGCTGCTTACTTGGCACATTAAAAAATAAATAAATAAATAACCAAACTCACTGCCATCGGGTCGATTTCAACTCATAGTGACCCCCATTGGGTTTCTAAGGTGGTAAATTTTTACAGAAGTAGATCGCCCCATCTGCCTTCCATGGAGAGGCTGGTGGGTTTGAACCTCTAACCTTCTGGTTAGCCACCAGAGCTCCTTTAATTGGCACATTGGAAGTATTTTTTTGAATGGTCAGTTGCATATTAACAAAATAGCAGCAGTCTTAGGCCCACCACCATTGTCATTATCATCACCAGCATCAGTGTCAGCCTCATTAACATGGATACTTATAATTGGCATCACCACCACAGGTGCCATCACCAGTACCACCACTACCCACCAACACTGTCACCACAACCACACCATCACCACCTAACTTGTAGTTATTTCTCATTTCCTGTCTCTGGCCTCTTTGCACCCTTCCTGGGTTCTCTCAAGTCTGATAGGACCAGAAATGGTCTCTGGTTATCTAGACCCTTTGGAGAACTTGAGGCATAGAAAAGTGAGGTGAGTTGACTGATTACGTAGGTAATCAGCAGCCCTGACCCCAACCTGTACCAAATGCAGGTGTAGATGCATTGAATTCTCACAGCAACTTTATGTCACTGTTTATTGGCCCCATTTTACAGTTAAGGAAACTGAGGCTCAGGGAGGTGAGACTGCTTGCCCAAGGTCTCACAGCTAGGAATGGCAGGGCAGGGAGTGATGTCAGCCCCTTGTCCCTGGATTCCTTCTGATATGGCCTCTTCTTCTGGGGGTTCCCATTACCCCCACCCACCCTGCTGGGAAAGCCCCCACCTATGGCTCTGCACTTGAACGTCTTGGGGTCGAGGTGGCGGAGTTGCTGGTGGGCCAGAGCAGCGGGGCCTGCACAGGCCCCAGTGCCCACGCTGGCATTCACGGTGGGCACCCACTGCAGCAGCCAGACGACACGGCAGTCACACTGGAATGGATTCCCACGGAGGTCCCTGGGACGAGAGGCCGGGGAGGGGCTGTGACCTGGCTTCCACTTCCTGGAGGTCATGCTCTCCACCCCTTCCCCAGGCAAGGATCGGGGATGGGGCTCCACAGGTGATGTGGAAAATACGGAAGAGCCACAGCTGCTGTACCCATTTGTGCTGACCAAGTGACACAGGTGCCCCTCCCCCTGCAGAGTTCCCCCGAGCCTCCCCTCACCCTTGCAGTCCCATTGATCCTCACACATGAGTCAGGGTCTCCAGACCTCGAAACAGGAATCTGGGGAGGGTCTCTAGATGGTTATTGGCCAGGCTCCTGGTGGAAGGAGAGGAGGAGAAACTATTAGCAAACACCAGAACACCCCGTGTGCCTGAGTGATGGGATGTGGACGCCTGTCAGGGAGGGTGGGGAGGTGGAAGGACGAGGCCCGGGAGGCACGCACAGGTGTGTGAGTGAGCGAAGTCCTCTGAGAGCATTCTTAGAGATGGAGCCGATCTCATTGTCCTCGATGAAGCTGTGGACGGAAGGCAGGGTGAGGAGAAGACCCTTGGTTCTCTGCTGTGGCCTCACAGTTCTTGGGAGAACTAACCCCACAGAAGCCACAGGCTACTGGAAGGCACAGAATTTGCCCCCAATACCTTACACAACCCAGGGAAGGCCTTCCCCAGAAACCTCCCCTCACTTGGTCCCAGCTTATAATCTCAGGCGCCAAGGACCTAGACCAATGGTCATTGCCAGCCTCAACATGAACACGGCCACCACCATCACTACCACTGCTACCATTATTACAAACACAGGCACGAACACCAGCATCACCTACACCACTCCCTCCACCAATCGTGTCATCACCCATACGCATGTCTTTACCATTGTCACTCATCCCAGTACCAACAACTGCCATCATCACTACCTCCATATTGTGCCACCACCACCAGTGCTAATGTTGTTGCCAATACCAGCATCACCACCCACTACCATCATCAGCACCAGTACCAATATCATTCATTATCAAACTCCACACCAACAACATTGATAATCATTACCAACATCACAATCTTCAAGATCAATACCAAAATAGCTGCCATTACCATCATCAGTACTGCTGTCCTCAATGACAATTACCAGCACTAGCACCCACACTACCAATACCACCACCATCATCATTGTCATCAAAACTCACATCTTCACCCATCAGCACTACTACTGCCAACATCTCCACCATCATCACCAAACCCAGGACCAATAGCATTGCCATTATCACAACACCAGCAATCTGCCCACAATAATCACCAACATCAACCCCAATACCATAATTACCAATGTCCCATAACACTAATAATTATCATCAATATCAGCCCCACAATCTTTATCATCAACATCATCAGCAGTACCATCACCACTGGTTCTGTCATTTTTATCAACACCATCCTTGCTCCATCATCATCAATAATGCTGTCACTTCCCCATTAGCAGCATCAATGTCAGCCTCATTAACATGGATTTTATAATTGGCATCACCACTACAGTATCACCACTACCCACCATCACTACCACCACCAACACTGTCACCACCACCACATCATCACCACCTAACTCGTTATTTCTAGTTAATTTCCTGTCTCTGGCTTCTTTGCACCATCCCAGGGTTCTCTCAAGTCTGATAGGACCAGAAATGGTCTCTGGTTATCTAGACCCTTTGGAGAGCTTGAAGCTTAGAAAGGAGAGGTGCATTGACTGAGATTACGTAGGTCATCAGTAGCCACCCCAATCAAGGAGCCAGGCCTCTTGCCCCTTCAGGAAGAGTCCTTCAACATCTCCTCCTTGGGACCATAAGCCCCTCCCTCCCTCTACTCTGAGAGTATGGGGCCCTCCTTCTCCTCTTCCCAGGCTTACCACATGCCCCCATTCCCTGGGTCTCACTCACAGGTACTGCAGGTGGGACAGGCCTGCAAATGCATCATCCTCAATCACGGAGAAAGAGTTGGATGTGAACAGGCTGGCAAGGGAACAGAAAAGGAATTGTTCCACAATTGTTGCCCCAACTGACGTTTAGGTTTGGTTTGCACCCTTGCTTCCCACAGGCATGGGCACATATCTCATGCGTGTGCGTGGACTGATGCTTTCACAGAAACTCACATGCACACATGTATGAACGCAGCCCCATGCCCTGTGCATGAACTTCCACCCCACACCTGCGTGTGAACAACAGTGTTCACATGCACGTTCATGAAACCCACACCCTTGAGCTAGGCCCCACTCACAGCAGGTGCAGTGATGGCATCCTCAGAAAGCTGCCAGCTTTCAGCTGGGTGACTCCGATCCTGACAAGAGAGCTGTTACACGGGCAACGATGGGTGAGCAAACTGCCCCTCCAATGCCCCGGCAGCATCCCAAAACCCTCTTCTGCCTGGGAGACCCTGGCAGGCCGCCCTGACCCGGGGTCCCAGGTGTCTCCCCCACATTCCCGGAGAGATAGGCCTTGGCAGGGATTCTGACAGCCCTCAGCCCACCCCTCCTCCTTGGGCCCCAAATGCTGCCCTTGCCCTTTGGGAGTTCCAATACTGCTCCCGTTGGGCTTTCAGCAGCCCTTCTGAGCGTCCCGTTGTTGCCCACATCCAGCCTCTGAAGATTCTGACAGTTGCCCATTTCCTTGGAGGCCCGTACGTTGCCTGAAACCCCTAGTGTCCGCAGGATCCCCATCCCCACCTCTGAGCCCCCAGAGGGCCTGGCACTCACAGCGACAGCAGGGTGGGGGAGAAGTTCTCAGGCAGGTCCGGGGAGCCCTCACACAGGGCGCTGTCTTTGGAGCAGGAGCAGCGCAGAGAGCATTTTACTTTTGGGGGTCTCCAGGCCACCTCCACCCCTGCCCCAGCCAGCAGCAGCAGCAGCAGAATGCCCACCCCTCCCATACCCCCTGACCCCCTCGGAGGCTCGGCTTCTCTGCCTGCCCAGCTCGGCCCAGGTTTCGGCCACTCTACATCTCCTCATCTAGGCGCCCCTCCATTCCGCCAGCTGGCTCGCTGACCCGGCGGCTCTCTCCCTCCCTCCCCCTCCCTCTCTCTCCCAGACTCGCTTTCTCCTTGTACCCTTTGATGTTCAATTGTCTGTTTCTTTCTCTGCTCCCTTTCTGTCTCCTTCTCTTTTTATATTTCTGACTTGGTGAGTTACTTTGTTTTCCTCGCTGTATCTCGCTCTATTTCTGCCTGCCTTGGTCTCTCTGCCTCTGTTTCTCTCTCTGTGTTTCTCTGTCTGTGCCTCTCTGTATTTTTGTCTCTTTAGGTCTCTGTGTGTCTGTCGGCCTCTCTCTGTGTGTGTCCCTCTGTCTGGTATATCTATTTCTCATCTCCCTGCCCCCTCTCTCTGGCCTCCCTTTCTAGTTCCTTGTAGTTTCTTTGCTGGCTCCCACATCCTTTGTCCCTTCTCCCTGAGGTTTAGGGAAAGGGACTCAATGAATACTGGCAGGGGAAGGCTGGGACGAGGAGGGGGGGTCAGAGGACATAGGAAGAGCCGCCCCTGGGAAACTGACTGAACAGCCCTGTGGGAGGGGCCTCCAGGGCCTGGGGCTGCCTCATGACCACTCCCAGATAGCCCCCTGCCCAGCTTCCCCCAATCCATCCCACTGGGGGACTGTGATGAAGACTGTCATTAGGGTGGGGACCAGATGGCTCTGAAGGAGGGCGGGGTGGGGCAGAGAGGCCACTGGGGATGGGGCTTACCCCCTGGCCACTCCCAGCCAGTCCCCTCCGCAGATTCCCTTGGCTCTAGGAGGGTGTGTAGGGCGATGTTATTGCAGCTAGGGGGCGGGGCAGCTCAGGTCCAGATGCTCCCTCTGGCGGCTACGTTTAGCAGGGCAGCTTCCCTGCCCCAAATCCAGGACCTCGTCCACCCTTGAGTGGCCACCACCCATTGATGATGATGATGATGATGATGATGATGATGGTGCCACCCTTCCTTCAGCATTTCTTCCCCACCAGACCCTGCCCCCAAACTCTATATCCATTAACTCATTCTATCCTCCCCACAGCCCTCTGAGCTTGATACTTTTTGACTGCTGACCAGAAGGCTGGGGGTTCAAACTCACCAGTCACTCCCTGGAAGGAAGATTGGGCAATCTACTTCCATAGTGACACCACCTCGGAAAGCCAAGAAGGGGTCGCTATGAGTTAGATCCGACTTGACTGCAGTGAGGTGGTTTTTTTTTTTTTAATTTTATAAATGGAGAAACTGAAGGCCAGAGAGGACAAGAAACTCATGCTCTGGGTTACCCAACTGGAGGGCAGAGCCAGGGTTCAAACCAGGCAGGTGGCTCCAGGCCTCACCTTGTAATTTTTGCACTTTTTTTTTTTTTGAGATCAGAATTCATGTGTATGTGTATAATTGGTTATTTTCATTTGGACTCATTCATGTACCAAGTTGGATGTATGCTGCCCATCAAAGAAGAGAAATAAGCAAATGACACCTGAAATAGTAATAAGAATATTTATTGAGCACTTACTATGTGCCGACCTTTTCACAAATTTACTCACTCAGTCCTCACAATAACCCCATGAGGTGAGTAGTATTACTATCCTCACTTTATGGATGGAGAAACTGAGGCACAAGGAGGTTAAATGATTCATTCCATGTTGCCAGGCTGGTCAGGTCTAAGCCTAAGCACTAGTGGGACCACCTTGCTGTCTGGATCAGGGGACGTACCCTTGCCAGGAGGAACCCCTATAACTCTCACTGCAGGTGCAATACCCAGAAGAGTCGCTGGAGGGCAGGGGTCTTAACAGCACTGGTTCAGAGGTCACACCCATTTGGGTTCCCAGTCCAGTTCTGTGTGGCCTCAGGCAAGTCACTCGACCTCCCTGATTCCCAGTTTTCCCTTTTGTCAAATCGGAGCAATCGTGGTACCAACGTCCTCGGTGTGGAGAGGACTCTTTGAGACAAGAGGAGCAACATACCCATTTGGGGTCTGGAATTGGCTGGGTACTCCACGGTGGTTGGCGGGCTTAGGAACAGGCTTTGGATCCAGGGGCCCGGTCCGCACCTGAGCAGCTAGGCCCTTTAGTTCTTGGTTTCCTCATCTGTAATGTTGTTGTTATCGGTAATGTTGTTGTTGTGAGGTGCCGTCAAGTTGTCTCCAACTCATAGCAACCTTATGTACAACAGAACGAAACACTGCCCGGTCCTGTGCCAGCCTCACAATCCTTGCTGTACCTGAGCCCATCGTTGCAGCCACTGTGTCAATCCATCTTGTTGAGGGCCTTCCTCTTTTTCGTTGACCATCCGCCTTACCAAGCATGACATCTTTCTCCAGGGAGTGGTCCCTTCTGATAACATGACCAAAGTAGGTGAGATGAAGTCTGGCCATTCTTGCTTCCAAAGAGCATTCCAGCTACACTTCTTTCAGGACATATTTGTTAGTTCTTTTAGCAGTCCATGGGACTTTCAGCATTCTTTGCCAACACCACAACTCCAAAGCACCACCTCATCATTACATCTGTATTGTAGGGATGCTAAACTTCTTGACAGGATCTTTGAAAGGGGAGATAAAAGGTGGTAGGGACACAGCAGTAGCAAAGACAGACCTGAGTTCATAGGATTCAGGATTCTCACTCCAGTTCAGGATGAAGATGACAAGGCCATTGATGGTGACAATGATGACAGCTAGCTTGTTCTTTTTTAAATCACTTACTGTGTGACAGGCTTTGTTCGAAATGTTTTGCATGGATAATCATTCCAACCTTTCTCTGAGGTGAATACTATCTCCCTTTTGTGGAAGGAGAAACTGAGCCACAGAGAGGTTAAGTCATTTGCCCAGCATCACACAGCTAGAAAGTGGCTGAGCCAGAATTCCAACCTGGCAGTGTTGCTTCAGAGCCCGCTCTTTGAGGGAAGGAAGCTGAGGCTTGACTAAGAGCCAGCTGTACCCCCACTTTCCCCCTGCACCGCCATCACCCCTCTCCAGTGCCACATAGACATCGGGGTTATCATTAACCAGGGACTGTCAGTGACCCTGGGCACCAGGGCCACTGGGAGGCAGGGATGAGAGGGTCCAGACCGACATGGATGAGGGAGCCTTTTCAAGCTGCCTGGGTCCTCTGAGGCCATGCCTGTGCCTGAGGCTTGGTGAGTCTACCTGTTTCTGACTCTGTTCTGCAGAACACGGTGCCTGGGCCTGTGTCTGACTCTTTGAGGGAGGGGGCAGCTTCTGCCCTTAACCACCAGGTGAACCTTGGGGAAATTAGCTTCACTTTGCTGAATCTTAAGGAGCTTTTGCGGCACAGTGTCTAAGACATTTGACTGCTAACCAGAAGGTTGGCAGTTCAAACCCACCAGCTGCTCCATGAAAGGAAAATGAACCAATCTACTTCCATAAATATTTACAGCCTTGGAAACCAAATGAGGGTCACTATAAGTCTGAATAGATTAGATACAGTGGGTTTGCTGAACCTTGACTTTCTCATCTCCAGAATGAGTTAGTAAGGGCACACATTGATCAGGTTCAGGGACTTCTGACCCCTGCAGGGGTTACACGGGTGACCTTGGTGATTTCTCCACTTCATAGAGGGGAAACTGAGGCACAGAGGCTCATATAGATTGCCCAGGGTCACACAGCCAGGAGTAGCAGAGCCCAGACCTAGTCCCAGGCTTCTCTGTCTTCAGTGATGTCAACCCAACCTCCCCATGAGGACACCGGGGGCACTGTCCTCCAGGGGTCATAGAGGGCACATGACCTCAGTGAAATAAAGGTTTGCCATATTTGGGGAATGTGCTAGAGTCTGAGAGTGTTAAAAACAAGTGTGTAGACCTGGATATCTGTGTGACTTTGTGGCACGCCCATGAGGGTATGAGCACAAGTGTGTGTCAGTGTTTCTGGGGTTATGCATAAGGGGGGCTGGTTGTATGACAATGCCCTTGACTGTGTTTCTGCCTGTGCACCTGCTTCTGTGTGTGTCCATGTAAACATGGTGCGTGTGTATGTGTGTACACAAGCATGCTGGTCTTCACCTCTTTGAGACTGCGCACCACCTGTGTGAGAATCTCTGGGTGTATTTATGTGTGTGTGCTGTTGTGCCACTGGATGGCCATTTGTGAGTGTGTGTTCACAAAGGGGTGTACCTTTATGACTATTTGTAAGAGTGGAAAGTTGTTTGTCTATGACTTTGTGTCTATATTGGGCATCTATCTGAAAGAATGTGTGTGTGTATGTGTGTGTGTGTGTGTGTCGTGTTCACAAATGTGTTTGTCTTGCTGCTCTGTGACTGGTGTAAGAGGTGTTGGCTGTATGTGTCTGGTTCTCTGAGTTTCTAGGTGCATGTGTGTATAGGTGTGCCCCTGGAGAGGGCTCACACCAGCAGCGAGCAAAACACACACACACACACACACACACAAATCCCCCTAATACTGTCCTGTGAGCTGCTGAGGGCTTCACAGAACACAGGTCTGAAACCAGCGCCCTCCTAAGTACGCAGACTAGGTGACCTTAGACCCCAGCGGGGCCCAGTTCCCAGGTAGTAGTGCAGAAAATCGTGAACACCTCTCTTTGCCTCTCCACCACGTCCACCCCAAGCTCAGAAGCTCTAAGGTGGCACGAGGTGTGTGCGTGTGCGCGCACGCATGCACGCACGCACGCACGGTAGTAGTGCGCGCGCACTTTGTGGCCCCCTGGCCAGCACCCTCTTCTTCCCAGTTTCCCAACACGCTGCCTGGTGTTCCTCCCTTTGAGCAGAGAGAGTTAACCCAGCAGGCCAGGGCGGTCTGGGCTGGGGGCCGCCCCCTGGCCCCCCTCCAGCCCCGGCTCCAGTTACAGCTGCTGGTTGGGGAGGGCAGGGGCAGGGTGGGGCTGTGAGGGGAGATCCTTGGGGGCGGTGCGTCCAGCTCTGGGCCAGGGGATCCAAAGTTCTCGCCCCGGGCACAGACACAGCCGGATGTTTGGGGGCTTCTTTCAGCGGGGGACAGCCTGATTGGGGTGAGAACCCCCTGCCCCTCCCTGCTAGGCCTCACCCCTTGCCTGGTTGGGCTGCCTATTTTGGAAGCAGGAGTGGCCAGCCTGTGGCTTCCCAGGCAGGCCAGACCCAAGAGGGAAGTGGTGTGGTTAGGACATTGGGGTTCCTCGGGGGTGGGAGTGTGGATGCGGCTCCTCCCTGCCCAGCTGCTGGGTGTCACCCTGGTGAGGTGTGGGCCTTGGGCACTCACTTGTGGAGCTCCAGCTGTGTCACTGTGAGGGGCACTGGAGGCCCTGATTAGTGCGTTTCAAGCAGAAGTTTTGGGAGAGAGTGTTGTCACCCTTCCAGCTCCACTATGTCTTCTGTCCCCCAGGCCCGCTGGCCTGGGCCGCATGCCATCCGCCTGGTGTTGTCCGGGTTGTGAAAGCGGCAGGTCAAGGGGGTATTGTTCGCTTTTCTCATCATTGCCAGGAGAGGAGAAGGGGTGGCCTTTCTCATGGGGGGCAGCCTGTGGTGCTGTGGCAGCTGGGCCTTACCCCAGCAGAGTTGAGCTTGACCCCCGGGTGGGGGAAGGAAGGCCGTTGCCATGGTGGCCTGTGCAAGGCAAATTCCTCCAGGGTGAAGTGGGAGATATTTATACCCAGGGTCAGGCAGAGAGAAGACAGGCGGCTGAGGGCAACGAGCGCTGGGACTTCACAGGGCCCTGCAAACAGGTGGGCCCTTGAGCATGTCCCGTTGTCTCACGCAGTGTGTCCATCTGTCCACCTGTGTGGGGTGAGACATCCCCTGCTAGGGTAGGTTTAAGGAATCTAAGGCCTGCTGTGGGGAGGTCAAGGCCTCTGAGACACCCATGTGGGCTGGATGTGTCTCATGCCCGCTTTTGTCACGTCTCTTGTTGTGTGAACCACTTCATTGTGTGGGTTATTTTGATGTCATGTCCCCGTGAAACGGGGTGCCCCTGTTTCTAGGGGTGACCAAGCTGGTTGATGCTTGTGGGATTAAGTCTTGGGCCCATCTCTGACTTAATCCCTTGGGTTCAGGTACCAATGGTGGGGAGGGGGGGTCAAGGATACACGTTTGCTGACCCTTGATGTCTCCTCAGGACAATGGTGTCTCTCAGCTACATCTTGGTTCTCTGTGTGGGTCTCCTCACCATGGTCAACGCAGGTGAGTCTGGGAGAGGCACTTGACCCCCTACCTCAGCCCCAAGGGTGGCTGGGGAAGGGAGACTCCACAAGAGAACCAAGCTGGGGGACCCCAACATAAACTGAGTCCACTGGGGCACTAATAAATTAGGAATCTCCACATAAGGTCCAGTCACGGGCTGGCATCTGAGGGAAGGATGAGCTGCTCCAGGTGAGGCAAAGGCGTGAGGGGGCAGTATTGGAGGCTGGCTTCTTGGTTGAATGATGGGATCGCAGCCAGCCTATAGTGAGACAGGGGGCAGGGCAGTTAGGTGCCCCCCACCCTGCTCAGGGTGGTACAGAGGGGGCAGCCAGAGAGGACGGGCAGTCTGCTCAACAGCCCCCAAACTCCCAGACCAAAAAGGGGGAGGCCCTGAAAGGCCCAGGAAGTATCCAACTCCTGACTTCTCTCTTCCCAGAAGCGCCACAGGAACATGATCCGTTCACATACGGTGAGGGCTGTCTGTCTGTCTGTGGGGACTTGGAGGGCAGGGCCTGGGTCTGCCTATCCTGTCCTTTATATCCCCTCTCTCTCTCTCACGTTTTCTCTGTCTCTACCACTTTCTCTCACTGTTTACGCCCCAGTCATATTCTCTCTCTCATATCCTGGCAATCTGATTCTTTGGGTCTTGATGTCCCCACCGGTGTCTTTCTCTTTCCCTGTGTGTGTCTCCGTCAACTTAATGCCTCTCTCTCGTTGCCTCCCCTTTCTGCTGCCTACTTTCGCTCCCCTCTGTTCCCTGCATCCCTCCCTCCTGCCCCTCGCCGTCTCTCCCTACCCCCTCAGCTTTTCCCTCCTCCTTCCTGTCTCCCCCTCTTCTCCTTCTTCTCTAGACACCTTCCTTTTCTCCCTGATGGTCCTCTCCCACTCTGCCCTCCTTCTCTTCTTCCTCCTCACGCTCACTGATCTCCGTTCTCCCGATTGCCTTCCTGATCCTTCGCCCCTGCCCCTTCCTCATCATTTTGCCCCTCTCCTCTTCCGCGTCCTCACTGCTCTCAGACTACAAATCCCTGCGGATCGGGGGCCTCACCGTCGCTGGGATCCTGTTCATCCTGGGTATCCTCATCATCCTCAGTGAGTCCCTCTTGTCCCGCCCCGCCCCGCCTCCATCCCCGCCCCGCCTCGCCTCCATCCCCGCCCTCCTCCCCGCCCCTTTTCTGCCATAGGCTGGATTCCTCGCTGCTCCGCCCCCTTTGTCGGGGCGCTGGAGCAACAGCGCCGCGAAGTGCCGGCCTAGACGGAAAATCTCAGCCCTCTTTTCCCCCTACCCCAGGCAGGAGATGCCGGTGCAAATTCAACCAGCAACAGAGGTAAGGGGCCCCTCTGGGGCCCTCCCTTGGCTACTGCGGCCCAAGAAGGGCGCTGGGGGCGAGGCGAGCAGTCCATCCAATCCGCGGCCAGAAACCTTTCAGCATGTGTGTATTAAGCACCTACTACGTGCAAGCCCCAAGGCAGGCCCTGGGAGGCAGCCTTAAATAAACCGTTCGCCCTGCCTGGCACAACTCCCAGCCCAGTGGGAGCAGTGGTGATGGAGTCCAACAACCCCACAAATATCACAAGCGTGCTAAGTGCTGGGAAGGAAAGGGACGCGGTGAAATGAGATCACTTCACACGGTGTCCCACTTTCCCTCTGAGTCCTGTTCCTAGGTCTCTGATTCATCTTTAAATAAAGCTTTTAAGCACAGGCACTGTATGAATATCTCCTCCGTGTGAATTTTCCATGTGAAGACAATTACTGATGTTATAAATAATAACCCAAACCCACTGCCATAGACTCATAGTCACCCTGGGGGACAGCGTAGGATTGCCCCATAGGGCCTCCAAGGCTGTCAATCTTTACAGAAGCAAAGCCCAAACCACACCCACTGCCATCCAGTCGATTCCCAGTCACAGCACCCCTAGAGGACAGAGTAGAACTGCCCCACAGGGTTTCCAAGGCTGTAAATGTTTATGGAAGCTGACTTGCCTCATCTTTCTTCCACGGAGGCCTGGTGGCCTTGAACTGCTGACCTTTTGGTTAGCAGCCCAATGCTTTAACCACACCATCAGAGCTCCTTTTCCTAAATAACAGCTAGTATTTATTGGGTGTGTGTCATGGTCTAGGGAGCTCTGGTGGCATAGTGCCTAAGGCATTTGACCACTAACCAGAAGGCTGGCGGTTCAAATCCACCCGCCACTCCTCGGAAGGAAGGTTGGGCAATCTACTTCCATAGTGATATGTGATACCGCTTTTGAAACCCAAGGAGGGGTTGCAGTGAGTTTGGTTTGGTTTTTGGTTATCATGACCTATATACGGTTCCATTATGTATCTTTTGTATCCTTCACACCACCTCCATGAAGTTGGTGCAGTTGTCACCCCCATTTTACAGATGAGGAAACTGAGGCACAGGGCGGTAAAACCATTTGCCCAAGATCACGCAACTGGAAGGTGGGGGTCCAAGGTTTCAAATCCAGGCCGTCTCTCTGCAGTGTGCTCTCAAGCAAGCCCCTTTGACCATTTCTCCCTCTCCGACTTCAAGTCCCCCACGCTCCTCCTTGATGGTTACCATGGAGCTCCTCCTGCCCGGCCCTATTCTGTAGGTTCACACCCACAGACTGCTCCCGGATGGCCTGCCCCTTGCGCCTCTCGGCCTCAGTACCTGGGTCTGTGGAATGAGTGCAGTATTGGAGTCTTCTGGGGTTGGCTGCCTCTTTAGTTTCCCATCCGGCATTCTCCCTGCCTCTTCCTTCCCAGGACTGGAGAACCCGATGAAGAGGAGGGAACTTTCCGCAGCTCCATCCGCCGTGAGTTGGGAGGGGCGGGGGCAGGAGGCTGCGCTGGTTCGGGGCGTGAGGGCTGGTTCCAAAGACCCCTTACCTGCTCCTCGCTGGGCTTGAGGAAGGAAGGGCTTGATCTGAAGCCGGAAGGTGGAGTTCCCATGCTTTTGAGAAATCCTCCACCGAAGTTGCAAGAGCCTCTCCCGACTCTCCAACTCTCTTGTGCCCCCCTCAGGTCTGTCCAGCCGCCGGCGGTAGAAACACCTGGCGCGATGGAACACCACCAGGTGCTGAGGCGCAGACTGTGCTGGGGGAGGGGGGAGAAGTGCGGGAGGGGCGGCGAGGAGGAGGGCTGCGGGGTCTCCTCCCCTCTCACCCTTTTCACCCGCACAGGATTCCCCTGGCACCTGACGCCTCTTACCCACCACCCGCGCGCCCACCGCCACCTGGACTGCCCCGCCCCCCAAGCCTGTCCCCACACACTCCCCACTGCCGCTCAGACTTTCAATAAAACATGCTTTTCTCTCTTGACAGCGGTTTGTTGGTCTGCCAGTCCCTTGGCTCACAAGCCTGGGCGCCCCTTTGGCCCCAGCAGGGGGCGCCCCCACCCTCGTGGAAGGGGCGGGGACTTCGGCAGTGGGCGGGGGCGGGGGTGGCCCCGACGGGGGCGGGCTCCCCGGGCCCCCATTGGCTGCAGGAGCCCCCAACACCAGGGCTCCCCCCTCCTCCCCCTCCCCCACCTCAGTCCGTCCTGCTTCCAGCTGCTGCAACCGCGCCTTCACTGCACAGACATCCAGCAGCCCCCTGCTCCGGCCCAGCATGGTGACCCCGACCCAGGCCCCCACAAAGGGTGAGCTGCGCCTGGGGAGGATACGCAGTGGGGGCGGGCTGTGGGGTCTGAGAGCTTAGGGGACAAGGTGTGGGAACATTCCAGGACTGCAAAGAGAAGGACTTGGGGAGGGGATGCCCGCTCCTTCCCTGGGCCGAGACCCCTGAAACACACCCCTTGGGGCCCTTTAGAGTCTCTTGGACACCTCCTCCCCGGGCGGTGTCGTCCCTGCGAGGGACCCGAGGTTGGAAAGTGGCGGCCCCTGGGAGAAGCATAACTCAGACTGGTCGCTATGGCAACTGGGTGGCTGGTCCAGCACAGTGGAGGTAGCAGAGGCGAAGAAATAGACTGCGAGGTTCGAAACGGTGGATCTGTGGCCAAAGGGGTTCTCACAGATTTCAGGGGTCAACGGGGCGATGAAGGGGGTGCGAGCACGTCTCTGTTCATTTAAGGGTTGGATCCTATGGTGGGCGTTTCTTGACATTCCTGACAGATGCAGAGGGAAAGATGGAGATGGAGAGTGGGAGGGAGGAAGTGATAGAGAGATGGAGAGAGACAGACTGAAAGAGAGAGACAGGGGAGACTGGCAGAGATCAGAGAGTGAAGGGAAGAGGCAGCCAGAGAGAGACAGAGGCAGAGGATCAGATAGAGCCAGAGACAGGGAGAGCCCGAGAGGGAGGGGATAGAGGTGAGGATGAAGAGGGAGCCACAGAAAGAGACAGACAGACCCACAAGGAGAGAGAGCGCGAGAAAAGGGGAGAGGGGGAGGCAGCATTGGGTGGGGCTCGAACCACTGCAGTGAGCCCCCGTGGGTGAGAGTGGGGAGCTGAGACCTTCCTTCCCAGCCTGCATGCAGGGTGTTGCCAGGTTGAGGAGGTGCAGTGGGGTGTGCACAAGACCCCCCCCCCAGCCGCACTCTGATTTACATATCACACTCATTAACCCAGTTATGCAGCCACTTCAACACTATTACCCCCTCGCCACCTCCTTTTCGGAGGCTGTTTCCACAAAGGAACAAGGAAGGAATGCCTTCGTGGGGGCAGGTGGGCACAGGGAAGGTTTCGAGCTCTGAGGGCAGGGCCAGTGGATGGGCCAGGGGTGCTGAGGTGCTCCTGGCACGGAAGGGAACCTCAGTTCCACACCGATCTCTCCCTCCCTGCCCCCTTTGCTGGCAGGTGGGGGCTGCTGCACTGAACCATATCTGCAGAATCCGAAGCAGGGCGGAGGGTGGGGGGTGGGGGCTGCAGAGGCTGGAAACCACCCTGGGGAGAGGGGGCAGGGCTGAGCCAGCAGGCCTGGCAGGCGCCCAGGGCTGCTGCTCACAGAGGTGGTGGTTAGCGGGATCGATGGCAGCACACGGGCAGAGTTGGAGGAATAGATGCCTCAGCCCCCTTCCCCCACTTCACTTTTACCCAGTCACAGCATAAGAGGGGGCAGCTAGTCTTGGGAAATTGAGGGGAGAGAGGAAGCGTGTTGTGCTTTGTAAGCCAGTCAAGGAAACTAATTAATGAATTGCTGGGGCAGGGGGTGGGGCTGAAGACCCCTCAGTCCCGCCAGGAGCAGGAGGGAGAACTGGAGG
Source organism: Orycteropus afer afer (assembly GCF_000298275.1). NCBI lineage: Eukaryota > Metazoa > Chordata > Mammalia > Tubulidentata > Orycteropodidae > Orycteropus > Orycteropus afer. The sequence goes on from NW_006922063.1 coordinate 287,824, forward strand.
TTGGGGGACAAGCAGCGCAGGCTTGAGCATAGGTTGGTCTGGGTCCCTATCCCTGAGAGGAACCCTCAGCTTGGCCAAAAGCCAGCCCTGCAGGGCCACCAATGGGAGGGACAGAGGGAAGGGAGAGGTGCTCAGGGTTGGCCCCAGAGTCAGAAGCCATCCTTCAAACCTCACACAGACCCCACCCCAGCCTCAGGTATCCAACCCATCACCTCTCTACATCTCAGGATACCCCCAGCTGCCATAGTAACCACTTCTTTCCTAGTATCTCCTTGGCAACTGGCCAAGAGTAGTGCATATTCCTTCTGCCTTCCAGCTCCACCCTTAGCCCAGCCTCACCCCTAGGACTAAGATTGCTAGGGCAGCAGGGGCCAGGGGAGACCTTCTGCACAGAGCATCAAACACTCAGGGAGGAACCAGAGAGGGTCCTGGGATAGGTGTTCACCCAGTGGGTTCCTGATCACTTTTAGGGAAGGAGAGTGTGTGGAAACACAGGAGACAAAAACAGCATGATACAACCATTCCACCTTTTATACAGTCTCCTCCTGCAGCCTGGGAAGGCTCGCATTCATTCATTCATTCATTCATTCCAGAATACTTCTTTGAGAGCCTTTCTTAAATGCCATGATTAAGGCAGGGATGAGTCAAAGTTACTCACCATCTGGTGGGGGGCACTAAGAACAACAGACCGCTCTAAAACAGTGTTCCCTCATCTTGATGCTTTGGAGTACCACCTTCTCACCATCTCTGCCCTACCCAAATGTTCCCCACATGGGTAGTTACTTAATATTTTTCCATCAAAGGATTAATTTAAAAAAAAAAAAAGAACTTAATTAGCTTTATTTTATATCATTACTACAAATGGGAAAGCAGTAAATATTTTGCCTTAAATTGAAGGCAAACATAAAAACAATCTTGGGCAAGTGACTTCACCTTTCTGGGCCTCAGTGTCCTTATTTTGTAAAATGGGAATGACAATCAGAGAGCTGCCGTGAGGACTTAATGTGTCAATATCTGTAAAGTGCTAAAGGAGATCCTGGCATGGAGTCAGTGCCATAAATGCTGGTCAGATGAATGAAAGAAAGAAAAAAGGAAGAAAACCAAATATATGTCACAAAATTCTGCCGAGATATAGTTGCCTCCTGAAGGTTCTGATTACAAGGCCTGTTTTCTCCTAGGTCAAGGAGGAGCTTAACAGGATTCAAAGAGGTTAAAGACATCACTGCTAACCTAAGACTACCTCGTTGAAGGCCGGGCAGAGAACTGAAAAGGGCAAAGCACATCGTGTCAGCCACGTTGTTTAAAGTCTTGCCCAGGTGCCACCTGTATCAGTCAGTTTAGACTAGGTTGTGCTGCAGTAACAGATAGTACAAGTTTAGCTCTCACTCACACTATGTGCCCATCTCAGGTCAACTCAGGGTCTCTACTCACTGAAGAAAACGAACAGCCACCTTCTTGAACATTCTGGCCACCAGGACAGAGGCAAAAGAGCTTTAGTGGGTCTTGCATGAGCACTTACATGCTCCAGCGTGGAAGTGACTGTGACATTTCTACTTACAATTCATTGTCATAATTAATCACATGGCACCACCCAACCTCAAGGAGGCCATTGTTCCTTGAGTCTAGAAGGGGGGGGGGAGAACAGTAATGACAACACGTGATACTGCCTTGGCCCTCCTGCCCTAATGGCACACACCCCACACCTTCAGCTCTAGTTAAGACAGAATGTATTAAGAGTGATCAGAGAAGTTAAAGAGACTGTGGGCTGGGCTTCTTTAATGGGAAGGATGTTTGGAGTGTCCTGAAAGAAAATATGATTTGGGTCAGGGAGGTGGGAGATGAAGAGAAGGAGATGCACAGTACACACGTTTTACCCACAGGTTGACATTTCTGAGTTCAGGGGGGATCTTCGCACGCACGGGCATGTTTCCTAGGGTAGAGGTACATACATCTTCACACACCGTGGGAAAGCTCTTGTGAAATCAGTTTTAAATCTTAAAAATCAATGGTGTCTTAGAAATAATATACAGTCGGTAATATACTGTGAAAAGATGAAACTCAACGTGATTGCTTTGTTTTCTGGGTCTTGCAGTGGGGCTCCCCTGTACCAACCTCAGCAGCAGGGGTGCGTGGGTGAGAGCAAGGGCTGCAGTGCCAGCCCTTGGGAGCTCTCCGATGACTGAGAAGTTCTCGGAAGTGCTAAGGGGGAGCTTAGTGATGTGTTCAGCAGTCCACCAGTGGGAAATGCAATCTGTGCATTGTCTATGGCATCATGTACAAATAGGAGTGCGTATGTGGTTTTTTAGGGAATAGGTCCATAGCTTGCGTCAGACCTCCACAGGGGCCTGGGGTCAGGACTACCTTGGACAGTTGGATAGGTTGTACGCTGCACAGGGGAAGGTATCGATCTAGTGGGGGCTAGAATGCGGCCTGTGCCCCACTCTTTAGATCATCAGTATCATCCAGAAGGGGCCTCTTTATCTCATTTCCCCAAAGAAACTATTGGGCCAGTGGCCCCATTTGCATCCCTAAAAACGTTAGGAAACCCAGTGTTGAAATATTTTTCCCTCTCTCTCTGCCTTCCTTCCCACAGCTCCTCAGGAACCTGACCCATTTTACTATGGTGAGTGTGGGACTCTGTGATGAGGGTGCCCTGGAGATGTTCTGGGGCTGGATAGAGCAGCAGCCGTGGATCCCCGTGGGTCACTGCTGGTGTGGCTCTGGCTGTAGCCACATGATGCTTGCTGGGTCACTGGCCATGTGACCACATGTCTGTAGTTCACAGTGACTAGGCTTGGGGAGGGCAGAACCAGATCGGGGCTGGGGGATTCCACCAGGGCTCCTGGGAGCCCCCCTCAGGTCCCACCCTGGTGTGTATTGTGGTCATCAGAGAAGTAGATAAGGGAAGGATTTAAAGCATTGACTGTGAGGCCATGCTGCTGGGGTTTGAATCCTAACTTACCCACTCACTAGCTGTGTTACCTTGGGCTAGCAACTTCATCTCTCTGAGCCTTTCTGTGAAAACGGGATAGTAGTAGTTTCCTCCACCCAAGAGTCTTATGGCCCTGGGTGGCATGTTTGGTTTGTACTTGACTCACATGAAGTTACCCTGAGTTGAAATATACTAGGCAGCAGCTAACAACAACAGCTAATCTAAAGGTTGGCCGTTCAAATCCACCCAGTGGTGTCACAGAAGAGCGGCTTTAATAAAGATCGTAGCCAGGAAAACCCTATAGAGGAGTTCATCTCCAACACTTGGAGCTGCCGTGAGCTGGAACTGACCTACAGCAATGTGTTTTCTTTATTTATTTTGTTTACTTTTACTTTTATTGTGGTGAGAACATATACCCCAAGACATTCACCAACATAACAACTTCCCCATTTACAGCTCAGGGACGTTGATAACATTTTTCATGTTGGGTCATCATTATTGTTATCTTTTTCCAAACTATTCCACCACCATCCGCATAAACTCAGTGCCCCACAAACAAAAGCTTCTCCTTTCCCCCTCCCTCCTACCCTGGTAACTACTAATAATCATGTATAAAAGAACAAACCAAACTCACTGTCATGGAGTTGATCCCAACTCATAGTGACCCCTCCTTGAGTTTCTGAGGTGGTGTCTCTGCAGAAGTAGATTGCCCAACCTTCCTTCCAAGAAGTGGCTGTTGGGTTTGAACCGCTAGCCTTCTGGTTAGCAGTCAGATGCCTTAGGCACTATGCCACCAGAGCTCCCATGATTGTGTGTGTGTATATATATATATATATATATATATGTATATACACACACATACATACATACATACATATATATTTTTAAACTTACCTAGGAATTTACCCTCCGCTCCCTTCAATGTTTTTCCCCCTCAAAAAGAGGGTCGTAGGAAAGATGAACCTGGATGGTACCATTAAATTGTTAAAGCTCAAAGAAGTCCCAGGTCTGGCAGAGCTGGCCTCAGTTCCCCTCCAAGCACCCTCCTGCCCTCTCACTTTGCTCGTTCATACTGCTGTGGTCCTGCTCCACTATGCCTATTCCTGCTCACCGCAGGGCCTTTGCACCTGCTCTTCCTGCTGCCAGGTTCCTCTCCGTGTTCTCCACACGTCGGCCTAAGGCTCCTTCCCCTCCTTCAGGCCTCAGAGGAAATGCTGCCTGCTAGGCTCAGAAGGGCCCCCTCCCGCCTGCCCTGGCGACTCCGCCACAGTGCCGAGTGGGACTGCACTCACACCCAGCTGTGGTCAACTGTCTCGGCTTTCTCAGTTTTGGTTTTGTTTTGTGTTTTTTAGTGCTTTGTAACAATAGGAAAGTCAGCTCTTTGAAGGCAGAGACCTGGGCCACTGCTGGCACAGAGTGGGTGCTCCATGCATTCATATCCCAGCAAATATTTACTGAGCGCCTCTCAGGCCCTGATTCACACTGGGGACACCACAGTGAGCAAGACAGATAAAAATCCCTGCCCCCTGAATGGGAAAGAGACTCAAGAAAATAAATGTGAAAATTTGTTGTATAAAAGATAAAATTAGTTAGGAAGGAAAAAAGAGGGGATGAGATTAGAAAGTGTTGAGGGCAGCATGTGAAAGTTTAAATAGGACAGCCAAGGAAGGCTTCACTGATATTCAAATAAAACCCCGAAGTTGGTGAGGGAGAGAGCCATCTGGATATCTGGGGGAAGAGCTTTCAGGTAAAAGGAACAGCAAGTGCAAAGGCCCTGAGGCAGGACCATGCCCCATATGCTCTCAGACCAGCAGGAAGGCTACTGTGGCTGGAAGAGGGGAGTGAGGGTGAGGGTGAAGTGGGATGGATCCAAGAAGGAAAAGGGATGAGATAACAAAGGGCCTTGTTACCATGTGTAGGACTTTTGCTGTTACCTTGGGTGCGATGGGATCCAGGGGAAAGCTCTGAGTTGAGGAGAACCCTGATCTGATTCAGGTGTTCACAGGATCCCTGTGGCTGCATGACAGGGTGCATGTGTACTGTGGGGGTGGGGTGGAACACCCAGACCTTACACAAGGCTGCTGCAATAGTCCCAAAGGGCAACAATGATGAACAGGACCAGGACCAGGGTGGGGGCAGTAGGGGGAGATAAGAAACAAATAAATAAACCAACAAATGATTAGCTAGGGCAGAAGGAACAGAGGAAGAGGACAGGAGGGAGATCTTTGTGAGACCCAATAGTATTCAAGCCCTTTTTCTCAATTAACGCATTGGAGGAGCTTGCAGCATGGCCTGCTGTTGTTGTTATTATTTGCCATCGAGTCGGCCCCGACTCATAGCGACCCCTCCTTGGGTTTCTGAGGCAGTATCACTACGGAAGTAGGAATGCCCAACCTTCCTTCCGAGGAGTGGCTGGTGGGTTTGAACCGCCAGCCTTCTGGTTAGCAGTCAAGTGCCTTAGGCACTATGCTACCAGAGCTCCTAGCATGGCCTGCAGCATCCCTGAACTCTGGACACATGGCTGGTCGGCGTGAGGTCAGGCCTGAGGCTCCAGCTGGGGCTGAGCTACCAAGGCTGGGCTTGATGCTCCCCCCTTACCTCCCCTAGACTATGACACTGTGCAGACTGTGGGCATGACTCTGGCTACCATACTGTTCTTGCTGGGGATCCTCATCATTATTGGTAAGTGTGACCCCTTCCTGAGCTCTGAAGCTGCCTCAGAGACCTCCCTCAGATTTGCCCCTGCCCCCTTTGTCCAAATCCTTACGCCTTGTCTCCTTGTTCTGTCCGTCTCTCTCCTAACAGGCAAGAAGGTGAAGTGCAGGAAAGCGGACTCCAGGTCTGAGAGGTCTGGCAGCAATGGGGGGCGAGGGGCGAGGTGATGGGAGTACCCTAAGGCGTAGGGGTGCTTCCCCTGGGCCTGTTGTGTGTTTCCTGTAAAGCTGATGGCCGTTGAACCTCTTTATGCTTCTCTCCCTCATTTTTGCTTCCACAGCCCAACATGTAAATCCTGTAAGTCGGAGCTTCCCTCCTCAGGTGAGTGAAACCTGTGGCTCTGAAAGGAAGCTGGGTGGGAGAACAAGTGGGGTCAATTAGAATGGGGTTGCATTTGATATCCCTGGGAGCGGGACTGTGTACATGCATTAGATGGACAGGGGAAGTTCAATAGGGGGCTGAAACCCTGCAGATCAAAACTGCTGAGCCACGGAGAGCCCGCAAAACAGAAACATGGGCCTATGAGAGCAAACCGAACCAAACCCAAACTCACCGCCATCCAGTCAATTCTGACTCGTAGCAACCGGTTAGTAGGGAGTAGATCCGCTCCGTGAGGTTTCCAAGGCTGTCAGTCTTCACGGAAGCAAAGCCCAAACCAAACCCACTGCTGTCTAATTGATTCTTACTGACAGTGCCCCTAGAGGACGGAGTAGAACTGCCCCACAAGATTTCCAAGGCTGTCAATCTTTAAGGAAGCAGATTGCCCCATCTTTCTCCCATGGAGTGGCTGCTGAATACTTTACCTACTGTGCTACCAGAGCTCCTTCTGTAAAAGCAAAGATGAACTAATTCCTCACAGGAGAAATCCACAGCCCAGGAGAACAGGGGAAAAGGACTTCTGGTAGTCAGAATGCTGAAAGAGCTGAGCTCTTGAGAGGACAGGAAAATAGAATGTTTTCTAGACTTTATTATTCAGCTGGGCAGACGGAAGATTAAGTGACCAAGAGAAAGAAAGAACGAGAGAACCAGATAGACAGATGAGCTCCTGAATAACTGTGTCAAAGTAACATAAAGAGAAACAAAGAATACAGATTTTTTTTTTT
>NW_006922063.1:298226-315043 GCF_000298275.1 Orycteropus afer afer
GGCACTTGACTGCTAACCAGAAGGCTGGCGGTTCAAACCCACCAGCCACTCCTTGGAAGGAAGGTTGGGCAATCTACTTCTGTAGTGATACCGCCTGGGAAACCCAAGGAGGGGTCACTATGAGTCGGGCCGACTGGACAGCACATAACAACAACAACAGGGTGTAGCAGTAGGGTGGGGATTCCCTTTCCAGGAGGAAGATAGCCCCAGAAAAGCCTAGGTTGATCTAGGGTCTGGCTTCAACAAAGAAGTGTCCCTACAGACAGCACCCCTGTGGAGCAGAATGGAAGCCACAGCAGTGTCTCCACAAGGACCAGACATCAGAGTGTGGCGAGGCAGGCCAGCCCAGTGCCCATCCAGGGGTGACAGTTCCTGGGAGGGGTCTTACTTTTATAGGATTGAGGGCTACCAGCCTAGCCTTGGGGACGAGGACTGATGGGTCCCTCTGGTCTCTGATGCCAGTTCTCTCTGTCTCTCTCTCAGCCCCTGGCGGTGGCGTTGTGTAAGACCAGCCTCCCGCACCTCCACTGCTGCCTTGCCCGAGTGCAGGAGCCTGAGGACCGGGTGGAGGTGGTGGGGACCCCAGGCTTGTGCCCGGGAGCGTTCCCCCGAATGAGCCGCCACGCCCACCTCAAGGCTGGAGCCGCTGCACCCCGCCGCCCCTCCCCAGGTCTTGGCAATGACAATCCCTCGAAGAGCCTGTCGGCATCCCGGACCCAGGGATTCAGGCCTCCAGCTGCTGGCGTTTGGGAGTCCAACCCCAGCTCCCCAGAATCCCCGCGCACTGCGCCCCTTCGCCTCCCTGTCTGCTGCCCGAAGAATCGTCCCTCTGCTCCCCTCGTGTCTCCGTCTTGAGCTTAATAAATGTGCATTTGGTTTTTCCCCCTGTTCTGTCTGTGTGTTCTTGTCTACGGGGACATAACGGCGAACTGAACCTGGGACAGCCCTCCCTCCTCCTCCCCAACATCTCGAGGTGTCCCCTCACAGTCCTCCAGCCTTTCCCCCTCAGAACCCTCAGAGCTGCCCTTCCCTCCCCTCGCCTCCCTTCCCCCAGCGGTCCCGGGCCAGCCTCCTCTCCGCTCTCCCCAGGACATCCTCCCACCTTGTCCCTCCGGCTATTGCTGCTCCCTTCACCTTCCTCCTCCCGTTTCCCTAGACTTACCCCTCCTCCTTCTCACTCTCCCCTCCCTAGACGAGGCCCACCCACTCCGGACCTGCCTGCCCCGGTTCCCCATCTGCAGGCCGGGCGGGTGGAGCCCCTGCCCAGCCTCTCACCCCTACCCCCACCCCCCGTCGTCTTCAGCGTCCCCTCTCCTGATCCCACCCCGGGCTCTGAAACCAGGAAACCCAAGAGGAAATGACTGAGCCCGTCCCCGCCCGCGCCCGCACTCCCCTGGCCACACCCTCCGGCTGGACGCAGCCACGGCAGCTGCCCTTTCCCCACGACTCAGTGCTGCCGGCTGGAGACCCCCAGCTCTGACGTAAGTCATTCCTCCAATCCTCCTCCATCGGTCGCCCCTTTGCCCCCAGGCCGAGCTCGGCTGGGTGGAAGATGGAGCTTTTCTGTGACTCTCTACCCCCCGTTCATGCTCGCTTCTCTCCGCCTCCCCTTCGGATACTACCTGGGGCTGCCCTGCTCACCGCTCCTCTTCCTGGTGTGCCTCGGCCTCCCCGGCCCTCCTCCATTCCTCGAGGGCCAGTCCTCCCAGAAGTACGCAGCATCCCCTTCCACTGCCCCTGCAGAGCAGCCCCTGACACCAACTCACTTTTTCCTCTGAGATCAGGAGGGCATTACTCATTCTTCCTCTTTCTCCCTCCTTGCTGACTCCTCGACTCTGGGGACAGGCCCCGGAGGGAGGGAAAAATGAACCCGATGCATCCATCCCCTTGGGCTCCAGGCCACTGTGGGCGCCCAGCACAGTCAGTCTGGGGAGGAGTGGGAGCCAGGCCGGGGAGCCTGGCGGCGCATCTCTGCTGCCCAGCATCCCTGTGTGCTGTCTGGTCTGTTTGCCTTAGGGACCTGAGGGGGGAAGAAGGGGGTGGCAGCTTGGGACCCCGTACCTCAGCCCTCCCGCAGCTGGCTGTTGGGTCTGGCAGGTCCTTGAAGCCAGGGGTGGCTGCTTGGTCCGGGGAAGGGATGAAGCTGCAGGCTCCCCCACGCCCCCACTCCCCTCAGGGTAGTGGTTTCTGGCTCACTGGCATTGTGGCTGACCCGGGCTCTGGCTCATCCCACAGATGTCGCCCTCTGGTTGCCTGTGTCTCCTCAGCACCATTTGCTTCATTCTCCCCACCAGAGGTAAGGCCCAGCCCTTGTTCCACCCTGCTCCCAGAGCCCCCAGTGCCATGCTGAGTGTGCCGCTGGCTGGGCAGCTGGTGAGTCCGGACTCTGCCCTATTTCCTCATCCCCTTGCTGAACCTGCACCAGGAACTGGGGGTCCTTATGCAGGAGGTGGGGTTATGCCTTCCTTGAACACGTCAGGCCAGAGTGGCTGCTTCCAGTGAGTCTGGCCGGACCATGTCCCGCAGAGCGTCCTCTACTTCGCCTCCAGGAGAACTTGCTTAGTTTGATCTGGCAGGGAGGTGGGTGTCAGTTTTCTACTCAGTAGCCAGGAAACCTGGGCTCTCAGCAAAGCAACTTTTTGGATCTCTGGGTGATGCACAGTTGGGGTGAACTGGGGCTGGTTCAAAGAGCAAGGTGTCTCAGTCTTGCCTAGGAAATGTTTCCCAAAGGCAGTGACTGTAGTTAGTGGGCATTTGTGGGGCACTTTGGTGTTTGGTTGCTAACCCACGGGTTGGTGGTTTGAACTCAACCAGCAGCTCCCCGAAAGAAAGGTGAAGCAGTCTGCTTCCATGAAGATTTACAGCCCCTCAATGGCAGTGAGTGTGGTTTTTTCTTTTTTTTTTTTTGCCCTATAACAGGTGCTATTTGTACAATCAAACAAGGCCCTCATTTTACTTTATTATACATGTTGGCATGCCCACTTGATGCATAAGGAAACTGAGGCTCAGGGGAAACGCCCTGTGCCAGAGGCGAGGGTGTGGAAGAGCCTGGCCTACAACAGTCCTGCCTGTACCTGGTGCCCACAGTATACGCACCACTGAAGCTGCTCCCATTTCCCTTTGAGAAAATGGTTTCTATGTATTTTTTTCCCATCATTCAACAAATGTTTGTTGAGCACCTACTGTGTGCCAAACCCTATTCTGGGCACTGGGGAAACAAACAAAAACAAAACTGGAGCTTACATTTCAGTGGGGAAAAGCAGACAGTGAACAATAAATTAGTAAATTATATAGCATGCTAGAAGGTGAGAAGTCTATGTAGAAGAGAAGTGGGGATTGCTTAAAGAGAGTGATCAGGGAAGGCCTCACTGAGGCAGTGATATTTGGGCAAACACTTGAAGGAGATGAGGGAATGAGCCATGGAGGTGTGAGGAACAGCAGGCAGGCCAGGTGGCTGGACTGGGATGAACAAGGGGTGGAGCGGGAAGAGGAGAGGGCAGAGAGGTGACCAGGGACCAGATAGAGGGACAACTTATGGGCTGTGGGGAGGACTTTGCTTTTCCCTGGAGTGGAGTGGAGGCAGCCGAAGGCTCGGGCAGGAGGCTCTTGATCAGATGCAGGAGTTCACAGGCTCCCTTGGCTGTGTGTGGTGAACAGACTGTGAGGGACAGGGAAGGAGCAAGGAGACCAGGAAGAAGGCCGCTGTGATGGTCCGAGAGGGAGAGAGGCTGGAGGCTGGAGCAGGGTGAGGGCAGTATTGTATCCACTCACTATGTGACTGTGCGCTAAACAGTGGGGGAGACCTTTTCCCTGATCCATCTCATGTCACCATCTCTAAGCCCTGTGATAAGGCAGTGGCCGGTCGGTGGTAGAATTTTTGCCTTCCATGCAGGAGACCCAGGTCCAGTTCCTGACCAGTGTATCTCAAACCACTTGTCTGCCACTCAGTGTTGCTGGGATGCTGAACAGGTTTCCGTGAAGCTTCAGACTAAGACAGGAGACAGGGCTGATCTGGCCAAAGTGGAATAGCTCTACCAGCAGACAGGACCTCCTGAGTTACCCCTAAGGACTCAGAGGTGGGGAATGGTTGGTGAGAGAGGGGAGATGAGACCACCCACCATGACTTCTCATCCTTGATTCCACAGGACAGAGGTTGGAGGAGACCACATCCATTCCTCGAATGGAACCAAGCACTATGGACAGTCATGTCCTGACTCAAGTCCCAGGTGAGGAAAGAGGGGCAGGTCTGTCAAGACAATAATAGGACAGAATAACGTCAAAATGACTTGTCTATACAAATTTCAGGGGTAGACCTTCAGGCTGGCTGAATCTAGGTGCTCAAATGGTGCTCTCAGGAACCTGGTTCCATGTCCTGGTTCTGTTTCGTCTGTGTTGGTTTCTTTCTCAGACAGCCTTTCCCAAATAAGATCCCCAGAGGGTCAGGCCTTCAATCCTAGCTTTTAAGAATGCAGAGGAAAGAGTTCTTTCTTCCCCATTCCCACAAATATCCCAGAGTTGAGTCTCACTGGCCAGGCTCAGGTCACATGCCTACCCCTAAGCCAATCATTGTGGTCACAGGCACAGAAAGCTCTGATTGGTTTGTTCAGGAGCTCATGTTCAACTAGTAAACAGACTGGTGTGAGCAGCACTGAATGAAGTGGACTGAGAGGCTGGGAATAATGGCTCCCAAGAGGAAGTTTTAGGGGCTCTTACCAGAGGTAAGTGGGTGCTAAGTAGAGGGAATGGGTAAGGTTCTGAGGCAGGGGAGATACTGGCACCATATCTAGGCAGGTGGCAAATGGCTAGGGTAGCTAAGTCATTCCCATCACCTCAAATTTTTATTGAGTTGCTATGAAAATCCTCCTAAATCGGTATCCCTGGACCTTCCTCCCATTTTTTCTTTCTCTTCTTCTCTCCCTGACTCTCATCTCTGGACTCTAGACACAGCCCACCCAGAACTGCAGTCTGCCCCTCAGAGCTCAACTCAGAAGACTGGTGGTGAGTTGGGGCAGGGGTAGGGAATGGGGAAGTGAGTCCTTTGACACTCTGAGTCTTTGATTACCCGTTTCAGCCCCCAGCTCTGTATCTTCACTTCTTTAAATTCTTAAAGAAAACATCTTCTGAACTTGAGGAATATTGCATGCATATAAAAAGTACAAAAACCACACATGTAAACGTAAATTACTCTAAGTTGAACCCCTGTGTAACCATGACCCAGGCCAAGGAATAGAACTTTGCAAACACCCAGGAGCCCCCATGTGCCAACCCTGTTCATTTCTTCCTTTGCTCTCATTTTTTTCCTTTTTTGAGTTTTCAAATAATTTTTGGACTTTTCCTTAGATGACATAATTTTGTATATTTTTTCAATTACACTGAATGACATAGTGGTCCATAAACACACTCTTCTTGGAAATAATAAAAGTATTGTAGGTGGTACAAATGTAAGACTAAATTCCTTTGCCTGTGCCCCTCAATCCTTGTTCTTTCCCCTATCTCTGAGAGATCTCCCCTACTGTTATCATTGAAGGTAGTTCCCAATGATATATCCCAAGGAGACGTGTGTATACAGATAGTCCCAGACTTACGATGTATTCGAGTCACCACGAAACACACTTACCACCATCTTTTTTTTTTTTTTTTTACATCTTATCTTTAGTGATGTACTACCTACAATGTTGTAGTGCATAATTTGCTGATGTTACCATTCTCAGATATTTATATGTAATGGGTCCAACCCCCAAAGACAAATAAAGATTAGATTTATAAAGATACTGATAATAAAGGGCAATAATAATGAAAACTGAAAACAAAAAAGGTATTTGACTTACATCAGAAGCAACCAATGATGGAGTTGCCAGAACAGAACCCCTGTGTGAAGTCAGGGTCTACATGTATATTCATCATGGAGAAAATATACTGCATTGTGTTTTTGTATGAGTTCAAGGATTTTACATGATTGTTGTTCTGCAACTGGCTTTGGATTGTTATTTCACTCAAGAGTATGTTGAGAAACAGGAATGTACCCATGACCATGGATAGATTTGCCTGATGATACTCTTACATATGTATTTGTGCTACAAAAATATCCATATACATTATAGAGCTAACAGGGGACAAGTTGGAGTGACTTCTCAGTGACAATGAAGCACCTTGCATGTGTGAATCCCTGGGCCTGTGGGGCTCAGAGTTATGGTCTCAAGAGACATCAGGCTCAATTGACACAACATAATACGTAAAAATCTTATTCTACATCCTCCTTTGGTGAGCAGCAGCTAGGGTCTTAAAAGTTTTTATGCAGCCATCTAAGATGCAAGATCTCCCCTTGTCTGGAGCAAAGAAGAGTGAAGAAAATCAAAGTTATATGTAAGCAATTAGTCCAAGGTTCTGACGGACCACACAGACTTCAGCCTCCATGATCCTGAGACCAGAAGAACTAGATGGTGCCCAGCTACCAATGCCAGCCACTCAGAAAGGGATCAAAGTTGGAGATCCTGCATAGAGTGGGAGGAAAACTGAGGAACAAAACTTAAAAAACACAAAAATGACCGGAATTACTGGTCAGATAGAGGCTGGTGGAGCCCCAGAGACTATGGCCTCAGGTTATCCTTTGGGCCTGGGACTAGACTCACTTCTGTGGCTTAGCTCTCAGCCAGACAGTGGAAAGGCCTACAGGCAGAACACCTACCCCAGAGAGATGCACCCCTTAGAACAATCAGTTGTGGGAGATCAGAAGGGAGCATTTGCACAGAGGGAAAGCTGTACACATAGGAATGCGTAGATAAGAAGGACACAGGAAGGGGCAGTCGCGGGGAGGAGGTGGGAGAAGCGCTTGTATATTGAGGTGGTGAAACCAAATGTGCATGAACTGTTGAGAGTAACATGAATCTGCTTTGTAAATTTGCACGCAAATCACAATAAAAAAAATTTTTTTTTAAAAGAATATGTTTAGAAGCTCCTTCCACATTGCTATATAACGGCTCACCTTGTTCATGCTGCATCGTATTGCACAGGGTGTCTGTGCCACAGTTAATGAGTTAATGTTGCTCCACTCCTGTTGATGACCAGTTGTGGTGGCTTCTAGATTTTTATGCTATACACAGTCCCTTCCTCCTCAAATGAACATATTTAGAACTTAATATGTGCCAGGCAACCATGGTTTTAAAGAATCATACCTGGCACATTACTTGTGTTGACTCATTTAATCATCAAAAGATCCCTATGAGGTAAAACTACTATTATTCTTACTTTCCAGATAATGCAACAGAGACTCAGAGTCATTTGCCCAAGGTCCCCAGCCAGTCAGTGATGCAGGTGGGACGTGAGCCCAGGCATCTGGCTCCTGAGCCCTTGCCTGTACCTATAACACTGTGGAGTATAGTGTCTAAACATTTAAATTTGTTTTGAAATGTTGCCTTGCTTAGTGGCTGCACCTGTTTGCCCTCCCACCAACAGTGTGAGTGTCCATTTCCCATCCCACAGCGACACTAACTAGGTATATCAATGTGCTTGATTTTTGCCGGTTGGTAGAGGGGAGACGCTCCCTTGCTATCCTTTGGATCTGTGTTTTCCTGACTCACTCATTTCTCATCCTCCTCTGCTTGCTGTTCTGATCTGAGTAGAAACAACACAGAGCCAGGCCAACACCCAGACGCAGAAACTGAAGGGAACGGATGAGCTAACTACAGGAGCGCTGACGGCCACGGACACGCGGGGCAGGGGAGGTACAGCCTGAGACTAAGAACTTCATGTGAAATTTTTGTTTCGTTTTCTATCTAGGTCAGCCTTTACCCAAGTACGTTTTTTCAGAGCACCATTTTGGGACTTGTTAATATATTTCTTTAAAAATACATTGGTCTGTGGAAAGGTGTTTAGGAAACTCTGAGTTAAAGTTAAACATGTTTCTTTATGACAAAACTTCTCAGTGCCTTTCAAAAGCTATTTTGTAGTGAACAAAGAGGGGTCGTACGCAGCATTTCCTACACTTGATGGACTTGGGGACCCTTTTTGGTTTGGATCCTCTCACAGGGCTGGTGATGAATTTGTGACTGTGGGTGTTTCCTTTGTATATGTCTTCTTAATGAAGTTTTCAGCTACAGGAGACACAAAATCTGACTTTTAAGAAGATTGATTGCTATACGCTCTTCAAAGCCCCCAGAGCCCCCTTCCTCCTCCACCTTTGCTGCTCTCATGCTTGGCTTCACTTCCACACCGTGGGAAATGGCTCCTGTTGTCTCCTGACTCAGAGCTACGTAGCTTCATCCTTCAAAATCCCTACTTGGGCTTTGAAAGGTCCCAGGGGAGGACTCAGGTTGGCTGGACTGGCATCTCGTGCTCCCCTTTGGCCTGGGTCACAATTGCCATGTAGCTGTCACTGCAGCCACATGGCATGGGGAAGGGGGAATATTTCACCAAATAAATGGGGAGCTGCTCCCAGAAGAAGGGAGGAATCTCAAGTAGGCAGTAACAACGACTAGTGTTTGCGGAGCGCTTGCTCAGTGCTGGGCACTGTGCTTGGCTTTCATGTATTAACTCATTTCACGCCCACAGCCACCCGAGGTGGTGGGAACAGTCATTACCCCATTTTACAGTGGAGGGAACTGAGGCCCAGCGCAGTTACCTGGCTTGCCTTAGCCACACAGCTAGAAGTGGCAGAACCGGGATTTGAGCCTAGGCTCTCTAGCTCCACGGTGTACGAACACACATGCACATGGCTGTCCTTTACCCTCTCTGTGATCTCAGCATCTCCGGCCCTGCTGTTCATCTCGTTTATACCTTCCCCTTGGCAAGGCTTTACTGGAACATCTCGTGATCCTTGGCTGTCAGTTCACACTTAGTGGGCGAGCCACTGAGACAGGACTGCAGGGCTTGGCAACTTCTCCATCCACTAGCTTCACACTGGGGCCTCAGACAGGAATGGCCACTTCATTAGGGACGCTTCTCAGTGCCAGAGGGCAGGTCTTTTCTTTGGGGCATTGAGATAGACTGTGTGTGTGTGTGTGTGTGTGTGTAGTCTACATGTTGTTGTTGTTGTTGTTATGTGCCCGTCGAGTCAGACCTGACTCATAGCAACCCCTCCTTGGGTTGCCGAGGCAGTATTACTACGGAAGTAGATTGTCCAACCTTCCTTCTGAAGTCTACACACACACACACACACACACACACACACACACATATACTTTTTTTTTTAAAAGAAAGGAACTCTGATATTTTTGGTCTGGGGAAGAGGTGATACTCAAACTCTTTTACAACAAGTATCTCTGGACTGCACATCTGGGCATGAATGTTCTGGCAGCCCCCTTCCTTGGCTGTGCCAAGTGTCACCCTTTAGTTGGTGGATTACGAGGCAGTGGGGGTAGTGCTGGGGGAGGGCCCAGGGGACCCTCAGGAGTTGGCACAGCTGGTCCTAAGCAGCAGGTGCAGGCTTATTTGAATATTCTACTCCTGCCATGCTTGTGGCTTCTGCGGGTAGGCATGAGGAGGACACCCTGGGCCCTGCGTACCTGATGCATGTGTGGGACAGGGGCTCCTCTCAAATGGACGTTCGATGAACTCCTTTGTTCTGTCCCCATGGCTCACTCCTGCCCTCTGCTGTCTTCTGGACACTGCTGATCCCACTGAAGGCACCACGCTCTCCGAGAGACGATCCCCAGGCAAAGAGAGCAGGAGAGGATCCTCTACTCCAAGGCAAGCTGGTCAGTGACTTCCTTCCCAGGCTGGGGACAGGCTGTTTTCTATTCACTGTGTATTTCCACACTTCTCAGTTCAGAGCAGGTCCTCAGTAAATACGTATTGAATGAATAAGTGAATTCAAAACCAGGTACCAAAAAAAAAAAAACAACCCCAAACCTGTGCCATTTCATTGATTCCAACTCCAGCAACCCTTTAGCACAGAATAGACCTTCCCCATAGGGTTTCTAAGGCTGTATCTTTATGGAAGCAGACTGCCACATTTTTCTCCCAGAGAGCAGCTGGTGGATTCAAACTGCTGATCTTTTGGTTAGTAACTGCACACCAGGGCATCTCTGTGTAGGATACCAAAACACCAAAAAACAAACTCACTGCCATCAAGTTGATTCCAACTCACAGTGAGCTCTGTTGGGTTTCCAAGGCCTTATCCACTACGCCACTAGCACTCCTTTCTGTACAGGGTTGTTATGTTGTTGTTATGTGCCGTCGAGTCAAACCTGACTCATAGTGACCCCTCCTTGGGTTTCCGAGGCAGTATCACTACGGAAGTAGGATTGCCCAACCTTCCTTCCGAGGAGTGGCTGGTGGGTTTGAACCGCCAGCCATCTGGTTAGCAGGCAAGTGTCTTCTGTACAGGGTAGGCATGCAATAAATGTCTGAATAGATGAATGAATGAATATTGCATATAAAACACTCCAAAACTCAATGGGTTAAAATTACAATTACTTATTTAGCTCTTGGTTCTGCAGTTGGGAAATTTAGACTGGGCTCAGCTGCATTGACACATGGTCTGTGGTCAGTGGCAGGTCGTCAGGGAGCCGTTT
Source organism: Orycteropus afer afer (assembly GCF_000298275.1). Taxonomy (NCBI): domain Eukaryota; kingdom Metazoa; phylum Chordata; class Mammalia; order Tubulidentata; family Orycteropodidae; genus Orycteropus; species Orycteropus afer. Next base: position 308,738 of record NW_006922063.1, read on the forward strand.
CTGGGGACACCTGGATTCTTCCCCTATGGTCTTATCCTCTGCTCCCTGCCCAGTTAACCCACAGTGAACAAATGGAAAAGACACGTCCATGGGACACATGGAGAGTCTGTTCACCCATTCAATGAGTCAGTGAACACCGTCCATGTGCCAGGCACTGTTCTAGGTGCTGGGTCCATAACAGTGAACAAAACTGACATAAACAACCTCTGCCCTCCCGGAGCTGGATTCCAGCTGGGGAGAGAGAATCAATGAATAATAAGCAGAATAGATTTATATCAGGTAGTTTCATCTGCAATCAAGAAAAATGAAGAGTTAAAGAGGCACTGGGGAGTGTGTTATACAAAGGGCCGGGGAAGGTGCGCTGAGAAGGAGGTGAGGAGAGGCCGGGTGGCTGTCTGGGCAATGGTGTTCCATGCACAGGGAATAACCAGAGCAAAGGCCCTGAAGTAGGAAGGGGCCTGGGATGGCCCACAGTGGGAATGCCAGTGGGGCTGGAGCCCCGTGGGTGGGGAGAGTGGCGGAAGAGGGCAGAGAGGTCACAGGAGCCAGACGGTGCCCACCTGAGGACTTTGGGTTTTGTTCCAGGTGTCCCAAGTCTGACAGCCAGGTGTCCCCTCTTCCTGACTCTGCCATTAACTTATCCCCCTGACAAACCTTTGCTGAAGTCTAACTTGCTCCTTGTCTGCCTCATCCAGGGTCAGGTGAGGTGATGGAGGACCCCTTCTTCTATGGTAAGTCACTGTCGAGGGTTGGGCACAGGGAGCAAGGGTTAAAGTCCTCTGACTGTGCCCCTCCGTTTGTCTCTCTGCAGATGAGGACGCCCTCCGGAAGCGGGGTCTGTTGGTGGCAGCTGTGCTTTTCATCATGGGCATCATCATCCTCACCAGTGAGAATGGGGTGGGCTGGAAGGGACCCTGAGAGTGGGAGGAAAAGGCCTTGGCTTGCACTGTGGCTGAGCATTAATTAGGTTTCTGAAGGCACCTGGGGAGACTGTTTTAAGTGAGGTGTCTCTGTTAGTTACTGCTGTATACAAAATCAAAAACCCACTGCCATCGAGTCAGTTCCAAATCATAGTGACCTTCACTGGGTTTCCAAGGCAGTAAATCTTTACGGGAATAGATTGCCCCACCTTCCTTCTGTGGAGCTGGTGGGTTTGAACTTCCTACCTTCTGGTTAGCAGTCAAATGCCTTAGGCACTGTACCACCAGAGCTCCTTATTGCTGTATACAAACCACCCCAAAACTCAGTGACTGAAAACAACAACCATTTATTTAGCTCTTGATTCTGAATTTTGGCTAGGCTCAGCTGAGTGGCGCTTCTGATCTCAGCTGCACTTACTCTTGCATCATAAAGTCAATTGCAGGTTATCAGGTAGTTCTGTTTCTAGGCCCCCCTTGGTTCTTACGGTCTTACGTTCCAACAGGCTAGCCCAGGGATGAGCTGTGCTTAGGTGTTGGTAGCTGTGTCAGTCAGGGTCATGGCAAGTGACAGATGGACATTCGTGTTTAGTGGGGAGACTAATACAGAAGCCCAGACTAGTGGTGCAGCCCCCTAGGACTAGCAACAACCAGGAGCCGTTATTACCCAGCCTGAAGGGTCGAAAGGAGGTAATGGCTATGCCAGAGCCTGGGGAGAGGTGGAATTGGAGGAGGGGGCTGCTGGCAGTAGCTGTGGGCCCAGGGAGAGGGTTCTAGGGACTACTACATTGCAGCCCAGCAGGGAGAACACAGGGGATGGAGGTCAAATATCGAAACCTCTATCTTCTGCCCTCCTCCTCCAATCTCCTGCCAGTTCTGAGCTAGAGAGTGAGAGGCTAGAGGCATATGGTCCATCAGGTTGGCCTCCTAGGACCTAATGCGGGTTAGGAAAGGGAGAAGATGGAAAATAACAAGCAAAACAACTAATTTTGCTTAAGATTTTTTTAGGGGGTGGGCATCAAATAAAATACAGGGACCACCAATTTACAGCCTCTCAGTTAAGCTGTATAACCTCTACCAAGTTTCACTCCCTCCTGTCTAATCACCTCATCAGGGCAATGACCACACTACCTACCCACTTTTGGCCTGTAGCCAGAACACGAAAGATGTTGCCGACATGTGCCTGGTTCTCGTGGAGTCTGGGCATGACAGGCACTGTTCCCTGAGTTAAACTGGTGTTTATTGAGCCTTACTTGATGTCAGGCTCTGTTTCCTTCTGAGTAAGGATATCAAGGCTCAGAGAGTTGAGGAGTTTACCCAAGGTCACACAGCACGTAAGAATCAAGGAAGGACTGGACCCAGGTCTGTGTGAAGGGAGAGCCTGAATGTTAGCTCTGAGGCCACATGTTGTTCCAACAACAGACATCTGTGGATGCCACTCTGTACCTGGCCTGTGCTGGATAATGCTGAGGACACAGCACACACAGTCCTGGGCTCAGCCCTCAGGGAGCTCACATCTGGGGGGGAAACAACAACAGGCAATTAAATACCTGAATGGACAGGGTGGTTCAGAGAAAGAGATTTGCCAAGAGGGACATAAAGCAGAGTGAGAACACGGAGAGGACCGGAGAGAGGGGCTTCCTCTGAAGAGGTGGAATCTGAATTGATTTCTGATGATGAGAAAGGTGATTTTCAAACCAGCTAGTGGGAACAGCAAGTGCCAAGGTCTGCGAGTAGGAGTGACCTGAGCATGTTGCAATAACGGTGAGGAGGCCATTAGGGCTGTTGGGGGAGAAGGGAGGAAGATGAGTGGAGCCAGGGTGGCAGCCGGGAGACAGGGAGATGACAGTTTTCTGAAGTCTCCTTTAGCTTCTAAGGTCCCCCCACCCTTTCCTGTCAGTGAACCAGCTTCCTGGCCTTCCTGCTGTTCCTTGAGCCTACTTACACCCTCAGGGGCTTTACATTGGTGGTTCCCTCTGCTTGGAACACTCTTCCTCGGGATGGCCAGGTGACTCCCCCACCCCCACCCCCATTCCCCTTAGTGAACCTGATCCTTCTCTCTGGATCCTGGACCTCCCTGCCCCCTTCCTGGCTTTCGTTTTCTTCATAGTAAGAAAAAAAAAAAAAACCAAACTCACTGCTATCAAGTTGGATCCAACTCATACCAAGGCTGTATTACTAAGAAGGTAGATCGCCCAGCCTTCCTTCTGAGGAGTGGCTGGTGGGTTTGAACCGCCAATCTTCTGGTTAGCAGTCAAATGCCTTAGGCACCACACCACTAGAACTTTCTTCTTAGTACTTATCACCATTTCACTTAGCATCGTCGATACATTAGACTCCTTGAGTTCTGGTGGCACAGTGCCCGAGGCATTTGACTGCTAACCAGAGGTTGGTGGTTCAAGCCCACCAGCCACTCTGTGGAAGGAAGACGGGGCAGTCTACTTCCGTAAAGATTTACCGCCTCGGAAACCCAGTGGGGGTTTCTATGAGTCAGAATCTACTCGATGCAGTGGGTTTAGTTTTGGTTTTTGGTTATACATTAGACTGTGTTCTTCTTCTCATTGCTGGTCTCCCTGACGAGAAAATCAGTTCTACAAAAGCTGAAGTTTTTCATCGTTCTAGTTTGGTTGTGTTCTCAGTGTTTAGATCAGTGCCTGGCACGTAATAGGTGCACAGTAAATATTTGGTGAATGAATGACTAATATACAAAACGTTGTGAGCTTTCAATGAGCTTATCTGTGTGTGAAGGTGGTAAGCTCCTCTTATGGGGCCCTTGCACTGGCTGTTCCAGTGTTTATTTGTCATTCACTTGATTATAGCGTTGCCTTTGAGTCCCGCAAGAGGCAGGGATCGATTGTTCCCCTGTTCCCAGAGCACACACGTGATCAATATTATTCAAACTCATGACAAACGTTTTCCTTCACCCACAGGTGGCAAGTGTAGACGGTTGTCCCAATTATGCCCGAATTACTGTAGGTGAGTCTGTCAGAAGTGAGGGCCGAAGGCCTAATGGGCACCCCAACACTGAGCGCCTGCATCTGCTCACCGTGGCCAGCCTCCTCCCCAACTTCACAGAGCCTACACAGTGGTCACCGATGAAGATACACATGGAGCCAGAGCTGGGACTGACCTCCTCAAGCCCCCTGCCCACCCAGCCCCCCTGTTCTCCCAGGCACTGCCTACAAGTTAGCCATTCTGTTCAAACCAAAAGTAAAGCGCTGTGGTCCTCGCCCTTTGGTCTCTGATCATTTGTGAAAAAAGGAATGAAAGAAAGGGGCCAGGGCTAGGAACAGGCCCCCTGAGGGATAAAGGAAGACATCACAGACTCAAAAGCCAAGCCAAGCAAGGAATAAAGGGAATGAGGCCAGCTGGTGTGAGGCAGGCGGGGACAAGGGGTTGGGGGATGTGGGGTTAAAGATGAATGTAGCCAGTAAGAGCCCAGACTGGGTTCTGTTTGTGGGTAGTCAGAGACCCCTGGCCTGGTCCGTGCACAGAGCCTGATAGCCAATGCCAGCTCACCCATAACATTGGCAGAGGCCCTGGTAAGCAAAAAAATGGAGACCTCTGGCCTATGACACCCTTCTCTTCCCACTCTGGGTCCCTTCCGAACTGCAAGAGGCCTATGTACGTGAGTGTAGACATCCCAACCTGCATAACCAAGCTGCATCCACACCCCCAACCCACAAATAATTGTCTCTGGGCCACCCTTGGCTTAGGGGTGTGCCCACCAGGAAGGCCACACAGGCCCTGAAAGTGGTTCAGAGCAATTTAGGTGGGGGATTCTGGAGTTGCAGGGACTTGGAGCATTGTCGAGAAGGGGCACAAAAATCCAGATGGTCACTTTCCAAAGGCCTTTGGACTCCATATCCTATGGGAGGGGCGCTGCCGTCGGAGCAGGTCTCTGAAGCACTGAGCTCAGGGCGAGGGGCCTTCTAGTCAGGTTGAAGGATCCTGCCAAAGTAAAGAGACAAGGTTGCGTTCACAGGTGGTTACATAAGAATGTTTCACAAACTTCAGGTCATAGCCCGTCCGTGGCTTACGAAATCAACTTAGTGGGCTATGAATAGCACCAAAAATAAGAAGGCAGAAGTAACAAAATAGAAAATGTCGGAGTGCACCACAAATAACTCCAAAACTGTGTGTGTGTGTGTATGGTATGTGATAGACATATTACATCCATGTAGGGAGCCTACTAAAATATTTTATGATTGGCACCTGCCACCTACTAATCCAATGCCCAGCCAATCAGAAGGGAATACAGATGCACAAACAGACACACATATATACATACAGAATGTATTATATCTATTACATTATTCAAATATATTTAACCTATAAAAAGAGCAATTTCATATAGCTCAACTTAATGAAATATGTGATGACCATAATGAAGTACATAATGAGTGGTGATACTGTGTGTCACTTTAAAATATATTGGAGAGCGCTGGAGGGAGAGGCGTATTAAGGAAGAGAAGTTACTTCTTAGAACAGGAAATGCTGGCAGCCATAGTTGCCGTGGTGGAGCAGCCACACAATATGCGAAAGATGTTTCTAAGATAGTATTTCTCAAACGACAAACCATCACACATCCCTTCCCCAATTTCTGCCATATTTTCATCTTTTTCAAAGCTCAACTTCCTTTCAACTTAAATCAATTTATTTAAAAGCACACTCCTAAGTGGGAACCAGTATTGCTTGATATACATAGAAGATAAATGAAGATAAATTCAGTGAAAACAGAGTGACATTGCATTCTAGCTGGATACTGGACTGCTGGTGAAGGGATCTGGGCCAAGATCTGCTCGATCCAAAGGAGACCACGGAGTATCAAGGGCGTTAGTGTTACCCTGCCGTCCAAACAGATTCGCTCATTCTTGTAGCTTGACGAATTAAAGACATCTCAAAGGTGATCTACTTTCTTATGATGTGAGTCAGTGTGATCTAGTATTTGGGGCCTAAAACCATCTTATGTGCCACCACTACTTGCACTTTCGGAAGGTTTAGGCAAATACCTGACAGCCTGCTCAGGTGTGGCAAGTAAGGGCAGGGCAGGGGCAGTACTGATCTCTCCATGGATGATTGGTGGATCGGCCCTCAGTGTCCTCACTCCCCCACCTTCCATGTCCCTTCCCATGGGGCAAAGATAAAAAGCTAACTCCACACTTCCCAGATGCCTCCTGAAGTGGTGTCCTGGTATGGATTCAGCTCTACTAATTGTTGTGTGTCTGGTAGCATAGGGGCTAAGACACTTGCCTGCTAACCAGACGGCTGGCGGTTCAAACCCACCAGCCACTCCTCGGAAGGAAGGTTGGGCAATCCTACTTCCGTAGTGATAGTGCCTCAGAAACCCAAGGAGGGGTCGCTATGAGTCGGGGCCGACTCGACGGCA
>NW_006922063.1:315697-317240 GCF_000298275.1 Orycteropus afer afer
TGGTGATTGAGTTGTACAGAGATTGGGGCATGGGGGATGAACTATGAAGCAGCATGGAGAAACTTTCTGGGAGGATCAAAATGTTCTGTACTTTGATAGTAATAGGTATTAGGTCTCATGAATGTATGTATTTGTCAATATTAAGCATTACACTTAAGATCTGTGTACTTTACTGCATATAAACTATATATCTCAGTATGAAATAAAATTGAAAATGAAAGGGCAGTTATGTCCTGAGTGGTGATGGCTTCCTGATCCTTGGATCTCACAGCAGTGTGATCCTGACATTGACACGTCCAACAGGGCCTCCTGACGGGTGTGGAGGGAGAACCTCCCAAGTGAGTTAGTTTGGTTGTATTTTGCAGACCCTTTGCAGTCTCAGCCTAGAGCATACTCCACTAATCTTTCCAAAGAACTTGTCTGCCCTTACTTCCTGATCTCAAACCAGCTCAGTTCTTCCTAGAATCAACAGTAATAAACAATCCCCAAATCTCAGTGGCTTACAGCTATATCACTCAAACTACATGTCCATTGTGGGTCAGGTGGGAGATATGGTGGGACCTAAGGTGATAAGCAAAGAGCCCTAGTGGTGCAGTGGTTAAAGCATTTGGCTGCTAACCAAAAGGTCAGTGATTCAAACTCACCAGCCACTCCACGGAAGAAAGATGAGGCAGTCTGCTTCTGTAAAGATCTATAGCCTTGGAAACCCAGTGGGGGTTGCTGTGAGTTGGAATTAACCTGATGGCAGCGAGTTTGGTGGTTTTGGAAGCTGATGAACAGCCACTATCAGAAACATTTCTGGATATCACGACAGGAGGAAAAGTGAACAAGGTGAGACACACCTGCTCTTAAAGCTTCTGCCAGGAAGAGATGTACATCATTTCTGCTCACATTTCATTGACCAAAGCAAGTTACATGGCCACATTTGAGTTCAATAGGGTGGGGCAATACAATCCTTCCGTAGGGAGGGAGCTGGAGTTGGAATGGACTTAACAGACGCTAACAACAGTACAGCTTACTACAAAGTATGTTTATTATCATACACAGCAAGAATTCTGGAGTCAGTAACTGTATTCAGCTATAAGAAACAGAAGCCAGAAACAACAGTGGCTTGAATAAGATTATTTATTTCTCTCACAGAAAAGAACTATGAAGTATGCAGTCCCAGGCCAGGGTAGGGGTTGCTTGATGTAAGTGGCCAGACTCCTACTGACTTGCTGCTCTGCCACGTTTAGCATGTGTCTTTAATCCTTAAGATCACAAAATGGCTGCAGCAGCCTCAGCCACCAGGCCACCATCCAGGAAAAAAGCAGGAGGAAAAGAAAAAAGGTGAAAGAAAAAACAAAGGCACATGAGGTGAGTCAGCTCCTTTTAAGGAGACTTCCCAGGATTCCCTCTCAAAGACTTTTGTTTACTTCTGATTGGTCACCTCTATTTGGAGGAACGAAACTGGGAAATGTAGTCTTTTTAGCTGAGCCCACTGCCACCCTGAATACCATCAGGGACAATATTGGCCTCCAAGAATTTGTGGATTTGGTGGGGA
>NW_006922063.1:318505-319866 GCF_000298275.1 Orycteropus afer afer
TCTAGGAGGGAAGAGAAGAAAAAGATAAAAGGGGCACTCCCTAACTCACCGGGAGCAGGATGAGATGTTTACTTCAGCCACGTAAAATGGAGTTTTAGCAAGATATTGCCAGCCATAGCTGCACATTACAAAAATAAAGTTACAAAATGGAGTCACTTACTTCAGTTATCCAACTCTGGAGCCAGATGTTTGTGCTTAGCCTCATGATGATGCACCCCAACTTTGGCAAGACATCCACAGTACCAAGGTCAGCAGCAATGAAAACTGACATGGAGGTCAGCCCATTCTTGTGAACTCCAACTTGTGCTTATGGGTTCCAACTTACTCTTGTTATTCCATCTATAGCCCCTTCTTGACTGCCTACCCTATGAACTTCAAGTTCCAGCAGCAAACAGAGACAACAGCCTTACAGCTTTCACAATTGCATAAGGTCAAATCCCAGTACAAAATCATGTGCATTTGTGTGTGTGTGTGTGTGTGTGTGTTAGTGGCTCTGCTTTGCTGATACAGAATTTAGTATGAAGAGTGGTTCCAGAGAAATAAGATTTTAAGGATGAGTTCTCTGAATTGGTTCTAGGTTTTCTGAAATTGGTTCTTTGATCTGATTAGATTTAAGAACATCAAGGTAAACAGGACACTGGTAGTCATGAATGCAGTAGTGAAACCATTACTCAGATTACTGCTAGTAGGTACCTGTATCATAGGGACCAGAAAGCTTGTTAATGACTTCCCTTTGTCTCTGGTAGTCACAGGGCCAAGAATTCTGAAAAGCTAACCCAAAGTCTTATCCTGTAGGGAGCTGAATTACAACACACATTGAACTCACAGGGTCTTGTTTGTTAAAATTAGGACATTGATTTGGAAGAAATGGGATCCTGAAAATTGAGATGGGACTATATAGACAGATTCCAGTAAGCTGAGGGATTCAAACCCCTTAATTCTGCTAAGAATTCCTTGCTTATAGAAGTAACCCTGCATCCCATTCTAAGATTAGTCTCTGCTTTCCTGAAAAATCTATAATGACTTTCTCTATGGTAATTGCTTTGCAGGGCACTGCTCATTCTCCTCAGGACCTACTATTATCACTTCTCCTTGCTTCTGGACCTATAACTAGACTCAAGTCCCAGAAGGCCCTTAAGAGTGAGGTAGGTACAGAGGGAGCAAGTGGTTGAACCTGTGGGCTCAGGACCATAGTTGCAGGGGACATCAAGCTCAATTGGCATAACATACTACACAAAACATTGTTCCACCTCCTGCTTTGGCGAGTAGTGACTAGGATCTTAAAAGCTTGCAAGCAGCCATCTAGATGCAACAATGGGTTTCTTTTTGTCCAGAACAAAGAAGAATGAAGAAAACCAAAG
>NW_006922063.1:320432-321976 GCF_000298275.1 Orycteropus afer afer
AAAAAAAAAAAAAAGAGTGAGATAGGTAGAAAGTGAGACCTATGAGGAAGTGCAATACACACCAAACTAATTGCCAATTTCTATTTGCTAACAGATCTGTCCTGGAAGAAGTGCAGCCAGAATGCTCCTTGGAAGTGAGAATGGCCAGCCTTCATCTCACCACTTTGGTCTTGTTGTCAGAAGGGACCATTCCCTGGAGAAGGATATCATGCTTGGTAAAGTGGAGGGTCAATGAAAAAGGGGAAGATGGATGACACAGTGGCTGCAATGATGGGCTCCGATATGGCAAAGCTCATGAGGATGGCACGTGACTGAGCAGTGTTTTGTTCTTTTGTACACAGGGCCATTATGAGTTGGAGCCAACACTTGATGGCACCTGACAACAACAGCATTTGCTAATTTATATCAACAGAAAACTAGGAAATGTGTGGAATGGATCTTAAGGGTGTATGATCAAGGTGGAAGAACACAGAGATAAAAAACCCAACCAACTCATAGAGACCCCCTTTGGGTTTCTGAGGTGGTAAATCTTTACAGAAGTAGATTGCCCAGTCTTAAGAACACAGAGAAAGGTCAGGCTAAATTAATTGATATGGCTCTACAAAGCAGAGATTCTGGGTTCAATGTGTGAGCTTGAGGAGCTAAGAATTAGTCTAACAGGTTGGTTGATTGATTGACTGATATGTGAACCTAAAGGTGGCCTAGATTAGGTTGAAATGTCAGAACTTCCATGGTCTGCTGTACAGTATGGGTTGGCAAACGTTTTTTTGTAATGCACCAGAGTAAATCTTTTTGATTTTCTGAGCTATTCAGTCTCAGTTGCAACCAAACCCTGCTGTTGTAGCAATTGTAGTGCAAAAGCTGCAACTGACATTATGTAAATGAAGGAGCATGGTTGTGTTCCAATGAAAGTGTAATCACGAACACTGAAATTTTAATGTCATACAATTTTCACATGTCACATAATTTCACGTCATTTTCACATGTCTCTTGATTTTATTCAACCAATTAAGAAGGTAAAAATCATTTTTAGCTTGTGGTCATACAAAAAAACAGGCAGTGGGCTAGATTTGGTTAGTGGGCTGTAGTTTGCCGACTCCTGCTATACAGGAATGTGTCCAAAGGCTTAGGCAGATTGGAATGTTAGGGTAGCTTTATCACATGAGCTCGGCTCATCCACTCTGAGAAGATCCAGAGCACATGACTTTCACCATAGACATGAGAATAAATATCTGAGGGAGAGTCCTAGCATCCTTGAAGAGCTCTGTGGTAGCTCTTCTTTGTAAGTACCATCAAACTGAGATCTCTAAACACAGTAAGGATGATGGAAGCCTAGGATAGATAGCAGGAGTCAAGTTGTGGCACTTTTATGCCAACGATAAGGAGCTCTGGTGGCATAGTGCCTAAGGCATTTGACTGCTAACCAGCCAGTCTGCAGAAGGAAGACTGGGCAATATACTTCAATAAAGATTTACCACCTCAGAAACCCAATGGGTGTCACTATGAGTTGGAATCGACTTGATGGTAGTGAGTTGGGTTTTTTT
>NW_006922063.1:322631-324556 GCF_000298275.1 Orycteropus afer afer
TTGAAAATGGAGGGTGACCACATCAGATCACAAAATGGAGGATGACTACATAATTAGATAACTGCCAAACCACTGAGAATCACAGCCCAGCCAGGTTGACACATAACCTTAATCATGACAGCTAGTGTTACTCTTGACTCTCACCTCAACATTCATTACTGCCAGCCATATCATTAATGCACAACATAGTTAGATAGTAGATTTTTTACTAGTATCATAAATGCAAAATAGATAATGATGTAGTTGGTAAGTGAGGAGTAGGTGTAATCAGACCTTTCAAGGATTACTGGACATAGAGTCCAAACTGACTCTAGTTCTAGACACCCAAATTGTTAGCACGGTCCACCAATCAGAGTAAGGGCTTATGGAGATCATGTGATGAATGGAGTTTTTGGTAAGGTCTGTCTCAATGTAATACAACTCTGACACCAAACACCCAGAGTTAGGGTAAACTTCACAGCTTAAGGGCACAATCCTCCACAAGACTGCCCCCACTTTGGACACCAGCCACACGTTCAGGGTTCCCAGGCCACCCACACTTCTGAGCAACTGGCTACAAATTCAAGGGTTCCCACTACACCCTCAGGACACCAGTTGCAGATTCAGGGACTTCTAGGGTCACCTCACTACTGACAAGCTATAAATTCAGGGGTTCCTACTGCCCCGGCAGGACATGAGCTACAAGCTCAGAGGTCCCCAAAACATCCACACTTCTGACCAACTGGCTACAAATTTTAGAGTTCCCATTAAGCCCTCAGGTTCAATAATTCACTACAGTGAACTACAGAACTCAGGAAAGTGCTACACTTATGAATAACAACAAGGATATAAATTAGAACCTGTGTAAAGAACTGATGCATAAGGTGAGGTCTGGGAGGTCCCAAATGTGAAGATTCTATGTTCTTTCCCTGTGAAGTCAGGACGAATCACCCTCCCAGCACATCAATGTATTGTCAACCAGGGAAGTTCACCAGAACATCAGTGTCCAGAGATTTGGGAGTTAATTACTTGAGGGCACAAAATAACAACAATTATGTAGGTAAGATTGATTGAATGACTAGCCATGTACTTGAACCCAATCTCTAGTCCTGTTTCCCTCCTGGAATGTGAGTGGGGCTTTCTGACTTGTCCAGACCCCACCATGAATCACTTCATCAGCACAAACTATCAAGTGTGGTCTTGGGTGGGGGGAGAGGCGTTACATGAATAACAAAGATGCTCAAACCACTAGGGAAATTCTAAGGGTTAAGAGGTCCCCAGGGACAAGGGCTAAATTCTTTGCTTAAAGTTAAGTCTTCACCCCACACTCCTAAAAGGCCTAAGGGGTTCCTGAATTCACTCTGTGGTCATTTATCCAGTGCATATATCATCCTGGGCATAGACATTTTGGGTAACTGGAAGAATCCCAACATTTCCTCTCTGAACCACAGAGTAAGAGACAGTATCATAGGAAAAGCCAGGTGGGAGCCACTAGAACTTCCTCTCCCTATGAAAATAGTAAACTCAATAGTGATCCTGGAGAGGCTGCAGGTCATACCGTCAAGGACTTGAAAGATACAGGGACGGTGATTACTGCTACATCACCATTCAGCTTGCCTAGTTGGTCTGTGAAGAAGACAAATCATTCTTGAAGAATGACAGTAGACCATTCTAAACATAATCAGGTGGTGAGTCCAATTACAATTGCTGTTCCAAATGTGCTTTCGTTGTCAAAGCGAACAACACATCTCCTGGCACCCAATATGCAGTTATTGGTCTATCCCTGCTAGTAAAGACCATCAGAATAAGTTTGTTTTCACCTGGAAAAGTTAGAATACACCTTCAGTGTCCCACCAGGCAATATATCAATGCTCCAGTCCTAGGACACAATCAATCCAGAGGAAGCTTGAGCACCTGTTTTCTCCACAGAACATCAAGTTGGTCCA
>NW_006922063.1:325816-326798 GCF_000298275.1 Orycteropus afer afer
GCTATATTGTCTTCTGTCAACTTGCACCTATGGTCTCATCAGGAGTTCCTTATGACAAGTTGATTGAGAAATGAACAACTTGGGCTTAGTTACAAATGAGTCTATATGATATGAAGACACCACTCAAAAGTGGACATCTGCAGCACTGTAGCCCTATTGTGGGACAACCCTTATGACAGAAGGAAAGGGAAATTCACCCAATGGGCATAATTTTCATTAGTGCACCTGGTTGTCCATTTTAACTGGAAGGAGAGATGTCTAGCATTATGGATCTACATCAATTCATGGGTTCTGACTAGTGATTTGGCTAGATGGTCAAATGCGCAGGTGGAATTGGTTGAAAAATATGTGATAAGGAGCTATGGGTAAGAGGTATTTGGATAGACCTCTCCAAATTAGGAAGCTATTTGTATTTCCCCTGAATGCTTACCAAAAGTCAGCAGATGAAGATTTTAATAATCACATAGATAGGATGACCCATTCTGTGGACATCAGTCAGCCTCTTTCCCCAGCCACCCTGTACTTATTCAGTGGGCTCCTGAAAAAATGTGGCCATGGTAGCAGGGATGGAAATTATGCATGGGCTCAACAACATAGACTGCCATTCACCTAGTCACTGAAAGTGCCCAATCTGCCAGCATCAGAGACTAACACTGAATTTACAATATGGAACCATTGTCCAGGGAAATCAGCCAGCTACATAGTGGCAGGTTGATTACATTGAAATATTGAACTTCTTCCGTCACTGGAAGAGCAGTGCTCTGTTTCTTTCTTTCTGTTTTGGTAACAACTTTAGTGTGATGTAATTCACATACCATAAAACTCAGACATTTGAATTGTACAATTCAATTGCTTTCATTTTTGAATTATCTTCAGTAAGATTTTACTTCTGTGCGATATTAATGATATTGTTTGATAGTTTCCACATTCTGTGGGATCACCATTCTTTGGAATGGGTACAAATATGGATCTCTTCCCTTCA
>NW_006922063.1:334520-344837 GCF_000298275.1 Orycteropus afer afer
AAAATGTATATCGAACTTTCCACAGTCTATTTAGAAATGGAATTTACCACATTATTTGAAATATAGGAACCTTACTGTAAGTCCCTTTACTATCCCCACTTTATGCTATTGTTGTTGTTATGTGCCATCAAGTTGGACCCAACTCATAGTGACCCCTCTTTGGTTTTCTGAGGCAGTATCACTACAGAAGTGGATTGGCCAAACTTTCTTCCAAGGAGTGGCTGGTGGGTTTGAACCACCAGCCTTCTGTTAGCAGTCGAGTGCCTTAGGAACTACATTACCCCTTATTACATCTATATTTGGTGAAAACCCCATCAGATATTGATGTGGATTTTAGAGAACTAAAGAGGTAAATAGTCTATAATAGTTCATTAAATTTACTCAGATAGTTATCATTTCTGTGCTGCTCCTTCATTCCAAGTTGACTTCTGATATCATCTTCTTTCTGAAGAACTTCCTTTAGCAAATCTTATAGAGTAGTTCTACTGTATATTTTCTTAGTTTTACTTTATCTGAGAATGTCTTTAATTCATCTTTGTTCTGAAAAAATATTTTCACTGGCTATTGGAATCTGGATTGACAGTTATTTTCCTTCAGCACTTTAAAGATATGGGCCACTTCACTCTGGCTTCCATGGTTTCTGATGAGAAATCTCCAACCATCTGAATTTTTGTTCATCCATAGGCAATGATTTCTTTTTCTTTCAAGATTTTTTCTTTATAGTTAGTTTTCAGAAGTGTGATTATGATTTGCCTATGCATAGATTCCTTGGGTTCACTTACCTTCTTGAATATGTAAGTTTATGTATTTTGCTAATCTTGGGAAGTTTTCAGCCATTTTTCATTCAAATAATTTTTCAGCACTGCATTGTCTCCTGTTCTATGATTCTAATAATACAAATGTTAGACCTTTTGTTGTTGTCCTGGAGGATCCTGAGACTTTGTTCATTTTTTAAAATTATTTTTCCTCTCTATGGTTCAGATTGAAACTTTTCTATTGATCTACCTTTAGGTTCACTGACTCTTTCCTGTCATCTCCATGCTGCTATTGAATCCATCTAGTCTCTCTCTCTCTCTCTTTTTTAAATGTCAGTTACTGTACTTTTCAGTCCTAAAATTTCCATTTGATTCTTCTTGACATGTTGTATTTCTTTGTTGTTACTTTCTATTTTAGTAATTGTTCTAACAATGTTCACAATTTCTTTTTTTTGAGCACTTTTATAATAATAATGAAAAAGAACACTCATTGCTGTAGAGTAGGATCCGACTCATAGCAACCCCTCCTTGGGTTTCCGAGGCAGTATAACTACGAAAGTAGATTGCCCAACCTTCCTTCCAAACTTTTATAATAGTTGCTTTAAATTATTTTTCAAATAATTTCAATATTTGTGTCATTGCAATGGCATCTATTGATTGCCTTGTCCCACGAGAATTAAGGTTTTCAGATTTCTTCATATATCAAGTCATTTTGTATTGAAACTTAGAAACTTTGAACTTTACATTATGACACTCCTCATCTTGCTTAAAACCTGTGAAGAATGCTGATATTTTTGTTCTAGCAGCCAGTTGACCTGGGTAAATTCAGGCTACAAGTTCCAGCCTTTCTTTTGTGGCCTTTGAATCCAATGTCCATTTAGTTTTTGAAGACATTGTAGTACCATTTGATCTGTCTAATATGTACCTCCCCATTATCCATCTGGGACCTAGGCAGAAATCTAACCATTAACTCAGTTCTAAAAGTGTTCAGTAGGCTAATTAGGGCCAGATGATCACTTTATGGGGTGATGTCCCCAACCCCTTCCTTCTTCAGTGTCTTCAGCTCTCTTTTTGCCTTCTGGTCATAAACTGCTCACTTCCATGATTGTGCTAGTCTAGGACCAAGGGGGGGAGAACAGAGGAGGGGAAAGCAATGAGATTTGGCCCTACCCTCTTAGCTGCGGTTCCACTGAGTGAAGAGGAAGTCTCCCCTTCCTTAGAGTCTGACTCCTGCAGGCTCCTATTGTCTGCCACATTGCTGTCTTGGCTCCCAAGTGGTTACCTGGAAGGGAACAGAGAAACAGGAGAGAAACAAAAGGACCCGGGGATTTTCCCTGCTCTCTGAGCTTCAGAAATTCCCTCTTTCACTCCTTGAGCCAAATATCTTCTAGATGTCTGTCTGTCTGTACCACAGTTCTCATTTCCAGGTATTTGGTTGTGTTGAGTTCAGGTCAGTGGATACAGGAGGAATAGAAAACAGTAAGTTCACCACTGATTCAGTATTACTTTAAATTCAGCCCTTTCTCCATTGTTTAAGTAAAACGTTAAACTCCCCAGGTTTGCGTATTATGCTCACAATTGACCTTTCAGAGACTTGTTTTTACAATGCAGGTGTTCATCATTAGAAATGGAACTATCCCCTCTCCCCTGTAGCAGTGAAGAAGATAAAATTCTGCATCGTAAATACAGCTCACAGAATCTGATGGAATATGGTGTAAAATGGACATTTACAAGAACATCTCCCGTGCAACATGCAAGCAGCCTTGTGTTGATTACTCTCAGGATAAAAACAAACCACTCACCCAGCCTACAGGTCCCCTTGGCCTGAATGTCCACATCTCCAGCCTGTTCTCTCCATCTCTCAAACTGCTCCTACTTGTTTTCTATCCAACTAAATTGGACTCACTATTCTGTCTCCTGACAGAGGCCTTTGCACATGCTATTCCTTCTGCCTGGAATACTCTTCCTTTCATTCTTTAATCCAGTTAAATCCTCTCATCCTTCAAATTTCTGGTCATATTTCGTATCCCCAAGGAATCCTTCTTGGAGCTGCCTATATTCTATGTTCTTATGGATCCCTATACTTTTCTTTCATTGCATTTATCACGTTTACTTTTAGTTTTGCAATTGACTAATGAATTCTCCCTCAGATTTCATCACCATGATGCTCCCTGCCCTGTCCATGATGTCATTGCCCCCATCCTCCTACATTAAGGTTTTGTTCACTACTGACAAGAATTAGGCTGATAACTGTTTAACAACCAGCTCAAGGGGAGGAACTGGGCTGGTGTATATAATTTGCTATTTCTGTTGTTTAAATCTCTCATCATGACCAATTTGAAGCTACCAATGTAATTTCAACTAGCTCATAAAATTCCTGAAAAATTTAGCAATTGATTTTCATGAGCTGGTGTGAGCTGGTTCTAGCCCACCACTGCTAACTCCCTAGCACCTACCACAGCTTTGTTGAATGAATGAATAAATAGATAAAATTAGTCCCACAAAGAAAAGCTTCCCCCACTGGTGCCTACTCACAGCAAACTCACCCTGAGCAGGATTTTTTATTTTATTTTTAAGCAAAAGTATAGAGTTGTTCATCAGGAAAATGTGTTCTGTTTAAAGAAATATTCTACAGATACCACCTTCACACTTGTCCATGGTATGAAAACATCCTTTCTTGCATGTCTATTAAAGCTTTGCAGACTGTGAGTAATGACTCATTAGTGGTTCATGAGATCAATTTAAAAGGTCATGACCAGGATGTTTTTAAAAATGAAATCATGTAGAAGAAAGGAGAAAATGTCAGAGTATCAAAATTTGTTTTAGGCAGTTAGTAAATATTGGTTAGGGCAAATTTGCGGGCTGTGTGTGTGCGCACACACACCTCTTATATTGTAATGATGTTCTTTCAGTCAAAAACTTTTGAAAGTCACTGTGGTTGACAGCATTCTTTTCAGTTTATCATTTAGCTTTATTGTTTTCTATGTCCTTATTTAGAAAAAATTTTTCAAAAGCAGGAACACTATATCAGAACTCATGGTTTTGGGCTGCACACTTTACCAGTTTCTGGGGGAAAAAAAAAGCATTCCAAAGCCTAAAAACAAACCTTGGCTTTCCCAAGTCTCTGTCTTCCATCCCTAGGGTTAAAGGGTTAAGACCACTGAGCTTACACATTTTGGGAAAGGATTCCTAAGTGGTTTGGCTTGGCACCCAGGAACTTCTGTTCTGGTCTGGTGTGCCCAATCTCATTCCTAACTCCTCTAGCTGAGGGTACCCCACCCAGAGCTGTGGGAGCTCTTTGCATCCAGCTGCCCTCGCCTAGTGACATCACGGACAGGGCAGGGATCACTGTGTTGATGAAGCTCATTGCCCCCATCCTCCCACATTCAGAGGCCAGCCCCAGACTACCCTTGACAGCTGAGGTGGGAGTGGTGAGATTATAGGTGAAACCAGACTCCGGCCAACAGTGAAGTCACATGTCCTGCCAGGAAACCCCTTTCCTAAGTTGCAGTTGGTTGTACTAATTACATTATAAATCACTTTCCATTTGCTGCCTGGAGCCCTTCACCAGACACTTCATCTGTGTAAGCTCATTAAACCTGCACCACAGTGCTGTGTGTCTGTTATTTTGCAACAACCCAGGGTGGTAATAATGAGAACACTTGTATTAGGGAAATCTGCTGCAAAAGAACTCTTTAAAGTATTAAAGAGCAAAAATGCCACTTTGAACACTAAGGTGTGTCTAACCCAAGCCATGGTATTTTCAATAGCTTCATGTGCAGGTGAGAGGTGGACAAAGAATAAAGAAGATTGCAGAAGAATTGACACATTCAAGTTGTGGTGTTGGTGAAGAATTTTGAATGTACCATTGGGAGCTCTGGTAGCATAGTGGCTAAGGCATTTGACTGCTAACCTGAAGGCTGGCGGTTCAAACCCACCAGCCACTCCTTGGAAGGAAGATGGGGCAATCTACTTCCGTAGTGATACTGCCTCGGAAACCCAAGGAGGGGTCACTATGAGTCAGGTCCGACTCGACAGCAATTAACAACAACATGGACTGCTAGAAGAATGAATAAATCTATCCTGGAGGAAGTATAGCTAGAATGATCCTTAGAAGTGAGAATGGCCAGACTTCATCTCTCGTACTTTGGCCATGTTGTCAGAAGGGACAAATCCCTGCAGAAAGACAGCATGCTTGGTGAAGTAGAGGGTCAGCCACAAGGGGGAAGATCCTCAGTGAGATGGACTGACACAGTGGCTGTGACGAGGGACTCGAGCAATGCAACACTGTGAGGATGGCGCAGGACCAAGCAGTGTTCCGTTCTGTTGTCCAGAGGGTGGCTGTGGGTTGGAACCAACGCAATGCCACCTAACAACAAAAATAATACAGTGGGTAGCCCTAGGGAACAACTACTGTAAGCTGGTCACTGCTCCATGTGCTTTAAATTCATTGTCATCAGAGACATTTTAGAGAGGAGGAAAATGAGGGGTTGAGAAGACACTATCACACTGGAAGAACTGACAGGGACCTGGATTAGGTCCTTGGTGCTGAAGCCTCTGAGTTGCTGGACCCTGGGGTGGCAGCTGTGACTGCAATATGCCACAAACATTAAAGTTTCAGAGACAGGAAGTAAAGCTGGGTGGTGTGATTGGGATAGGACTGGGTGGGTGGGTGGGGTCTAGTTTAGCTGGTATGGTCAAGGAAGGATGCTCTGGGGTGGGGCCCCTTGGCTGAGCTCTGAGGGCTGTGAAGGAGCTGGCTTTATAAAACTCTTAGGGAAAGATATTCCAGGCAAGGGGAATAGCAAGCACAAAGGCCCTGAGGTGGGAACAAACCTAGTATGTTTGAGGAACATTAAAGAGGAAGTAAGGGCGAGGCAGGTGAGGGAGAAGGAGAGAGCAGGAAAAGAGGAGGCTTTGGATTGGGGAAAGGACTGATGTAGGCATGGCCCCCTCAGGTAGGGTCTATGTCGACCCCTCCTGCAGGCTCTTAGAGAATCCACACACTTCTTCCTCTACTTCTCCTTTCCGGTGACATCTGTACTCTCCACTTCCCCTCTGAGGTCTATATTCCAACTCCAGCTCCCCAGTTACCACAAGGGGGCTCATGGGTTCCTTGTGAGCAGGAAGATGGGGTTCTCTGTGGACAGTGCCTGCCTGTATGTTTGTTCACTCATTGAATCTTCATGTATCTATCCACTCACACCTCAAATGTTGATTTCCCTCAGGCTTTTGCCCCTTGCAGGTCTCTTCTCCTGGAACACTCCCTCAGGGCTCTGCCTCCAACACTGCCACCTCTGAAAGGGCCTTCCCTGCCCACCCAGGCAATGTAGTCTCTATCACTCTGTTTTAGTCTCTTCATATCCCTCTCTCAAATTATCTTGTTCTACTATTACTTTAGGAGCTCTGGTAGCATAGTGCCTAAGGCACTTGACTGCTAACCAGAACGCTGGTGGTTCAAACCCACCAGCCA
Organism: Orycteropus afer afer; assembly: GCF_000298275.1. Lineage (NCBI taxonomy): Eukaryota > Metazoa > Chordata > Mammalia > Tubulidentata > Orycteropodidae > Orycteropus > Orycteropus afer. The sequence continues at coordinate 340,749 of NW_006922063.1, forward strand.
CTCTTCGGAGGGAAGGTTGGGCAATCTACTTCCGTAGTGATCCTGCCTCAGAAACCCAAGGAGGGGTTGCTATGAGTCGGGTCCGACTCGATGGCACATAACAACAACAACAACAACTATTACTTTACTTTACTGGACTATGATGCTCTCCCTCTTAAGAATGTAATTCTGAGTGACAGAGAAGTTCTTTGTCTTCTTGTCAGCAATAACACTAGGAATCAGCACAGACAATGGTTTTGAAATATATGTATTGAATGACTGGAAGAAGGAATGAATGAATGAGACACTAGTTTTCTGGTAAAAGGCACTGTCCTGGAGAGCAGGTGGCAGAGGGAATGCCAGTCTGTGGGTCAGGGAATCTTCCTTGGGGAAGTAATACTTGAATTGGGTTAGAGCCCAATGTGATCTCACTGCACCCCCACATTATCCTCTGGCTTCATCTCATACTATGACCCTCACTCTGTTCCAGCCATGTTGGCCTTCTTGCCGTTCACCAAACATACCAACTATGCTCCAGCCACAAGACCTTTGCATTTGCTGTTCCCTCTGTCTGGAGTGCTCTTCCCTTAGATACCCACATGGCTCCCTCACTATCCTCCTTCAGGTCTCTGGACAAACATTTTCTTAGTGAAGTCTTCCCTGACTCTCTATTTTAAATTGCAACCCTCTGCCACAGCCACTTCTGAGCTCCTTTTCCTTAGTGATAACATTTACTAAGGACACACTTATTATACATCTTTTGGGGGGCACTCTAGTGGCATAGTAGGAGCTCTGGTGGCATAGTGACTAAAGCATTTGACTGCTAACCAGAAGGCTGGCGGTTTAAACCCACCAGCCACTCCTCAGAAGGAAGGTTGGGCAATCTACTTCCGTAGTGATACTGCCTTGAAAACCCAAGGAGGGGTTGCTATGAGTTGGAAACAACTTGACTGCAGTGAGTTTGATTTGGTTTGATGTATTTATTTGCATGTTCTCTGTCTCCTTGGGTAAAATCTGTGAGGTCAAGGTCTCGTTTACTGCTGTATCCCCACTGCCTAGGGCAGGGCATGGCACATAGTGAGTCGATAAATACTTGTGGAATGAATGAATGGGAGGCTATTATGATCCTTGAGCTGAGACCTAGACTTGAATGATAAGTCATGGGAAGGGTGCTGTCAGGGGAATGGTGCTGTCAGGGGAAGAGCAAGTACAAAGGCCATATACAGGGACAGAGCTTGATGGTCTGGGAAGAATAAGGAGGCTGCTGTATACTCATGAAGTCAGCTCAGGGGAAATGAGGATGGAGAGAAATTGAGGTAACCTTGACAATGAGGAGGCTCAGGGCCTAATGCTGGGAAAATGGGTATCTGGGGGACAGGATGGACAATGAGTGTATTTACAGGAAGAGTAGTGGAAGAATCAGGCGTAGACCAGATGTACCAAGGAGACAGTGAGAAGGGTAAGACCACACTCTAAGAATGTAGGTGTTCTCCTCCATATCCCCAAGGTGAGAGCCCCAAATAAAACCCCACTTCTGAAGATCCTAAAGACACCAAGCTAACCCGTCTGTGACCACTCATCTTTAAAGATGACCATTACTGCAAAAATGGCATGAGGGCAGCACTCTGACCTTCTCTAACTTCACAAGGGGAAAGAGCAAGGTCAACAACCCAAAGCTGATTCCTTCTTGCCAATTCTGACACCAACTGTCCCTCCCATGGCACTCTCTACTCCTCTGCTGGGTTTGAAAATTTGTTGCAATGGCCACATAGAAGTCACCAACAATACTCACAATTATGGGGTTTATCTGGGAAGTGGCATGTTACAATTCAGGATCAGGAATGCTCAAGATACAGTTCTTCAATCAGGACAGCCTCCCATCAGCAATACCCAAAGGCAAGTCTCTCTGTGGCCCTCAGCCCCTTGGCCTGGCCTATGCCCTGTGTGAGTAAGTGTTACAAAATTCTGTTTAGCTCTGCTGATAAATGCCTAGAGGCACCCCACTCCATTAGCAAGCCTCCTGCTTGAAGGCATTCAGTGTTCTCACTCCACGGGACAGGAAGCCCATCGCTCTGTCTCATGTGTTCTCTTGGTTCTGCTGCCTCTGCTGCTGCCAGTTCTCTGCCACTGCTCTTGTCTCTCACCAACTCAGCAAAGTATTACAGCTTTCTGTCTCCTTGGTTGAAGAGATTCAGTGCAGCAATCTCAGGCCCAAAGGACACACTTCACTCCCAGCTCTTTTTTCTTTTCTTTTCTTTTTAAAAAATTTAATTGTGCTTTGGGTGCAAATTTACAAAGCAAATTTGTTTTACACTCAACAGTTCATGCACATTTGATTTCACGCCCCGATTACCATCCCTAACCATAAAAAATTCTCCTCCTTTCCTGTCCCTGTGACCACCCCCTCCCTGTGCCCTTCTTAACCATGCAATCCTGTCTGTCCAGCTTTCCCTCTACGTGAATGCTGCCCCTCTGGTGTCTCACGGCTGATTGCTCTAAGGGGTGCATCTCCCTAGAGTAGGTGAGTGCATTGTCCTGGGGTGGGTGTTCTGCATGTAGGTCTTTCTACTGTTGGGCTGAGAGCCAATCCATGAGAGTGAGTCCATTTCTAGGCCCAAAGCGTAACCCGGGGCCATAGTCTCAGGGGTTCCACTAGGATCTATCTGACCAATAATTCTGGTCATTTTTGTGTTTTTGAGTTTTGTTCCACATTTTCCCTCCAACTCTACCCAGGATCTCCAGTTTTGATCCCTTTCTGAGTGGTTGGCATTGGTAGCTGGGCACCATCTAGTTCTTCCAGTCTTAGGATCATGAAGGCTGAGGTCCTCATGGTCCATCTTCTCCTTGGACTAATTTTTTCCAGATGCCTTTGATTTTCTTCACTCTTCTTTGATTCAGATGAGAGGAGACCAATAGTTGCATCTTAAATGGCTGTTTGAACGCTTTTAAGACCTCAGTTACTACACACCAAAGTAGGTTGCAGAACAAGATGTCCCCCAAGACTATGGTCCCAAGTTGGCAGGCCTAGTGATTCTCTCTCTCAAGGTGTTTGATTGTCTCTGAGAAGTTACTCCAACTCTGTTTTCTGTTGCTTCTATAATATATGTGGCCAATTTTGTAGCACAAGTGCATATATAAGATTATCTTCAGTCAAGTCTCTCCTTGGTCTAGGGTATATTCCTGTTTGCTGACTCCCACCTGATCTTCTCACCTGTCTATGCATTTATTCATAGCTTGGTGCTTGGTGTTAGTGGTAATGCAGTATTATGCATGTACTAGTATTTGCCTCTGTTGTCTATATCTTATGTGCAATTTTGGTATCCTTCCTTTCCCCAATGTCATCATGCTAGTCACAGACCCTTTCCATACCATCCCTCCCCTCACCCAAATCAACATGTGACCGCCAATTAGTGCCAGATTTTCCCTCCCCTTCTCTCCCATCCCCAGTAACCAGAAAAGTGAATTTCCTTCCCATAATAAACCTTTCCTTGACCTTTTACAATAATGGGCTCATCCAATATTTGTTCTTCTGCAATTGACTTATTTCACTCAGCATAATGCCCTCCAAATTCATCCATATTGTGAGATAATTCATATATTCTTCACTATTCTTTAATGTTGCATAGTATTCCATTGTGTAAATGTGCCATAGTTTGGTTATCCATTCATCTGTTAATAGGCATTTAGGTTGTTTCCATCTCTTTGGTATAGTGAATGGTGCTGTGATGAACATGGGTGTGCATATGCCTGTTTGTGTCTGATCTCTCACCTCTTTAGGATTGCTAAAAAGGCAAGGAGGCCACATCTTCTGACCTCTTCTAACCACACAAGAAGAAGACAGAATCACCATCAGTAGCTCAAGGTGTATTCCTGCAAGCCAGACATGCTGCCTCCCTCTCATCAACCGTTCCTCCCAAAGCACCCACCACATCTCTCCTGGGTTTGATAATTCACTGCAGTGGCCACACAGAACTCATAGATTATGGGATTTATTAGGGAAGCACCAGGCTACAATTCAAGTTCAGGAAAAATGCTCAGTCTCTCTCCCAGCCTGCTGTCTCTCAGCCAACAGTCTCTCACAGTCTCTCTCCCAGCAGTGCATGTACCTCT
>NW_006922063.1:346084-347125 GCF_000298275.1 Orycteropus afer afer
AACAGCAAAAAGATGGAAACAACCTAGGTGCCCATCAACAGGAGAATGGATAATCAAACTATGGTACATACACACAAGGGAATACTATGCAACCCTAAAGAATAACATAGAATTGGCAAAACACCACACAATGTGGATGAACTTGGAGGACATTACGCTGAGTGAAATAAGTCAATCACAGAAGGACAAATATTGTATTAGTCTGTTATTGTAAAAAGTCAAGGAAAAGTTTATTTATGGAAGGAAATTTTCTTTGTTGGTTACCAGGGGTGCGAGGGGAGGAGAGGGAACACAGTTATATAGGTAGAGACAAGTATTGATTTGGGTGAAAAGACTCAGCAATGTACCAAATGGGAGTGATCAACATGGTGGCACTGAGGAAGAGGAAGACATAGAGAGGTACATGGGAGGTACAGACAATAAAGATGAACCCTTTTGCACAAACAGTACTGAGTTGTCAGTGAAGGTAAACATTGATATATGGGTGGACAGATGGGTGGACAGGCTGAACTATTAGGTATGTTATGCAATGGGCAGTGTGCCCAACACCATGTATAGGGTTGACAGACAATGTTTCTACAAGTGTATTTGTACATTCTGTAAGAGTTCCCAGGTATACAGTAGAGCTGACAAGGGGTAAGTTAGTTGTAGTCACTTCTTGGCCACAGTCAGCTACCCAGAGGGAGTGAATAGTGGGACCTGTGGGCTTGGGGCCATAGTTGCAGGGAACATCAAGCTCAATTGGCATAATATACTACACAAAAACATTGTTCCACATCCTACTTTGGCGAGTAGTGACTGGAATCTTAAAAGCTTGCAAGTGGCCATCTAGATGCAACGATGGGTCTCTCCTCATCTACAGCAAAGAATAATGAAGAAAACCAAAAACACATGGAAGCAATCAGTCCAAGCGTGTGATCCTCATCCATATGACTATGAGATCAGAAGAACTAGATGGTGCCCAGCTACCACTGTCAACCACTCAGAGGGGGATCTATATAGGAGATCCTGGATAGAGTGGGAGAATGATGTGGAACAAAA
>NW_006922063.1:347513-348512 GCF_000298275.1 Orycteropus afer afer
GCTGTTGCATTATGGGAAATTGTAGTCAATGTCATGAGGCAAAGTGTATGTGACCTGCTGTATGGGACGTAAATTTGCTTTGTAAACTTTCACCCAAATCACAATAAAAATTTTAAAAATAAAACAAAATAAAAATAAAATCCCACTCATCTTTTGAGAATATTTATATCTGAGTCTAGGGTATTATTGAGGATGGAGTCTACGTGACCAGGACTGGAAGACTAAGTGACCATTCGGGCGGGGGTCCCACGCAGCACTTTCAGAACCACTTGTAATCCCTAACAGGGAGGAGGTGATAGAAATATGACCAGGAGGGAGCGGGGAATGGCTAGCAGTTTCCTGCAAGCGCAGTTAAACAAGATGGGTTTGAGACAATTTTGGGGGTGTTGCAGTCACTGACCATACACCATCCTCAACACCTCAAAATGGTCCTTCCATTCCAAATGTCCCCTCTTCTGCTATGTCCCTCGGACCCAGGTGTTGGAGTATTGTAACCACATTCCACAAATGCAACAGCGACTGCAACATCCAAATGGTGAAATTAATATAAAACCAAATATTCCATGTAAGAGGTATTTCCAGGTGGACGGTAAGGAATTTACCCAGGAAGAAACGGGGTCTATACTTAATTGTTGGATAGCAGAAATGTGGCTGTGCATATATGTTGTAGAGCCCGGTCAATGGTATGATTATAATCGGGTATAGTCCCAGTAGGGTAAAGACATATTACTTCTCTTTGCTATAGTGAATTGTGCTGTGATGAACATAGGTGTACATATGTCTGTCCATGCGCTATCCCTCACCTCTTTAGGATACATTGCTAGTAATGGAATTGCTGGGACAAATGGTGTTTCTAGTTTCAGTTTTTTAAGGAAATGCCATACCATTTGCCACAATGGTTGTACCATTTTACAATCCCACCAGCAGTGCACAAGAGTTCCAATCACTCCACAACCTCGCCAGCATTTGTTATTTTCTGACCTGTTGAACTTTGCTATT
>NW_006922063.1:348612-352012 GCF_000298275.1 Orycteropus afer afer
TACCTCTCGATGTCTTTCTCTTCCTCAGTGCCACTATATTGATCACTCACATTTGGTATATTGCCCTTCTCTTCATCCAAATCAAAACTTATCTCTATCTATCTAACAGCTTTCCCTCCCCCACCCTTCCCACCTCTGGTAACCAACAAAGAAAATGTCCCTCTGTAGATAAACGTTTTCTTGACTATTACAATAATGAACTAATACAATATTTGTCCTTTTGTGATTGACTTATTTCACTCAGCATAATGTCCTCCAAGTACATCCACATTATGTGGTGTTTTGCAGGTTCTACATCATTCTATAGGGTTTCATAGTATTCCATTGTGTGTATATACCATAGTTTGGATATCCATTCTTCAGTTGATGGACACCTAGGTTGTTTCCATCTTTTAGCTATTGTAAATAGTGGGGATGGCTTTTTTTAAGCCTAGCAGATGGCAAAACTGACCAATCCTCATGTTTGGGGTCCATATACCTTATTTGTACAGTCCCATCTCCACAAGAGTACCATGTATCTTATTTACATTATTAGAAAGCTATCCAATCCCTTTGGTGGGCCATAAGCACCTCACATTTGCATAGTCCAGTCATCCGGTGGGAGTCATAAAGCCCACGGCTAGAAGACCCATATTAAATAATCCACTGTACTGCAGCTACCAAGTCCTCTTCTTCCTGTATGAGATCTTCTCCTCACATCAAAAGATGGAGCTAATTCTTTTCCTCTTGGATCTAGGTTAGTCTCAGTGATTTGCCGTAACCAATGGGTGACATTATGGGACTTCCAAGACTGGGTCATGAGAAGCTTTGCAGCTTTCATCTTGGAACACTCACTCTGAGGAAAGCCAGCTATAAGTAAGAACTTGATGACCCTGAGACCACTATGCTGAGAGGAGGCAGGGTGTTATGGATTGAATTGTGTCCCCAAAAAAGATATGTTGCGGTCCTAACCCTTTCCCTGTGAATGTAACTCTGTTTGGAAATAGAGTTCCTCTTTTGTGATATTAATAAGGTCATGCTGGGTAGGGCGAGTCCTAAACTTAATCCTTTCTGAGTGGTGTCTTATAAAAAAGAGCAGAACAGATACCGAGAGAATCAAACACAGTGGGAAGAGACCACAAGAGGAGTCATCTACAAGCCAAGGAACGCCAGGGCTGTTGATGTCCTAACTTGGATTTCTGCTCTCTAAAACTGTGAGACAATAAATTTCTCTTCTTTAAGGCCACCCAATTTGGTATTTTTGTTACTAGGGAACTAAGACACAGGGTGAGAGACATTTTCTTTCTAAAGAGAAGTTTGCATGTTTATCTTCCAGTGTGATGTGAAAAGTAATTTCTATTTATTTCCTTGATATATATATTCTTACTCTGTGATTCCTAAAATGTGTGTGTATGTAATTGCTTATAACTTGAGAAAAGAGGATCATGTGAATGGAAAACGGTACAGTCATTGTGGAAAACAGTGTAGTGGTTCCTCAAAAAAAAAAAAAAAAAAAAATCATATGACCCAGTAATTCCATTCCTAAGTATAAACCCAAAAGACCTGAAAGCAGAGACTCAAACAGAGACTTGTGTACAATGTTCATTGCAGCACTGTTCACAACAGTCAAAGCATGGAAACCACTAAAGACCCATCAATGGATGAATGGATAAATAAAATGTGGTACATACATACATGGACTACTACTCAGCCAATAAGAGAAATGAAGTCTTGATGTATGCTACAATACGGATGGAGCATGAAGACATGCTGAGTGACATAAATGAAAAAAGGACAGATATTGTATGACCTCACTTATATAAATAGACAACAACAGGCAAATGTATATAGGCCAAAATTTATTAGTGGTTAGCAGGGGTGGAGCAAAGGAGGGGGTGGATTACAGTTTATGAAGCACAGAGTTTCAGTTCATGGGAAATGACACTGATTAAGGGTAGGGTTGCACAGCTGATTAATGTAACTGCTGTCAATAAGTTGTACACTTGTAAAAAGTTGAATTGGCAAAAGTTGTGTGATAGATGTATTTACAGCAATGAGGAAAAAAAGAGTAGCTGCTGATGCTGCTTATGGACAACCCAACATCTCACGGGATTTGGTTCCTCCCTTTAGAGGTTTAAGACCATGGATCCATGGGACAGTTAATTGGACTAATGACAGTTTAGTGTTTCTGTTCTATCTCTTAGTTGTGAAGTGCCTGAGGTCTTACAAACCTGCAAGCTGCCAAGCAAGGTACAATAATTGATTTCTATTTGCCTGGAGCAACAGAGGAAGTAGGAGGGTCAGGAATAAGAGGAGGAATTGGAATGTGTGGATAATTGCCTCCATGAATAACTGCCACATTTGTCATTAGACCAGAAGAACTGGATGTTATCTGGCTACCATTACTGAATATTTTAATAAAAGATTGTATAGAAGAATCCTGACCAAAAGAGGGAAAATGCAAAACAGAATTTCAATTCTCATGGAACCCAGAGTTTTTGAAGCCATAGAAGTTGGATGAACCCTTGAAACTATTGTTGTAATATTTAAACCTGAAACCAAAAATATCCCATTGAAGTCTTCTGAAAACCAAACAAAAGTTGAGTTTACCTAGTAAAGGCCTTGAGCCCTGTGCTCTTTTAAGATCTATCAGTGTGGGATCAAACTGACAACAGCAACTTGAAAGATTACATAGGAAACTTAAGGGGCAGTGAGTTTATGATAATGAATGAGGAACAACTTAAAAGAGGAGTGTCCCAGGAATTTCCCAGGGGGGTTGGATGAGTTTTGAGAAACCAAAAAATCTGTCAGGGGTCCTAATAAGGAATTCAAAAGAATTATACTTAGGTATCTTCAAAGACAGATCAAGGAAGACAGATCTCATTACCAGCATGAGTTTTATTAAGAATAAGAGGAAAAAAGCAAAATCAAGAGACAAGGAGAGAAAAAGAGTTTACAAAGTGAGAGATAAAAGGTAGACACAGGCTTACACAACTTGTCAGAAGCTTCTTCTGCTCCAGCGGGTGGCCAGGCTGGAATGGAGGCAAGAATATCTGCAAAAACCGGCCCATCTTGCCGGTGGGAATTCCATCCCAGTCTGTGTGCTCCGACGGAGTCTGGGTGCTCTGCACTACCCTGTGCAGATTTCCCCCCCCCCAAGTTTGTCTGTTTTAAAATACTTCTTGTTTTTTCATCCTTTTTATTATTATTCATTATTCTTCCCTTCCCAGATTCTAGTTTTCTGCTTTTTCTCTCTTCTCTGTTCCTGGTTCCCATTTTTTTTTTTTTTTTTTTTCCTTTCTTGTGGTTAACCCCATTCTGTGTTTTTCTTTTTGCCTTTTTCCCATTTTTTTAAAATTATTATCTTACACTACCTCTTTTCTTTAATTCCCCCCTCCCCAGATATTGCAAGCCCCCCCCC
>NW_006922063.1:352112-353602 GCF_000298275.1 Orycteropus afer afer
CTGCAGAAAGACAAGTACTATATGAGCCCATTACTGTAAAAAGACAAAGAAAGGTTTGCTTGGGAAAGGGAACTCACTTTGTAGGTTACCAGGATGGGGAGGGAAGGGGAGGGATTAATTTTGGGCTAGTTGGGGCCCACATGCTGACATGGGTAAGGGGAGAGATATAGGGAAAGGATCTGTGACCACCATGATAACATTAGGAAATGGGAGGACACCGAATTGTGCACATAAGAGATAGATGACAAATGCTAATACCACCCAATGTTTCCACAATACTGGATTACCATTAACACCAAACACCGGGCTACAGATAAACACATAAAACACCTGAGAGGATCAGATGGGGGTCAGTGAACAGGAGTATACTCCAGACCAAGAATAGATTCAGTTGAGGCTAATCTTGCACAGACACCAGTGATGCAAAATACCTGCAATTCTTACAGAAACAACAGAAGACAGACACAGAGTAATCCTTCACAGATACCCAGACTGTGGGAGAGAGATCTAATAGATTTACTGTCTTAGGACCATGGCATTGGGGGACACCAGACTCAGTTGGCACAACAAAATACATAAAAACCTTGTTCCGCTTTCTACATTAGTGAGTGGCAATTGGGGTCTTAAAAGCTTTCAAGCGGCTATCTAAGATGCAGCTAATGGTCTCCTAGCATTGGAAGTGAAGACGAGTGCAAAAAACAAGGGCATTTGGAAGCAATCAGCCCTAGGACATAATGGCCCTTGAGACCAGAAGAATTAGATGGTACCTGGCTACCAATGCCAACCACTCAGGAAAGGATCAAATCTGGAGATCCTGGATAGAGTGGGAGGAAAAATGTGGAACAAAATCGAAAAACTCAATAACGACCAGAATTACTGGTCAGATGAAATCTGGTGAGACTCCCAATACTATGGCCCTGGAATACATTCTGCACCTGGAATAAAACGTACCCCCAGGGGCTGGCTCTCAGCCCAATAGTTAACAAGATGTACAAGCAGACCACTCAACCCAGGATGACGTACTCACATACTCTATGGTAATACATCCCTTAGAGCAATAGACCACGGGGCAACAGAGGACCAACATTCAAATTGAGGAAATGCAGGACAAATAGGAGTGTATAAATATGAGAGGCACAGGGGGAGGGTTACAGGCTAGGGAGTATAGGAGACTGGGTTCGGGCTGGACATGGTAAATGGGGAGTGAAACTAAATGTACACATAACGTTGAATGTAAAACATTTAAATTTTTTTTTTTTTTTTTAAAGACACATTACAAATTACATTAGAAGTGGAGAGAAGCCACTTAGGGGTGCAGATGTCCTCCAGTCATTCAGACAGTTCCACAGGGTTTCATTCTCGGGCAGCAGCTTCCAGGGCAATCCCGCGCTAGAGGAGATGGGAAGTTCTCCACACACACAGCAGTTGGATGGGTTTTACACTTGGGCTACAGTGAGGGCCTAACTTGCAAATAGATTGTCAGAGACCCT
>NW_006922063.1:354216-354787 GCF_000298275.1 Orycteropus afer afer
AAAATACAACAAGGTCACAATGTCTCAGAGACAACAGAAACAAGCAACAGTCCACACAAACAAGCAAGATAAAGTGGTAGAAACAAGGGAGCAGGATACAGACACAGAACACATCCCTGAGGAAGAAGCAGCATTGGAACTCCCTCATAAGGAATTCAAAAGAATTATACTTAGGTATCTTCAAAGACAGATCAAGGAAGACAGATCTGGAAAACATGGAAAAAATTAAGGGAAACACAGACAAAACCCTAAAACAATTTTGGAAGAAAATACAAGAACAAAATGACAAAATAAATGAAAAAGTAGAAATGATACAAAATATACACACAGAAATTGAGAAGATTAATACTAAATTTTCAGAAATAACACATTGAAAGGGCAAAGGAGTAGATTTGAGTCAATGGAAGACAGAATTAATGAGATTGAAGACAAATACCAGAATACTTCTTTGGAAAGGGATCAGTCAGAAAAAAGATCAAAACACAATGAAAGAAAGCCTAAGGCTAATGTGGTATATCACCAAAAGGAATAACCTACATATCATTGGAATTCCAGAACAGGAAGAGAAAAA
>NW_006922063.1:354887-358547 GCF_000298275.1 Orycteropus afer afer
AGTATCATGCCTGGGCAAGGTTTTCACCCTGGCTTATAATACCATATTTTCCCCGTCAACCCTTTGGTTTTAGACAGGCTGGTACAGTCTAAAGCAGTTACAGTGAACGCCCATTAACTCATGAAATAAGTTCCCCTTTTCAATAGTGGTCCTGGATTAGTAATGGTAAGGATGCTGGGGAGGTGTTCGGTGTAGCCGGGGAGTAATAAGCAACAGGGCATCTAGCCCAGCACCCCAAGGGGAAGAAATCCAAAACCACCGAGGGCTTACCGGTCAGCTCCAAGGGAGTTGAATCACATAGTCCCCTGTGTTGAGATACTGTGGCAAGGGCAAAAGGACCTACTACAGGAAGGCGGGCATTGTCTTTACTGTCTTTTAGTTGGATCCTCATAGTTGCTGAGGTCCTTGAGTTAACATCTGATAGGCGCTGGGGCTTTCCTGCGGCAGGTATTCCTTGATCTGCCTCCACACCTCTGGGAAGCGTCATATCCGTTGTTGTAAAGAATGGGTCCCACTTCTTAGAGCTTGCTTCAATAGTCCATTCATTCTTTCGATGAGACTCGCTGCAGTGGGATTATAGGACAGGTGAAAGTGCCAGGTAATCGTATCTGCCCCCTCCTGTACTTCATGGCCGGTGAAATGTCAGCCTTGATCGCTGACAATGTCCCTGGGAGTCCTATAGCGAGCACACAGCCAGGTGAGTCCCTGGATTGTGGAACGCCGTGTGACCCGTTTGCACAGGCGTGCTTGTAATAAGCCAGTTACAGTATCAGCACAAGTTAGAGCAAAACTGCAGTTTTGCAAGGTAGGCAGGGGCCTAGGTAATCCACTTGTCACCTTTGTGCTGGGGCTTGTCCGCAGGTAATACGGCCTATCTCCCAAGGCACTGACCTTTTCCTTTCTAGCGAACAATGGTAACACTGATCACAGGCTTCTTTAACTTGGAGCATAGATATGGGAATTCCCATTCCTTTCACAACGGCCTATAAAATTCTTTGTCCTTTATGGCTGGATTTTCTGTGTAACCATTGTGCTACCTCAGTGTCAGGTAACTGATTAGTTAGGGTGTGCAGCCAAGCAAGTTCATTGGCCTGGGCATTGCCAGGGGTAGTGAGCATGCCATGGGTTGATACGTGATAGATGGTAATGTCTGCCCGTAGTTGCTTTCCCCAGAGGGGCCGCCCTGCCACACACCAGTCTTCCTTACGCCAGATTGGCAGCCATAGGGTGAGACCTTTAAACACTGCCCAGCTGTTGGTACATAAGATAATAGGATCCTCTTCATGCATAAGCACCATCCAGGCTGCTCTTAGCTCCGCCCATTGACTGCTTTGGCCCTCCCCCTGGTCTATCCAAATTGATTGGGTACTAGGCTGGATGGCTATTGCAGTCAGCGGGCTGGGTCACCCTGAGCCGAGCCATTTGTGTACCAGGCATCATTAGGTATGGGTTCAGTCCCTTCTTTGATATGGCTTTTCAGTAAGGGACAGAACGCTGAGATCTGAGTTGCAGAATTACTCACATAGGTTACTGGTCCCAGGATCTGATGGGGTTCTGCATTCAGGGGGCTGGCCGATAGGATGCTCCATTGCTGGAGGTAAGCATGCCATTTCACAAGTTTTCCTGCTTGGGCCGCCCCTGACTTCAGTTTGTTGAATTCGTTTACCATCCTGCAATGGGATAACGCATCTTCACCATTACAGGGGCCCCTTTTGTAATATCTTCCACATGGTGGAGGCTTAAATAAACTAACTGCACATAGCTGTTGCTCCATTGGGCTATATCTCTGTTCGGCTCCTTTCCATAACTGGGACTAGAACTCTAATGGGACCCATTTTCCCTTTTGCCTTTGCCACAGTTCCCAGCCAAACCCCTCAGAATAACTGTTGTTGTTATGTGCCGTCGAGTCGGACCCGACTCATAGCAACCCCTCCTTGGGTTTCCAAGGGAGCTCTGGTAGCATAGTGGCTAAGACACTTGCCTGCTAACCAGATGGCTGGCGGTTCAAGCCCACCAGCCACTCCTCGGAAGGAAGGTTGGGCAATCCTACTTCCGTAGTGATACTGCCTCGGAAACCCAAGGAGGGGTCGCTATAAGTTGGGTCCTACTCGACGGCACATAACAACAACAACAACATCACTACAGAAGTAGATTGCCCCATCTTCCTTCTGAGGAGTGGCTGGTGGGCTTGAACCGCCAGCCTTCTGGTTAGCAGTCAAGCGCCTTAGGCACTATGCTACCAGAGCTCCTTTCAGAATAACTAGCAACATCCAATTTGCATGTGATACTGGGTTCAGTAGCTCCCAGGGCTTTTACCTGCTGGACTGCCACTTTAGCTGCCTGAAATGCCTTTTCTTGCTGTGTCCCCCAATCCCAAATAATTCTCCTAGAAATGCTTTTATCTCTTTAACTTTACTAGGTAATGGATAAGCATGCATTTTATCAACAACAGCTGCAAGCAGGGTTTTAGTCTTGCCCCACCAGATAAACCCGAAGAATTTGACAGATAATCCAGGCCCTTGAAGTTTGGTAAGGTTCATGGCCCATCCTCAACTTCCCAGATGGGCTATCAATTGAGGAGCAGCACCCTCTAGGAGAGAAAGGTCATCACAGGTTAGCATAACATCATCACTATAATGAAACATGAAAATTCCCTCCGGAGGTTTCCACCTTTGAAGGTCTTGAGCAACCAGGCCCGGCAGATTGTCGGGGAGTGACAATTACCTCCGGTGAGGGTTTGAAAGGTCCAGGACTCCCCTTTCCGCTTGAAAGCGAATTGATCCTGGCACTCAGGAGCTATAGGAATAGTGAAGAAAGCATTAGCAAGACCTAACACAGAATGATACCACGGAGGTGTTCACTAATAGAGTTTAGCACCTGGGCTATGTTCGGGACTGCGCCATGCAGAGCAGGGGTGACTGTTTAGTTCTCTGTGGTCCACCGTCATTCGCCAGCTGCCTTCTGGTTTCCGCACTGTCTATAAAGGGCTGTTGAATAGGCTGTGAGTGTATGGGGTGATCTCCACGCACTAGTGCTTATTTCCTCACTCCCCCCAGGAAGCCGGTACTAGTTAATATTCACAAGCCTGGTGGGGGAAGGGAAGCGCACGGGGCTCCACTTCGCCCACCCCCGCACAATTGACTTAATTGCCCTGACTCCCAAATGAAATCCCCCTGCACTTGTTAACAGGGTTAATCCTGAGAGAATGTCAATTCCTAAGATATATTCGGGCAGAGGGGAAATAAACACCTGGCATTCGGAGGCAGGGAGGCGCCGTATGGTGGGAGTGAGTGCTATGAGCCGCGCCAGAACCGTGCTCCCACCGTACTCATCAATGAACTTAATGGGCCTTTGAATCTGTTCATATTCCCATGAATGAGGGTGCACTCAGCACCTGTATCTACTGAAGCTAGAGCTCTCTGTTCATTGTTCGGGGACCGGTAGATAACTTTCGACTTGGGGCCTCCGATCCCTGATAATGCTCCACACCTTTCCTGGAGGGATCTCAACTGGAGCCTCCCACACAGGGGAAGCGGCAGGCTGAGCGGTTTCCCTTAGCCCCGCCCCCTCCAGCCAAAAACTTAAAAGGACGGCTTTAGGCTGTTTAATCTATCTTTTCCCTAGAGGTTCCAGCAGCTGTAAGATCACCCAAAGCTGCTT
>NW_006922063.1:360087-362151 GCF_000298275.1 Orycteropus afer afer
GAATGTTCTTTCTACTATGGTTACATATATGGTAGGCTATGAGGCTAGAGTTTCTGGGGACCATGTTTGCCCCTGAGAGGAGAGCCTGCCTGAAAAGAAAATAAATACTGAGAAAAGCAGAGGTGAGAGAGGGAGAGAGGCACACTCATGAGGGTATTGTTTTAGCACCTGGATCCAGCTATGCCTGAAGTCAAAATTCCTTGTGGACTTCTTTTTTTATAAGAACCAATACAAATTCTAAAAAAAAAACAAAAAAAAAAAAAAAAAAAAACTACAAATTCTTTGTGTTCAAGCTAGTTTGGGTTTAATCATTTGCAATAGTAGGCCTGATTTATAATAAAGCTTTAAAGAGGTGCAAGAAGTCAAGCTTAGGTTCTTTCCTCTTAAGAGAGGCGGGCAGGTATCACTTCCTTATCAGAGGATCCTATTCCAAGAGGCTTGAAGGGCAAAAGCAGAATCGAAGTGGCGGGTCAGAGACAGGCAACTGTAGGAGCAGCCACCTAACCAGCAGCAGGAACTGGGAATCTGCATTATTAATAAGCAAATCCATTTTCCTTCCATCTTTTTCTTTGTGTTTCTTTGTGGGAACAGCCCTGGATTTATGTGCTTGTCCCCCTCCCTTCTCCAGGTGTTTTCCAGAAAAGTAATCTTAGTCCCTGAGCCAGTTGTGGTTCTTTAGTCTCCTTGTTAATGATTGGGTCTAGAAAAGGTCTGGATACAATTTGAGCCAAGAAGATATGAAGGGAAGTCTGCTGGAGGGTGGGTAGTGGGAGGCTTCTCGGGAAAATGTATTTGCTCTTAAAAAAGAATGAGAATTCTACTTTGGTGAGTAGTGACTGGGATCTTAAAATCTTCTAAGCGGCCATCTAAGACGCAACTCTTTGTTGGTCCCCATCTAGAGCAAAGAAGACTGAAGAAAATCAAAGACAAAAGGAACTAATTAGTCCAAAGGACTAATGGACCGTGCAAACCTCAGTCTCTACTACCCTGAGACCAGAAAAACTAGATGGTGCATGGCTGCCACTTCCAACCACTCTGATTGGGATCACAATAGAAAGAAGGTCCTAGATAGGGTGAGAGGAAAAAAATGTAGAACAAAACACAATTATAAAGAAGACTGGATTTACTGGTCTGATAGAGACTGGTAGCATCTCTGAGACCATGATCCTTCCAAAACCAAAAACCAAACTCACTGCCGTCAGGTCAGATCTGACCCACAGCAACCCCTCCTTGGGTTTCTGAGGTGCTAACACTATGGAAGTAGATTGCCCAACCTTCCTTCCGCGGAGTGACTGGTGGGTTTGAACCGCCAGCCTTTTGGTTAGCAGTCAAATGCCTTAGGCACTATGCCAGCAGAGCTCACACACATACACATGCACACATACACACACAAAACAGTGTGGCAATGTGAAGAGGGATTAAATGAAATGAAATTAGACAGTCATATATTTTGTTTTCCCCTCCATCTATGTAGGAGAAAAAGAAATGGTAATAATCTTCTGGGTTAACAAGAAAAACCTCCAATATTTATTCTTTTCAGAATTCACATGCCAATTTAAGTATTTTTCCCAAGGCAATAAATTATTAAGTAAGACACTCAATCAGAAATACAGATTTTGGAAGATGTGGTAGTTAAAGTTATGGGTCAGCTTGGCTGGGCCTGGTTTTGAGAGGCTGGACAGCTGGTTGTAGTTATTCCCCATGATGAGACTGGCAATCTGGTAGATTCCATGGTAGAATCTACTGAAACAGTTGAGTAGCTGCTTTAGGGATGAGAAGCTTTGGGAATGGTCTGGAGCTTTATGGCATGCTTGGACCCTGCATGTAGCTGAGTTTTCATTCAGCAGCCTGCCTTGTTTCCTGCTAACCTTGGGACTGTCTCTGGACTTGAACTAGTGGCCTGTCATGTTGCTTGATACTCATGGGACTGTGCCTTTTTATTTGTCAACCTTGGGCTTGTCAGCCTCAGCAGCCAGCAGCTGCCTGAGTGAAGAGACACCTCTAGCTTCAGTGGACCGGGAGCAAGAAGCAGAACTGAAGCCCAAGGTTGAGAGGCTTTCACCC
>NW_006922063.1:363616-365017 GCF_000298275.1 Orycteropus afer afer
GTTGGAGAAAGGGCTGGAGGGAGGCAGCATGTCTGGCCTCGCAGGAATAGGCCTTGGGCTATTGATGGTGATTCTGTCTTCCTCTTGTGGGATTAGAGGCAGTCAGAACATGTGGCCTCCTTGCCCTTTTTGCAGTCGCTTTACCTGCTGACTTTGGGTTGTCAACCTCAGCAGCAGCTGCCTGAGTTAGGAGACGCCTCCAGCTCCAGTGGGCCTGGAATAAGAGGCAGAGCTGAAGCCCAAGGTCACAGGCCTTCAACCAGTCCCTAGAGCTGGCACGCTGAATTTGCACTTCTAGGCTCCTGTTTGTCAAAGCCATCCACTTGTGGTTTTTCTGTTATAGCAGCACTAGAGGACCGAGAATGTATCAAGGGCAAAATCGATATGGAAGGAAAGGGGGAAAGTAGGATTTTAGCAAAAGGAAGACTAGAGTTTAAATGTTTTACATCTATAGTAGATGATGCCTGGAACAGTGGCAGCCATGTTGCCACCATGAGGGATGATGCTGCCAGAGACTGGGTCCATGAAGATACTGTTCACTACAGAAAATCCCTACCTTGGTGAGTCTAGTTGATTTGTAAGTTAATAAATCTCCTTGTTTTTAAAAGATGTTTAGATTTGCCCTTCCCTTACTTGCAGCAAACAACATCTTACATGATACATCATCCCAGGGAGAGTGATCATATGAGGTGGGAGAAACACTGCTGAAATAGATACTTGATCCATGTAGCTCATTCTGTGCCCAGGCCAGTGCCTCACTCCCACAGGTGGGTTCTGGCTATCAACACTAAGAGTTCCTCCTTGCCTCCCAACACAGGCACTACTGTGCCTGATGGTTGTGGTAGTTAAGGTTATACATCAACTTGGCTGGGCCTGGTTGAGTGGCTGGGCAGCTGGTGGTAGTTATTCCCCATGATGAGACTGGCAATCAGCTCCATGGTGGGATCACCCACAAGCAGTTGAGTAGGTGCTTTAGGGATGTGGTCTGCTTCCTATATATAAGCAGGAGCTTCGGGAATGGTCTCTAGCTTATGGTACGCTCGGACCCTGTGTGTAGCCTGTTGTTGTTCAGCAGCCTGCCATGCTCTGCCAACCTTGGAACTTAAAATGGATTTGAATTAATGGCCTGCCATATGGTTTGGTAACATCGGGACTGTGCCATTTCATTTGTCAACCTTGGGCGTGTTAGCGTCAGCAGCCAGTAGCTGCCTGAGTAAAGAAAAGCCTCTAGTTTCAGTGGGCTGGGAGTTGGAGGCAGAGCTGAGCCCAAGGTTGAGGGGCTTTCAGCCAGTCCCTAGAGCCTGGCACTTTGAACTTGGACTTAAAGCCTCCAAATTGTAAGAATAAATTCCTGTTTGTTCAAGCCATCCCATCAGTGGTATATATTCTTGTCAGAGCAGC
>NW_006922063.1:365117-368540 GCF_000298275.1 Orycteropus afer afer
AAAATGAATTTGCTCTGTAAACTTTCACTCAAATCACAGTAAAAAGCACACAAAACAAACTTTAACAAGCTTTAAAATACATCAAAACTCAAAGAAATTTATGAATAACTAGAGGGATGGGTTGATAGACATGTAAGTGATAAAACAAATATAGCAATATGTTAACTATCTAGGTGATGGGTATATAAGTATTAGGGTAAAATTCGTTCAACTTTTCTGTTTGAATAAATTGTTTTTGTTTTTCTTAATACAGTGTTGAGGAGAAATAAAATCCTACGTGTAGTTAGGAATGGGATCTGCTGCTGTGGCACATACTCAAAATAACTGTGGATAAAACCAGGCAGAAGTTTGTGACTTCCTCAGTGACAACCCAGTCAGGGGCTGTGTGGAGACCACAGCAGCAGGCTCTAGACTCTTCTCTCCAGCTGCATTGCCCCCCAAAGCAGTTGTTTCAAGAGCTTATCACCATTATGCCCACATTCCAGGGGAAGGGGAAAGACAAGAATAAGAAGTGGAGATTCTGTTGTTGAAAGTTACGAAGGTGACTAATAGGGAAAGCAAAAATGAAGACAATAATTATAACATTAGCATGTATACTTCCCTGATTGTGCGCAAGGCCCTGCTTTAAGTGCTTTATGTGAATCAATTCGTTTACTCTCACAACCACCTCATGAAGTTGGCACTGTTATTATCCCTATTTTACAGATGTGGAAACTGAAGTCCAAGGAGATTGAGTGATGTCAGCACATCAGAAGGGGTAGGGGGTGAACTGAATCCTCACTTTCCAAGGCAGGAAGTCCAACTGAGAACTGCTAACATATGTAATGTTGATGGATCAATGGCACAAAAGTCTTGCTAGAACTTACGGAAATTGTGACCACACAGAAATAACAGCAGAAGCCATGGTAAGTGCTCGCCTCAGGGAGGAAGTGGTGGAGGACAGGATGGGGTGGCAGGGCTCTGTGGCAAGATCAACATGGCACACAATCAGGAAATGAGGCTGGAAGCCATGAATCTCAGAATCTGGAGGTTTCCTCTCACAAGACCTAGGTGTGTGCACTTTTCATTAATATGAGTGCTTCATACGCCCACGGGTAAGATCCAGAGAAAGGGACAATAAAATCAGAGCCAGTCATTAGGTCTTGGGGCCTCCCATTGGAGCTAAGCTGGCTCCAAAGCAAGTTTCCAGCTTGGATGAGTGAGACCAGAAAAGTCCACATGGTCACACCTGAGCAGGAGGCTTCACTCTCCAAAAGCCAGGGATGAGTATTAACAGCACCACCAACAATAGGAAGCATTGATGAAGCTCATGCTATGTGCCAGGCACTGTTCTAAGCACCCATGCATTGATCCATTTAATTTTGCCAACAACATGGGTGACCCTGGGTATATGTCTCTGAGGTACAGAGAGATGATTGCATGAAAGGGCTTTGCACTAAGGAGCCCTCTCTGAACCTCCTACTACAAAGGACCACTGCAGAGTAGGAATAAATCAAACATCAGATTCCCCTCAAAGGTGGACATTTTCTTAACTCATGTCTGGTGTCTTCATTGACATTTCAGCCACAGGGACCACAACATCAGTCAGGGAAAATGCTGAGAGCCATGTGGCAGAAACAATGAAAATCCTAAATCCATCAAAGAGCACTCGCCTTCTAAGAGCCACCTTGGCTATTTTTTTAAACTGGTGTGGGTGTGTGTTACTTTCCTACATGTGTCAAATGGGAATAATTGCCGTACTTACTAGAGAATCAACTGAGGCTGGGTGAGTTTGCACATGGAAACCTCCTCTGATGTTTGCTAGTTGCTACTATTATTATTATTGCTTTGATAAGAATAGATAAGGAAATAAACATGGAAGAGAGAAAGAAAGGAAGAGAGAAAGAAGAAAAAACTTAATATCAGAGAGGAGGAATGGAGGAAGGGGAGAAGAAGAAGAAAGCATGAAGCAGACAGAATGTTCCAAAAGATTTCAGTGAACAATAGAAAGAGTTCTGTCCTTAAAGGAGCTAGTAGCAGGGTACAGACTGTGAGGTAGTTTGCTGTGTAAATTAAAAGTCCACCTGGATTCCATTCCCAGCCATGCCATACACTGGCTGTGAGACAGTGAGAAAGTGGTCTCTACTCTCTGAGCCCCAGTTTCCTTGCTGTAAAATAGGGACAGTTGTCCCTATTCCCACAGGTTGACATGTGTATCTGATGAGCCCATGCAACAAAGCATGTTTGATGTCTTTGTTAAGAGCCAGGTGGCATTGCTTGGTTTCTGCTCATGAGATGTCATTATATTTAGCCAGTTCTCACTTGGCAGACAAATCAAAAGACTATAAATAGCCATGTCTTGGTTTCTCATAAATGTATTAAATATGACTTGGCATCTTGCCCAGGCTTCCTGTCAGAGTGATGGGTGAGGACTGTTCTGCAGAGGTTTAACAGATGTCAAAGTCATGGTTACATGGTGGTGCACAAGGCAGGGCCTGAAGGGACCCTAGCTTCTCATGTCACTGGCTGTCATTCTCACCACCCCATGCCCTCCTTGGCACAGGCTCACACTGGCCACTCTGAGCCCTGGTGAGCCACCTTGTGTGGTGACTCAGGCCCCAGCCACTGGCCTGTTTGCCTGGACTCACCCCTCCGGCCCAGTCTGCATTTGGTCAATCCATTCAGAAGAGAGTTCTGGGAAGGTTGTGCTGGGCAGTGGGTGGAAGGGAGAGGAGGAAGAGGCAGACACATGGTAGTGAGAGGGCTGGACTGCCCTTGAAACGTCTTCTCCCACTTTTATGTCATGAAGTTTCAGAGGCTGACCTCATCCATGACTCAGGGATGAGCCAAAGACCAGGCCTGGGACCCTTGATTGGCAGATGCAGGTTCTGGGTCCCTGTTATCCACCCTCAGCCTTATGCGCCCTCTTGGTGCCCGAATTTCCCCATCCGTGAAATGGAGATCACAATGTAACTACTTCATAGGGTTGTCACAGGGATTAAATGAATTATTATACGTTACGTACTCAGGATAGTGTTGGGCACAGAGTCACTGCTCTGAATAGGGATTGCTACGATTGCTATTTTTCTACTGGAACTATGTGGTAGTTAAGAGTAAGAAGCCAGCTTCTTTGGGTTCAACTCCCAGCCCTAACACTAACTACCTATATAACATTATGCACAGATCTTAAGCTCTCCTTGCCTCAGTTTCCTCATCTATAAAATGAGGGTGATGATTATTTATACCTCATAGGGTATAGATTGTGAGAATTTAGTAAGTCGACACCTGCAAAGTACTTAGAACAGTGCCTGGCACACAGTAAGCACTCCATTGTCATTGCTATTATTGTTATTGTTGTTGTTGTTATATGAGAGGTGTGCTCTCTTTCCATGAAGGTGGCTAAGCTGTTGTGATGTAATCCAGGAGTTGCTCATCTCCTTTGAG
>NW_006922063.1:371045-372244 GCF_000298275.1 Orycteropus afer afer
CAACCTTGCCTAGGGGACTTCCAAAAACCTAACCCTCAGATCACATGGCAAACTGATGCCTCCCTATTCCCAGTCTTTGGCAATGTTGGGTTCGGGCCTCAAGAGGCCTTGCAGTTTCCATTGACTTTGTGGGGACCCCCCACCATCTGGAGAAGCCTAGGCAAGCCTTGGAGATTGAGAAACCACATGGAGGAGAGCCCAGTTGCTTCTGCTGACAACATCTAATCTAGCCTATAGCCAGTTGACCTCCAAACATGGCTAGGATTCAAGATCAGCAGAGCCATAAGTAATCCCAGGTGAGACCAGAACCACCACTTAGCAGGACTATAGACTCATAAGCTATAAACCAAAAAAACCACTCACTGCCATCAAGTTGATTCCAACTCATAGCGACCCACTTTGGGTTTCCAAGGTGGTAGATCTTTATGGAAGTAGATTGACCAGTCTTCCTTCCACAGAGTGGCTGGTGGGTTTGAACTGGTAACCTTCTGGTAGCAGTCAAATGCCAGAGCCCCTTGATATAATAAGTGCTTATTTTAAATCTCTAACTTTGAAGATGGTTTATCTTAAGCTGTAACAGATACTTTTGTATCCATAGGCCAGTTTCTTCCTATGAAAAATAGGAATCATTTGGCAAGATAGTGAGGATGCCATGACCCTCAAGTTCTTAGCATTGTGCCTGGCAAAGAATGAGTGCTCATTCAATGGCAATTGTTTTAAAAAGAAAGAAAATGAAGGACAGAGTAGATGCCTAATGGCCCATAGATTCCCAAGACACTTAGCCCTTAGTATCACCAACACAGAGAAAGTCCTTGGAAGCAGAGCCAAAGGTCTGTGGAAAGAGGTATATCCAGTACTCCAAGGCTTTCTGTTCAGGGAAGGTAGCAGCATGGTGTTTACAACAAGCTTTGGACTCAGTAGACCTGGGTTATTATCCAGCGTCTGCCACTTAACTGCCATGTGACATTGAGCAGGCAAGGCAGCTCTTCTCAGCTTCCATTTCATCCTGTTAAATGGGATTATAGTCCCTACTTTCTAGAATTGTTATTCATTCATGCATTCCTTCAGTCAGTTGACATACAATGAGTTCTCACGTGTCAGTTCTGTCAGAAGCTGGGACACAAATGGGGAAACAACAACAGAAATGATCCCTGCCCTCATGGAGCTCTCAGTTCAGTGGGTGGAGAACACTATTAATC
>NW_006922063.1:391267-392000 GCF_000298275.1 Orycteropus afer afer
ATGCTGTCAGTGATAGGATAATATCCATATGCCTACAAGGATCTCAAAACCTACTTTAAAACCATGGTAGTCAAAACAGCCTGTTACTGGTATAACAACAGACACATACACCACTTGAGAACAGAATTGAGGATCCAGAAATAGATCTATCCACCTATGGACAGCTGATCTTTGACAAAGGCCAGAATCCATTAAATGGTGCTAGCAAATTGGATATTCATCTGCACAATAATGAAACAAGATCCATACCTCACATCATACACAAAAACTAACTCAAGATGGATTAAAGACCTAAATGTCAAACCTAAAACTATAAAGATCATCAGAGAAAAAACAGGGGCAAACTTAGGGGCCCTAATTTGTGATGTAAATAGATTATCAAACACAACAAAAAATGCACAAACAGCAAAAGATAAATTAGATAACTTTGACCTTCTAAAGATTAAATTCTTAGGTTCTTCAAAAGACTACTATTATTCAAATTTATGCACCAATCATGAAAGCCAAAGATGAGGAAATTGAAGATTTGTACAGCCTCTGCAGTCTGAAATTGACCAAACATGCAATTAAGATGTGCTGATTATCACTGGTGATTGGAATGCAAAAGACTTCTCCAAAAGAGTAAAACGAGAATCTACAGATTTAGACAAACTATTTGGCAGCAACATATCTGAAAACTAGCATATATAGAAAACTTCAAGACATCAATAAGAAAAAGATAAATAATCCAATT
>NW_006922063.1:394980-396351 GCF_000298275.1 Orycteropus afer afer
ATGCCACATTTTTCTTCATATAGTCCAGCTTCTCGGATTATTTGCTCAGCATATAGATTGAATAAGTATGGTGAAAGGATACAACACTGACACACTCCTTTCTTGATTTTAAACCATGTAGTGTCCCCGTGTTCCCCACTATTAGGTATATATCCTAAAGAAGTGAGAGCCAGGACACAAATAAATATATGCACAACCATGTTCATCGTAGCACTATTCACAATAGCAAAGAGATGGAAACAACCCAGGTGCCTATTTGATGAATGGATAAACAAACTATGGTACCTACATACAATGGAATATTATGCAACACTAAATCATAATGAAGAATCCACAAAACACCTCATATCATGGATGAACCTGGAGGACATTATACTGAGTGAAATGAGTAAATCATAAAAGGACAAGTATTGTATGAGTCCACTGTTATAAAAAGTCAAGGAAAGATTAAACATGGAAAGAAACATTCTTTGATAGGTATCAGGGATGGGAGGGGAGGGAAGAGGAAATTACTAACTAGATAAGACATATGTATTAATCTGGGTGAGGGGAAATGCAATATAAAAAAAAGTGGGCGACCGTACAATATCACTAAGGAAAGGAAGACATGGAGAGATGCACAAGAGTTACAGACAACAAAGGTAAACACTATTGCATACACAGTACTGCATTATCAGGAATAACAAACATTTGTCTATGATTGGCTACACAGGTAGACAGGCAAGATTATTGGGTAAGGGTAGGCAAACGGAACTATCCCCCCAATGATATATACGACTGGCGGACGATATTCTACATACATATTTAAATGTGCTGCAAAAATATCCACATATATATTAGAGCTAAGAAGTGGCAAAGTTATGAAAACTTCTTAGTCATAACCAAACACCTTGAGGGAATGAATCACTGGGGCTGTAGGCTCAGGACCACAGTCATGGGGGACATCAAGGTCATTGGCATAACACAGTTCACAAAGACAGTGTTCTACATCACACTTCAGTGAGTAACAACTAGGGTCTTAAAAGCTTCTGAGTGGCCATCTGAGGCACAGCCATTGGTCTCTTCTTGTCCACAGCAAAGAAGAGTGAAGAAAATCAAAGATGCATGGAAACAATTAGTCCAAGGGATTAGTGACCACACGAACCTCACCCTCCAACATCCTGAGACCAGAAGAACTAGATGGTGTCTAGCTACCACCACCAACTATTCTAAAAGGGATCACAATAGTAGATCTTGGATAGAATGAAAGAAAAATGTGCAATAAAACTCTAACTAATGGAAAAGATCAAGCTTACTGGTCTGATAGAGACTGGTGAACCTCTCAAGACTTTGGCCCCTAGACACCTTTTGGTCTTTATATATATATATATA
>NW_006922063.1:398961-406303 GCF_000298275.1 Orycteropus afer afer
CTGCAATGATGGGCTGAAGTATAGCAGGGATTGTGGGGCTGGCGCGGGATCAGGCAGTGTTTCGTTCTGCTGTGCATGGGGTCGCTATGAGTCAGAAATGAGTTGTCGGCACTTAACAACAACAACAACATAAGGTGACCATACGCTAAGTAGGTGCACTCCTTAGGACAATCAACCATGAGAGATCAGAAGGGCAGTATTTGCACAGGGAGATAGCTCAAAGGGCAGGAATGCACAGGAAAGATGGACACAGGGAAACGTAACCACAAAGAGGAAGTGGGAAGACAGTTGTTATATTGTGGGGATTGCAGTCAACGTCATGAAACAAAATGTGTACGAACTGTTGAATGGAAAACCAATTTGGTCTGTAAACTTTCACCCAAATCAAAATTTTTTAAATTTTTTTTTTTAAGTATCTCATCAAGGGGTAATTAGATATTCAATCCACGCTCTACTCACCAAGCATGGAAAGGGCTGTGTCCTTGTGGAGGGACCTAGTTTTAAATTTACACTGAGGTGACATATAGGCTAGTAGCAGCTTTGTTTGCATTTTTGCAATTTCAGAGGAAAAGGAATCATCTTTTCCTTCTTTCTTTTTCCAGTAGATAGGATGAGGTACAGCAAGGCCAAGTGCTAGAACTGCATTCATTAGTAATGTTTGTGGCTTTTTAAGTAGACCTTTGAAGTTAAAAATCACAATATAAAGGAGCAGAAAAGGATGGTTAAAATGAAATATGAGACTATCTTTCATCTACATTGTGCTGGGAAGAGGGAGGGAGTGCCAAGGACTGGCCTTACCTCTTGTCTTGCTTAGTACTGAAAGCTTCTTACTGTCAAGTCGGCCACAGAAAATGACTGTTACTTTCTGCCCCAACCCAGGAGCTGCCTTCCCCTTACTTTTAATGGATTCTGCCTTCTCAGAATCAACAGTTTAAATAAACATCAAGTCATGTCTCTCCACTACTCAAAAATCTTCCCTTGGCTCCCATTTCACTCAAAATTAAGTCCAAAGTTTTCATTTTGACCTACAGGGCCCTACATGACCTGTCCCCTGGCTACATCCTTGATGTCCTCTTCCACCATGACTGTCGGCTACCCTAGTAAATTCATCCATCAAACACTTTAGGGCTCTAACATATGTTGCTCCTTACCGAAACTACGTATCTTTGGGTTTCTGAGGCAGTATCACTACGGAAGTAGATTGCTCGGTCTTCCTTCCAAGGAGAGGCTGCTGGGTTTGAACTGCCAGCCTTCTGGTTAGCAGTCAGATGCCTTAGGCACTACACCACCAGAGCTCCTTGAAACTACTTAGTGCTTACTGAAATAATAACCCTCCAATGATGTTCACTCCTAATCCCCAGAATCTGTGAATATGTTACATGGTAACAGTCTTTGCCAGTGTGATTAAGTTAAGGATCTTGAGATGGAAAAACTATCCTGCATTATTTGAATGGGCCCAATCGAATCACAACAGTCCTTATAAGTGGGAGGCAGGAGGATCTGAGTCAGAGAAGGAGATGTAATGATGGAAGCAAAGACCAGAGAGTCCGAAAGAGATTTGAAGATGCTACACTGCTTACTTTGAAGATACAGAAAGGGGCTATAAATCAAGGAATGCAAGTGGCTTCTAAAACCAAAACCAAAACCAAACTTGTTACTGTCATGTTGATTCTGACTCACAGCACCCCTACAGGATGGAGTAGAACTGCCCCACTGGGTTTCCAAGGCTGTAATCTTTACAAAAGCAGACTGCCATGTCTTTCTCCTGTGGAGCTGCTAATGGGTTTGAATCTCTGACCTTTCAGTTTGTAGCCAAGTCCTTAACCACCGCACCATCAAGACTCCTCACAGGTGGCCTCTAGCAACTGGAAAAGGCAAGAAAGTAGGTATTCCCCCGGAGA
The DNA here is from genome assembly GCF_000298275.1 of Orycteropus afer afer. Classification (NCBI taxonomy): domain Eukaryota; kingdom Metazoa; phylum Chordata; class Mammalia; order Tubulidentata; family Orycteropodidae; genus Orycteropus; species Orycteropus afer. The sequence goes on from NW_006922063.1 coordinate 400,863, forward strand.
TTCAGAAGAAATGCAGTCCTGCCAAAACTTTGATTTCAGCCAAATAAGACTCATTTCAGATTCTGATCTCTAGAACTGTAACAGAGTAAATTTGTTCTGTTTTAAGCCATTAAGTTTGTGGTAATTTGTTATAGCAGCAACAGGAAACTAATACACCCTTCCTCTAGATTTCTACTTACCTGACTTTTTGGGGACCAGCTAAATGTCACCTTTTCAGAGAAGCTGACCCTCGCTGCTCCATCTCACTGTAGGTTGAATGAATAATTGAAAAAGGAAATATACATGTGACCCTAATAAAGATTGAAGTAAGAGCACACAAACTGAAACTTGTGGGTTGAATTTAGTGAGCAGACATGTTTGATTTGGCTTGTATTGTGTTTGAAAACTTTTTTGTGTCAACATTCATAAATTGGGCAGTTTCACAAAAACATCTCAGTTTCCAGAATCACTTGAAACTTTCAGGAGAACCAGGCCTACATTCCTGCATTGCAATGGGCAAATCAGCTAGAATTTTATGGCACATCTCCACAGTCCCTGCTCCCCAAACCCCAAGCATAAGAACGCTGCACAACCCCACAGATCCCCCAAGCCCTTGCCCCTTACATATGTTTTCTGCTTGGCCCCTGTAGGCCACTGAGTTAGCAAATCTATGACTCAGTTAGCGTTCCCCTAAAAGCAAGTATTAGAAAGTATGGAAATGGAAATTGAACATATAAAGGAGAACCCAATGGACATTTTAGAACTGAAAAACCATGTAAAAAAACTCATTGAATACACCTAATAGCAAAATGACAGAATTAACAATGAATTTGAACATAGATTGACAGAAATTATTCAATCTGAACAAAAGAGGAAAAGAGATGGAAAGAAAATGGTTTGAGTCTTAAGGACCCATGAAACAACAAAAGGTCTAACGTTTGTGTCTTCAGATCCCTGGAGAGGAAAGGGAATATGAACCTTAAAAAATATTTAAAGATATAATCCCAAATATTGTATTACTTCATTATTGTAAAAAGTCAAGGAAAGGTTTATATATGGAAGGAAACTTTCTTTGTTGGTTACCAGGAGTGGGAGGGGAAGGGAGGGGAAGGGAGGGGAGGAAACACTGCACAAATAAAAAATTTTAAAAATAGAGAGAGAGAGAAAGGGAGTGAAGGAGGGAAGATGAGTACAATGTGAATATATAGGGAAATCAATACAAGTTGCCATGGAGTCAAAGGCAGGGCCATATTCCAAGCAAAAGAAACAGCTTGAGCAAAGGTCTGGAGGTGAATTCTGCAAGGATGTGTACAGACAATGAGGCTGGCCTTGCTGGAGCAAAGGCATGTGCTGGGAAATGGAAGGAGATCAACTCAAACTGGTAGAATGGGAATATGACTGTAAGCAGACACGAAGAAAGTGAGGAAGGTCGATTCACATATGTGGATCAGCATTTCCAAAATACGACTCATGATGTCCTAAGCCAATGAAATACTCTACGCACACACAAAAACAAGGAGGCAGGGGTGGAGAATTTCTGTGGAAATACACTGCATACTGTGGTGTGTTAGACCGGGTTCTCTAGAGAAACAAAACCAGTAAAGCTTATATAGAGAGAGAAAGAGAAATTTATCTTAGGAAAATGGCTCACACACTTATAGAAGCTGGCAAGTCCAAAGTTCTTGGATCAAATGTCAAGCTGAGGCTTTTCCCAACTCACAGAGCTGCAGGTACTGATGAGTTCAAGGTTGGCAGGTAGTACACCGGCTGTTGACTCCAAAGAATGATGAATCCAAGATTTCTAGGCCAAATGGTGGATTGTTTGCTCACAGACAGTTGTAGGCAGCACAACAGAATCCCAATCCACAGAAGAGAGTCTCTTTTCCCAGGATGTCCATAAATATTCTGGAAGCAGGCCACACCTCTAGGGAAACTCCCTTTCAATTGATTGGCTGCTCAAAACATAGACATCTGATCCCATCATGGGAAAAACCACATCACAACAGCTTAAACCACACAGAATTGTGGTCCAGCCAAGTTGACACGCAGCTCCAACTATCACATATGGCAAATTAACATTTTTTTTTTTAAAAAAAGATATAATCCCAAGAAGCAGGAAAGAGGGATAAGGAGATGGGGAAGAGGATAAGATGACAAATGGTATATTAATGAGTGGGTTACCACTGTAGACAGCTGGAGCTCAGGACCGTGCCTCCGAATTATATCATCCAAGGGTGGAGAACTTGATGTTTGTCTTCCAACTGCCATCCCTCATAGTTAAGGTTTGGTCCTGGGGTTTCACCTAGCTGGCTTTCAGCCTGGCCCACATGTGGCCTAACAGGCTCCAGAGGTAAATAAAGTCCCTGGGCAGGAAGAAGGGGGTTGGGTGCAGGAGTTAGGAAGCTACTGGCAAATACAGGAAATGTTGACCTGATTGAGGGAGCTGCAGGAGGACCTCAGAGGAGACTGGGGGGACATGGGTGGATGCATTAGTGGTCTATTGCTGCATAACACATCAGCACAAATTCAGTGGATTAAAACATTTATGATCTCACAGGTTCATGAGCATTTCATGACATGGTTTAGCTGGGTCCTTCAATCAGGGCTTTACAAAGCAGCAGGTGAGGTGTGACCAGGCTATGTTTTCATCAGGAGGTTTGACAGGGGAAGAATCTGCTTCCAAGCTCTCAGAAGAATTTGTTTCCTTGTGGCTGATGACTGAGGGCCTGGCTCTTTGCTGACTATCAACTGAAGGCCACCCTTAGGCCTTTGAGGCTGCTTATGGTTCCCAGATGCTGTGCACTATGCCTTGTCACATGGGCTTCCTCAACATGGTTGCCTCATCAAGCCAGCAAAGAAATCTCTCGCTATAGTCTGCAAAGAGTCTTATATAACACCGTTCTACTCGTTAGAAGCAAGTCACAGGCCCTGCCCACACTCAAGAGGAAGAATCACATAAATGCATGGGTACCAGGAGGAGGGAAATTATTGGGGGTCATCTGAGGGTCTGCCAGGCACACTGGGGCAGTTGCAGGAGTAGTTATGAGGATTGAGTGGCCTTCAGTGTTTTTCATATGGGCCTGGGTACTGCACCTGTGCTCGGCTCTGGTTATCCCACTTCTGGTTACCACACACACAGCAGCTACTGTTACAGGCAAAAGAAACCAGGAGGTTCCTGGGAGCAGGTCAGAGGGGGCATCCAGAGGTCTCCCTTTACTGGCCCCTTCCCAAGCTCACTGTGTGACCTCAGACAGGTTGCTTGAGCCCTCTAGGCCTTGATGTTCTCAGCTGCAAAACAAGGTTAACAGTGATAATAACTAATACTAGACCAGTGGGTAATTTCAAGGACATAACGCTTGTGAAGGATTTGAATTCTAAACACACCAGTGTGTCCAAAGATGTTTGCTAGTATTTTTGCTGTTACTACCTCCCCCTAGGAGCTCTGGTAGCATAGTGCCTAAGGCATGACTGCTAACCAGAAGGCTGGCAGTTCAAACCCACCTGCCACTCCTTACAAGGAAGACTGGGCAATCTACTTCCATAGTGATACCATCTCAGAAACCCAAGGAGGGGTTGCTATGAGTCAGATCTGACTCGATGGCAATGAATTTGGTTTTGGTTACCTCCCCCTGCTTTCTAATGAACACCCTTTAGTTTTCAATAAGCTTTCTCTCATTCCGTAGACATCTTTGAGTTTCTGGGTAGAAGCCTTAAGTATTTTGGCCACAATGTCTGGTAGGAGAGGTGAGCTCTATCTTTGGAGGCAACAATCTGTTCTGGGGAGACTTTCAGATCTATACTGTCATTGTTTCACTGTGGAATATTAGGGCAATGAATTTTAAAAGACATTAATATTTTATTTCTCACTCTTTCACTTGGCTAAACGGAGTGTTTAATTTCTGGGAACAGCCGGCCTGGTGGTTCCCATGGGTTGGCTGGGCCAGGCTTGGCGCCTTGTCCTATTGGAGGGGCCTGACTCTCCTTCTTGGACCCTGAGGGGGCTCTCGCCATTGCAGCAGCTGAGGGTGGAGGGACCACGTGGCCTGGCTTCTCTGGGCCACCACTCTGCAGTACTTTGTAATTTGGGGAGATATGGTTAGACCTAGATGCTCTGGGCACAATTTGAAGAGGGCAAGACAAGGGGCAGGTGGGAAAGGTGGACCCAGTGCAGACCTGGGAGGCCCCACCATCTCAGTCCTTGTCCTTCAGGGTTGGGTAAGGCAGTTATGGTTTACCATACTGGAGGCTCACCCCAAGAATGGTGTCATCTCATTCTTCTTCCCACTGAGGAACACAGGGCAATCTAGGTCTGAACTGGGGAACCCCTCTGATTACTAAATAACTAGTCTTGTTTCAGTTCCCTCATCTGTGGAATAGGGATTACCAATGAGCTAACAGCAGGACCTGGCATAGGCAAGGGCTCGGTCACCCTTAGCTGTTGCCATGGGTCTGTTTTGGTTCCACAGCATCTCAGAGCCTCGTGTGGGACAGGTATGGAACAAGTGCTACAAAAGGTATAGATGAGATGATGAAGGACAGGAAGCCGAGTTCTCTCAGGTACTAAGGGCTTACTTTATTTCACCAGCAGCACCTGATCACATCTTTTGCCCTGGGAAGAACAGAGGAATTTGAACAATGCCCCGACCAGGACCAGGACAGTGCCCATGAGCAGCATAAGCTTCAGCAGCCTGAGAAAGGTGTTCACCTTACCCTGCCACTGTCCGGCTTCCTCCTTCTTCTGCGTGCCCAGCATCTCTAGGTTGGACATGGGGTTGAATCGAGCCATGAGCTCCTGCTGCACAAAGCACGTGTAAATGGCCGGCTGGAAGATCTGCAGCCTCCTCCCACCACTGGAGGGCTCCAGGATGGTGCCAAACTCCTGGCCAGAGAGCTGGCCACGCCAGGTCAAGGGGGTGCTGTTGGCTTCCCAGACGATGGGCCTGCGAAGAGGACAAGATCAGCTGCAGGGCCTGGATAGAAAGGGGAGGACTGGCAGCTGAGGGAGGTAAAGACAGTGTATTCCTCCTCCCCGGGGAACAGCACACCTCTCCCATTAACAACGACAGGGGGGTTAGCTCTCACAGACCCACCCCACCCTGGCTGGCTCACTTGGGCAAATACTTCTAGCCCTCGGAGCCTGTATTTTCTCATCTAAAAAATGAGGCTATAATGATTGTCTCTTTCTCAAAGGACTATTTAGAGGAATTAATGAGAACATTCCCTAATAACGTGCTCTCCTGCCCCCCGTCCCCACAACTTTTACCTGCCTGACCACATCTCTTCCATTCTCCCCCTTCCTCACTCTTCCCCAGCCACATTGGCCCCTTAGATGTGGCAGGCACAGTCCTGCCTCAGGGCCTTTGCACTAGCTGTTCCTCTGGCCTAGAATTCTCTCTGTTCACATGCCTCCCTCTCCTCCTTTAAGTCTGTGCTGGAATAGAACCCTCTCAGATAAGCATCCC
>NW_006922063.1:406403-409341 GCF_000298275.1 Orycteropus afer afer
CATCTAAAACACTGTTGTTGTTGTTTTCTGTCGACCCGACTCATAGCAACCCTTCCTTGGGTTTCCGAGGCAGTATCACTATGGAAGTAGATTGCCCAGCCTTCCTTCTGAGGAGTGGCTGGTGGGTTTGAACCACCAGTCTTCTGGTTAGCAGTCAAGTGCCTTAGGCATTATGCTACCAGAGCTCCCTCTAAAACACTATAAATGTCTATTCATGTGATTGGTCTATTCCTCCAAGAGGGCAGGAATCTGTCAGTGTTGTTCTTTACTGTATCCCAGATGTCTAGAACAGTGCCTGTCACATAAATGCTCAGTGAATATGTGTTAAATGAATAAACGCATGCCCAGCATGGTGAAGTAACAGAGAGATACTCAACAGGCATTAACTAATATTGGGACCAGGCTGATAATCACAAACACAATAGCTAACCCCTATATAGAGTGTGTTGTGGACGAAAGATGAGGCAGTCTGCTTCTGTAAAGGTGTACACCTTGGAAACCCAATGGGGGTCACTGTGAGTTGGAATCGACTCGATTACAGTGAGTGAGTTATATAGAATGTGTAACTATTTGCCAGAGACTGCTGTAAGCACTTTACATGTATCAGCTCCTTTAAACACTGCAATGACTCCTGGAAGTCAGGGCCAGCAAGACCCTCATTCTACAGATGAGGAAACAGGCCCAGAGAGAAGCCAAGGCCACACAGCTGGAAAATGGCAGAGCTGGGCTTGGAAGGAAACCAGGCCTGGCTGAATCCAGAGCCCATGACAGAAACCTCACAAGGAATTCCAAACCACTCCACTTCCTAGAGACACACCAAACCAAAACAAACTCACTGCCGTTGAGTAGGATCCAACTCATAGGGACCCCTCCTTGGATTTCTGAGGTCGTATCACTATGGAAGTAGATTGCCCAACTTTGCTTCTAAGGAGTGGCTGGTGGGTTTGAACTGCCAGCTTTCTGGTTAGCAGTCAAGTGCTTTAGGCACCACGCCACCAGGACTCCAGGCAATCCTTGAATCCTTGATAATTTCCCTGGATTTTTCATGTTCCCTGTGATTGGCACTGAATGGAGGAGGGGTTCAAGCTCAGTTTCCTGCATTTCTGAATTGTGTTTTCTGCATGGAGCAGGTATGACTTTTACACTCACAAGAGAAGAAAGGAGAAAGAGAGAGAAAGGTCAAAGAGTGACAGGAAGAGAGGACTAGAAGTCGCAGCTGCACTACAAGGACAGTGGAGGTGGTGAGGCCAGCGTTCCACAGGGTCTGCGGCCGCAGAAGCACAGGGGCTGCTCTGGCTGCTTCATCCCACCCCCCAGCATCTTGCCCTAGCATTTGAGGAAGGCAGGAAGGGGGCGGATCCCATGGCCAAATCTGTGGGCTTTGGGGTCCATGCTGCTACATTCCACCATGATTCCTGGGCAAAGACAGTGACCCCAGGCTTCCTGACTGAAGAACTGTATCCTGAGTTGTTTCTGATCCTGAATTGTAACCTGTTACTTCCTTAATATACCTCATAATTCTGTTCTTGGGGGGGGGGGGGATGTGATCCCTACCCACCCCCAAGCTACAGTTTCCCCATCTGTAAAGTGGGTCTCCTCTGAGTCCACGGCTCTTGGGGCTGGGGAGGAGAGAGAGGACATTATCCATGAAAACAGTCTGCCCAGTGCCTGGTCCACAGCGAAAGCTCAGTGCCTGTGAGCAGTTCTATTTCTTGTTACTGAAGGTGGTGGAGAAGCAGAAGGGTTGGGTAAAGGAGGTAAAGGGGAGATTTTTCTAGGGGCTTCAGGCCAGAAGAACATGAGTGTAATAGAGAGAGTAATAAAAGTCCCATGATGCATTTTCTGTTGGGTTCATGGTGGGCCACCATCCCTCCCTTAGGAAGCTGACCCTTTCCAATGAGTCAGGTCTCTCTCAGAGCCCCACAGCCTCCTATGTTGTCCACATCACAGCCCCATCACACTGCCCAGGCTCCCCCATCACAGCCCCCATCACTCTGTCCATGCTCCCCCACCCCAACCCCATCAATCTATCCAGGTCCCCTCATCACAGGTCTAAGCTGGGCTGTCTCTCCACTGGACTTCCTGAGGGCAGAGCCTGGAGCCATTGGGATGGCTGCTGTGTCCTCAGCATTGCCCAGCACAAGGCCAGGTCAGCTAAGCTCTCACGAAGGCATCCTTACTCTGTGTGTGTTATTTGGTAGTGTGCGGGCACCAGAGGATTCTTCCCAAACCAATATCTGAACAAGCCAGTGGAGAAGCCCAGTGGGGCTGACCCATTGGCAGCCCCTCCTCCTCTGCACAGACTGGCCATGAAGGCCTATATGGTGGGATACAGAGCTGGGGAAAGGGCCAGGGGTGCGGCTGGTGCTTGGGTGTCATCACCTGTAGATGGATCCCAAGGGGCAGGTGAGCCACACAGATTCAGACCCCTCGTTGAGTGTGAAGCTGTCAAAGACGACATACTTTGAACTGAAATTCTGGGAAGGTTTGCACTGGTCAAAGCAAGCTTCTATTTGTAGCTCAGGTCGCATGCGGCTGGACCATGTCTTTATGTCTCCCAGATAAAGCCAGCAGGGCATGGGCTCCTCCAGGGGCTCCTTGATGTAGCAGTACCCCAGGCGTTTGCGCTCACCGGGCTCATCACAGCGGTTACAGTCCTGCCAGGGCTCCCAGTGGGTGAAGATGAGTACCCTGTCACCCAAGTTCACGGTCTCATTCTGCAGGGGCTTTTGATCCAGGCCTTTATGTGTAATATGCAGGGTGTTGACATCCTGGAAATCAATCTCGTACTGCACCACTTGGCTGCCATTCTTGTCCTGGCAGACGTAGAGGCCCGTCTGGGAATGCAGTGGACTTCTAATGAGAATGCTGCCCTCAGGCATTATATCTATGTTGGAATCACTGGAGAGACTGGTGGTCGGGTTGGTCTCACCTGGCA
>NW_006922063.1:409826-411168 GCF_000298275.1 Orycteropus afer afer
ATTAAGGTTTCAAATGTGAACACTCAGCACATTTTCCCCTCACACCACTGTTCTGGGCCCATTTGGTGCTGGGCATAGAGCAGTGGACACACTCTGCCTCTCTGGTTATCATTCGGAACTCCTGCCCCTCTCCTCCTCAGTCCCTCCTCTCCAGCCACACTGCCCTCCCTGTTACCTAAACTTGTCAGGCAAGCAGGTGGACTCTTGCCTCAGAACTTCTGCAAGTGCCAGTCTCTGGCTCTTCCAGATATCTTCATAACTCAACTCATTTGAAATAAATGAATATTTTGCTCAATTGGGTCCTTCCCAATCTCTTCCCTAAACTCCTTCTCAGTCTAAAATTAAAATAAAAATTGTGTAGGCCTGAGCTTCCATCACTCATTTCATAAATTTTACTGAATGCCCACCATGCACCAGCCATTATTCTAATCATGGCATTGAACAGACTAGACAAAACCCTGCTTTCCCTGAGCTTTCTTTCTAGTCAGAAAGATGGACAACAAACAAATACATAATATTTAATGTCAGACTCATTGCCATTGTGTCAATTCTGATGGTCAGCAAAAAAGAGGAAGACCCTCAACAAGATGGATTGACACAGTGGCTGCAACAATGGGCCTAAGTATAGCAATGATTGTAAGGATGGTGCAAGACCAGGGAATGTTTTATTCTTTTGTACATGAAGTCACTATGAGTCTAGATTGACTTGCTGGCACCCAACCACAATAACCATGTCATTGCCAGACAGAGAAACAGAACAGGGAAATGAGGATAGAAAGTGACAGGGTGATATGTGAGTGTGAGCTATTTGAGGGAAGGGTGGTCAGTCCTGCCTGGGGAAATAAGACTTCAAAACACCTAAATAGAGCAAGATAAGAAATCACATGGACATTGGTGGAAAGACTATTCCCAAGAGAGGGCCAGCCCCATGGTTGCCTGGTTATTTAAAGGGCATGGAAGAGTGGCTGGGAAGAGTGGACAAGGGGGAGAATGGTGGGAGATGAAGTCAGAGGTTCTCCTAGGTGTCTGCCAAGACATCCCATCTTCCTCTTTACCTGGCTTTGTATGGCTGGTTCTCTCCATGCCACGTGGGGACCCAAGAACCCTCTACAGGCTGTCTTTTTAACCTTAGACTCTCACTGAAACCAGGAGCTCTGGTGGTTTAGTACCTAAAGGCACTTGACTGCTAACCAGAAGGCAGGCGGTTCAAACCCACCAGCCACTCCTTGGAAGGAAGGTTGGGTAATCTACTTCTGTAGGGATACCTCCTCAGAAACCCAAGGTGGAGTCGCTATGAGTTGGGTCCGACTCAATGGCACATAACAACAACAATTCACTGAAA
>NW_006922063.1:414564-415639 GCF_000298275.1 Orycteropus afer afer
GGCATAAATAGACTATCAAGCATAACCCAAGATACACAAACAGCAGAAGATAAACTAGATAATTGGGACTTTCTAAAAATTAAATTCTTATGTACATCAAAAGACTTCTCCAGAAGAGTAAAAAGAGAACCTACAGAATGGGAAAAAATATTCAGCAATGACATATCAGTCAAAGGACCTATCTCTAAAACTTATAGAAAACTCCAACACCTCAATATCGAAGAGACAAATAATCCAATTAAAAAATGGACAGAAGACATGAACAGACACTTCACCAAAGAGGATATTCAGGCAGGCAACAAACACATGAAGAAATGTTTGCAATCACTAGCCAGTGTTGCTGTTGTTGTGAAGTGCCATTAAGTGGCTCTGACTCATAACAACCCTATGTACAAAACAACCATGTGATACCATGCCATTCCAGCATTAATAGCCAAGTTCAACAAGACAGAAAATAACAAATGCTGGCAAGGATGTGGAGAGACTGGGATTCTCATACATCGCTGGTAAACTGTAAAATGATACAACTGCTGTGGAAAATGGTGTGGTGATTCCTTACACAGTCAGAAATAGAATACCATTTGACCCAGCAATCCCATTACTAGGTATATATCCTAAAAAAGTGAGAGCCAAGATACAAATAGATATATGTATACCCATGTTCATCACAGCACTATTCACAATAGCGAAGAGAGGAATAGATAAACAAACTGTGGTACATACACACAATGGAATACTATGCAATCCTAAAGAATAATGTAGAACTACAAAACAACACATAACATGGATGAACCTGGAGGACAGTATACTGAGTGAAATAAGTCAATCACAAAATGACAAATATTATATGAATCCAATAAAACACTCTTATGTGGATCGGGATCTACCTACAACTGTCTGTGAGTGAACAATCCACCATTCGGCCTGGAGATCTTGGATTTGTCATTCATTGGAGTCAACAGCCAGTATACTGCCTGCCAACCTTGAGCTCATCAGCCCCTGCAGCTGCGTGAGTCAGGAAAAACCTCCAGCTTGATGTTTGATCCAAGAACTTGGGACTTGCCAGCTTCTATAA
>NW_006922063.1:415984-417712 GCF_000298275.1 Orycteropus afer afer
TTTATGTGTTAGAGTAATTCACAGCCTAAGCACATATTTTGAAAAAGAAAAGAAAACAGGGATAAAAATTAGAGATACAAACAAGCATCTCAAGAAGTTAGAAAAAGAACAGCAACTTAAACTTGGTCACCGCCCCACCAAAAAATGTAGGAAAATGAAATAATAAAGACCAGAAAGAAAACAAAAGTACAATAAAGAAAATAACAAACCAGAAGTTGGTTCTTTAAAAAGATGAGTGAGAATGATAAAGTCCTAGCAAGATTGATGAAGACAGAAAGGAAAAGGCCCAAATTTCTAAAATTAGGTAATTAAGAAAGAGACATTGATACAAATCCTACAGATATAAAAAGATAACGAGAGGATATTACCAACAACTTTCAGCCAAAATTTATGAACATTTAGACAAAATGGATGAATTCATTGAAAATCTCAACTCTGGCACAAGAAGAAAATACGAATAGACCTATACTTACTATTAAAGTCATTAAATCTGTTATTAAAAATATGTCCACAAGAAACTTCTAGTCCCAGAAAGCTTTACCAGTGTTTTCTTCCAAACATTTAAGGAAAAAATGACATCAGTCTCACAAAGCATTTCCAGAAACAGAAAAAGTGGAAACACTTCCAAATTCTTCAATGAGGCCTGTGTTACCTTGATACCAAATGATTATGATGACATTACAACAAAGGAAAATTCAGGCCAATGTCTTTCATGAACATAGACAAAAATTCTATACAAATTGACTAATGATAAATTAAAGGAAAAACATCATGACCATTTTGGGTTTATCCAGCAATGCAAGGTTGGATTTACATTTGAAAACAAGTAATGTAATTCACCACATTAACAGGATGGGGGGTGGGCATTATCGTAGCAGTAGAGGAAGAAAAAGCATTTGATAAAATTCAACATTCATTCATGCCTCACAATTCCTGGCAAACAAGGGATAAAAGAGATTTTCTTAATCTGATGAAGAGTTTCTATTAAAAAAACTAGGGCAAAACTACACTTAATGATGAAATACTGACAACAAGATAAGCAGATCTGGCATCAAATTTCCCATTTAGCAGTTTACTAGCGGTGAGTGAATTACTGAATACAGATCAATTATAAGTATCAAATGTATTTCTATGAACCAGCAACAAACAATTAGAAAATGAAAGTTAAGAGACAGAGGACACTCTAGGGGCAGGAGTGCATGGGAGGGAAGGACACAGAGAAGAGGTAATTATGGGGAGGAAGTGTGAAGAGAGCTCTTGCATTGTGGGAGATGGTAGTCAATGTCATGAGATAAAGTGTATATGAACTGCTGTATGGAAAATTAATTTGCTCTGTAAATTTTCACTCAAATCACAATAAAAATTTTAAATAGAGAGAGACAGAAGACATTATGCTGAGTAAAATAAGTCAATCACAGAAGGACAAATATTGTATTCGTTCATTATTGTAGAAAGTCAAGGAAAGGGTTATATATGTGCTTGAACAATTTCTCTCAGAAAGATCAGCACAAGGCCGGTACCCATGAGGCGGAGGTTAAAGATGTCCCAAATGTCCAAACTACCGTGCCACTCCATCATTTCAGACATTAACTCCTCCTCCTCCTCCTCCCAGTAATTTCCCCCATCTTAGGGTTCTGTAGGGGGCTCTGGTAGCATAGTGGCTAAGGCACTTGACTGCTAACCAGAAGGCTGGCGGTTCAAACCCACCAGCCACTCCTCGGAAGGAAG
>NW_006922063.1:419352-421235 GCF_000298275.1 Orycteropus afer afer
CTTCAGGTCCAGAATTGAACTCATTCCTGTAGCTTTCAGCCAAATAACAGACAAGCATATGTATCTACATCAGGTAGATACACTCCTTGAAGAGATCAATCATGGGAGAATAGAAGAGCAGTGTATGCACAGGGAGACAGCTCAGGGGGCAGGAGTGCATGGGAGGGAAGGACACAGGGAAGAGGTAACTATGAGAAGGAAGTGGGAAGAGAGCTGTTACATTGTGGGAAATTGCAGTCAATGTCATGAGACAAAATGTGTATGAAATGGGAAATGAATTTGCTCTGTAAACTTTCACCCAAATCACAACAAAAATTAAAGAAAAATATATAATAAAAAAAGAAAGTTAAGAGACACAATTCATGATAGTATGAAAAAATCAAATACCTAGTGTATTAGAGCTTAAATTCTAAGGCACTTGGGTTGTGGAAGGCTGTGGTCTGCAGTGGGAGCCCTAATTCCATCTTGAGGCTTGACGTAAATTTCAGATGCCACTTGGGTTCTTTCTGAACATAAACCAGCAGTGTGGCTGTGCACAGACAGTTCTAGGACAAACCTAGGGAGGGGCAGTTTACCTTCAGGAGGAGTATGGTTGAAAGCAGATTATGCTGTCACAGAGAGCTAGGGAACTTGCCTGAGAGTGTCCTTTTCTAGTTTAAATTAAGGGTGGGGTCTTGGGATTGTTTGAGAGCCACCTTGTGGCTAAGACCCAGGCTGTCCTGAGTCACAGCCTCTCCAGACCACCACCGAGCCAGGTCCTCAAGGCTCAGAACCAATCCTGTAACCCTTTTCTATCTGTAATTATGTACATATCCCAATCATGGTCTCTGCCCTGCTTCTGTAGTCCCACCTGTAACGGACGAATCTATCTACCACCAATCATGATTTTGTGATGATTTAAAATCATGTATTAGCCACGTGGCCATGACTCGGTGGATTCCATTCAGCTTTCTCATGCTGATCAGTTCCCTCATCCATGATGATTGTCTTTGTTTTATCTTTGTTCTGCCTAAAGCTTAATAAAAGTGTCTCTGTTGAACTTGTTTGAATTTGGGGTCTCTTCCCCCCTAATACAGAAGTACAATAATTGAAGCTAATAACTCACTAGAGTGCTTCAACAGCAGCTTTTAACAAGCTGGATTAGTGAAAATATCTGTTAACTGGAAGAGAAGACAATTTAAGTTTTCTACTCTGAGGAGCAGAAATAAAAAGAGAATAAAGAAAAATGAACAGAGCCCAAGGGAGCTGGGAGACACTATCAAGTGTGCTAACATACACATAATAGGAGTCCCAAAACAATAAGGGAGTGAGAAAGGGGGAAATATTTGAAAAAATCATGGCTGAATATGTCCCAAATCTGATGATAGACATGAATCTATATATCCAAGAGACTCAATGAACTCTAAGCAGGGTAAACCCAAAGAGATCCACACAAAGACACATTATAATTAAACTGTCCAAACCTAAAGACAAAATTTGAAAGCAACAAAGAGAAACAATTCACCACATACAAAGGATCCTCAACAACATTGTTGTTATTGTTAGGTGCTGTCCACTAGCTCAGTGACCCATAGCGACCCTGTACAAAACAGAACACAACACTGCCCAGTCCTAGGCCATCCTCATAATGACATCAACAGCTGATGTCTCTTCAGAATCATGGAGATGCAATGGGAAGTATAAAGTCTTGAAGGAAACCAAAAACTGTGAACCAAGAATTCCATGTCCAGTAAAACAACACTTCAAGAAGGATGGAGAAATTAAGACATCTCTAGAAAAAGGAAGTTAATTATCAGCATACCTGCCCTATAAGAAATACTGAAGGAAGTTCTTCAGGTTGAATGAAAAGACATTAGACAGTAACTTGAAGCCATAAAAAAAAA
>NW_006922063.1:427823-432742 GCF_000298275.1 Orycteropus afer afer
AAAACACCACATAACATGGATGAACTTAGAGGACATTATGCTAAGTGAAATAAGTCAATCACAGAAGGACAAATACAGTATTAGTTCATTATTGTAAAAAGTCAAGGAAAGGTTTATATACGGAAGGAAAGTTTCTTTGTTGGTTACCAGAGGTAGGGGGGACACTGAAAAAAAAATCGACCCATGTCACCTTAGTTTTGTGTATTTCACTGTACATAAATCATATTTCAATAAAATGTATTTAAAAAAAAAAAAAGACTAAGGTGTGCTAACAAAAACTCACTGGCATTGAATTGGAAGACTCCTAGTGACCCTCCTTGGGTTTCCAAGATGGTATCACTATGGATGTAGATTGCTCCAAGGAGTGGCTAGTGGGTTTGAACCGCCAGCCTTCTGGTTAGCAGTCAAATGCCTTAGGCACTACACCACCAGAGCACCTAACAAAAGCTATGGTATTTTCAATCACTTTCTATGCATGTGAAAGCGGGAAGACCCAAGAAGAGTTGATGCCTTTGAATTGTGGTGTTAGCAAAGAATACTGAAAACGCCTTGGACTGCCAGGAGAATAAACAAATCTGTCCTGGAAGAAATGCAGATGGAATGATCCTTGGAAGCAAGAAAGGCTAGACTTCGTCTGACCTACTTTGGTCATGTTGTTAAAAGGGACCATTCCCTGGAGAAGGATGTCATGCTTGGTAAAGTGAAGGGTCAGCAAAAAAGGGGAAGACCCTACACAAGATGGACTGACACAGTGGCTGCAACGATGGGCTCAAGGACAGCAAGGATTGGGAGGATGGGGCACAACCAGGCAGTGTCTCGCGCTGTTGTACACAGGGTCGCTGGGTGTCAGAGCTGACACAACAGCACCTAACAACAACAACAAGTGAATACACAGACACTCAAATTGAACAGGGGTTGGAAGGCTAATGGGACTATACACATGAATATATATAAGTCTGACAGGATATTTCTACATACATGCTGCAAATATATCCATGAATACAGTAAAACATACAGAAGGCAAAATTATGAAAGCCTCTTATGCATAATCAAACACCTTAAGGGAATGAGTCTTTAGGCCTGAGGGCTCAGAAATACAGTCTTGGGGGATATCAGGGTCAACTGGTATAACAGTCCACAAAGATAATGTTCTACATAATACTTTGGTAACAACTGGGGTTTAACAACTGGGGTCTTAAAAGCTTACGAGTGGCCATCCAAAGTGCAACTATTGGTCTGTCCTCATCTGAAGCAAAGAAGAGTGAAGAAAAATCAAAGACACACAGAAACAATCATCCAAAGGACTAATGGACCATTTGACCCTCAGCCTCCACTACCCTGAGACCCAAAGAACTAGATTGTGCCCAGCCACCACCGTCAAACACTTGGAAAGGGATCTGAATAGAGGATCCTGGATAGAGTGGGAGAAAAATGTGGAACAAAATTCAAAATCATAAAAACTACCAGGCTTACGGGCCTGATAGGGACTGGTGGAGCCCTCAAGACTATGGTCCTTAGCAACCCTTCAAGCCCAGAACTGAACCCATCCCTGTGATTCAATTTTCAGGCAAAAAATAGACAAGCCTTTAAGGTAAACAATAAAAACAAACAAAAAATTAGAACAATCAACCATGCAAGATCCAAAGGGCAGCATTTTCCCAGGGATAAAACACAGAAGGCAGGAAGGGATAGGAAAGAAGGATAAATAGAAACAGTAAAAACGGAGGAAGTGGGAAGAGTGCTGTTACACTGTGGGGATCGCAATCAGTGTCAGAAACAAAATGCGTAGGAACTGTCGAATGGAAACCGAATTTGCTCTGTAAACTTTCACCCAAATAACAAAACATTTTTAAAAAGGTGGTGGGTGTGGGGAAGGCTAAAGAGCTTGAAAAGATAGTTCTCCAAAGAAGACAGACAAATGGCTTATGAGCTATGAAGAATGTTCAACATCATTCGCCATTAGGGAAACGCAAATCAACCTACAATGAGATACTACCTTATACCCACTAGGATGGCTGTTATCAGAAAGTAGCAAGTGTTGCCGAGGATGCAGAGAAATTGGAACTCTTGTACATTGTTATAAAACAGCGCACCTGCTGTACAAAAAGTTAAACATGGAACTACCATCTGGCCAAGCAATTCTACTCCTATGTATACACCAAAAGAACTGAAAACAGAAATTCAGACACCTGCATGCCAATGTTCATGGCAACATTTTTTTTTTTTTTTACAATAGCTGAAAGGTAGAAATAACGCAAGTGTTCATGAATAGATGTATGGAAAAACAAAACATGATATATGCATATAATGGAATATTACTCAGCTATAAAAATGGATACAATTCTGATACATGCTACAGTGATGGACCTTGAAAACATCTTGCTCAGTAACCATGCATATTCACAGAGACAGAAAGTGAAACAGTGGCTACCAGGGCTTGGGGACAGAAGGAACGGGGAATCCCTGCTTAGTGAGTACAGCGCTTCTGCTTGGGATGATGGGGATGTTTGGGAAATAGATAGTGATGATGTTTATACAACATGGTGAATGCATTTAATACCACTGAATTGTATACCTAAAAACAGTTAAAATGGTCAATTTTATGTTGTATATATTTTACCACAATTTAAAAAAATGGGAAAAAGAAATCTAAGATATTTTGGTAGAAATTACAAGCTGATTATAACATTTTTTATGGAAATGCAAAGGGCCAATAATAGCCAAAACAATCCTGAATAAAGTTGGAAGACTAAACTACCAGATACCATGACTTATTATAAAGGTATAAGAGTTAAGGCACTAAGGCACTTACAGGAGTTCTGGTGGCATAGTGCCTAAGGCATTTGATGGCTAACCAGAAGGCTGGAGGTTCAAACCTCCCAGCCCAAGGAGGAGTCACTATGACTCAAAATTGACTGAAAGGCAATGAGTAAGGCACTCACTGAAGGACAGATTTTATCAGTTCCAGTTGGGAGTCACAACCACATTAGTGTCTATCTTGGCGTGAGCATGAGCTTGAGTATCTCAGTCTCCATGCTTTACCCTGGAACATCAGCAGCCTGCGAGAGTCTCTGTGAGGGTCTCACTACTGCGTCCCTGACATCACCTGCTCAGGGCCTGGCTCAGAATGGGCACCAGGGAATTCTCGCTAAATGAACATCTGAACAGACCACTTAAGAGATTCCTTCCTGTACAGACTGACTGTGAAGGCTCATTGGCTGGGAGGCAGAGCCTAATTATCTGTTGGAGAGTGAACCCCTGGCCCAGACGGGCACAGAAAGAAAAGCCTGGGTGAAGGCCCAAGCCAGGGCTGGTGCCATGGTCCTATCACCTGTAGATGGAGGCCAAGGGGCAGGTGAGCCACATGTTGTTGGTCAATTTGCCTGGCTGGTAAACGTCAAAGACGAAGTAAGGCTGGTTGATTTCCTTGACTGAGCTGCAGGGTACAAAGCAGGCTTCCACCTGTAGTTCAGGCTGAATGCGGCTGGATTGAATCTTCTCAGCTCTCAGATAGAGCCTGCAAGGCATGGGTTTTTCCAGGGGCTCCTCGATGTAGCAGTACCCCAGGCGTTTGTGCTCACCTGGCTCCCCGCAGCGGTTACAGTCCTGCCAGGACTCCCAGTGGGTGAAGATGAGTACCCTGCCATCCAGGTTCAGGGTCTTATTCTGTAAGGGCTTTTGGCCCAGGTCTTTATGTGTAATATGAAGGGCAGTGACATCCTGGAAGTCAATCTCATACTCAACGACGAGAGTACTGTCACTGTCCTGGCAGCTATAGAGGCCCGTCTGGGAGGGCTGTGGGTCAGTCAGTTTCAGGCTGCCCCCAGGTAGTTTCATTATGTTGGGCATTGAGGAGAGTAGAAGGGCATCCTCCCCAAGAATGGAAGAGAAGTACCAGAGTGCCCTGGGGTGGTCACACTTCAGGACAACATCATTGCCCGAGAGCAGAGCCAGCTGGCACAAACTCTTGTAGGCACAGCTGATTAACATATAGGCCCCTAAAGTAGGAAGGGAGAGGATAAGCAGGCAGAGGATGGCCAGCATGGCGCACGGTGCCACAGCAGGAGCAAAGGAACCACCCTGGGCATTATGAAGTCATCCACAGAACTCAGGCCTCAGCCCTGGGCAGTGGAATGAACGCTTGTCCACAGCACTTCCAGGAGTGCACCTCCATCCATGTGATCATGTAGCCTGATGTAGGCTGCAGGATCAAAAACTCTATCCACAGGAGCTGGGGAAAAAAAAAAAAAATGATTCACTCTAGTTCAACAAGTGAACCAAAGAGCCAAGATATTTGTCCTCCACATACCAATTATACAATGGTAGAAAGAGACAAAATGGCTTCATGCCCTCCAGAAAGTTGGAAGAAGGGGAGACACACAGCAATCACGGATCTGCACCATTTCTAAAATCCTGGGGGCAGACACGAAGAGCCACCTACCTTGCAGTTGGGGAAAAAGTTCCTTAATTAGCTTCAAATCTTCTTTGCGTGATATGGAAGGGCACCCTCCAAACCTTTTTTCTCTATGGCACTTGGCTCCACTTTCCAGAGAGATCTCTCCTTTTCAAAACATCATCCTCCTTGGCCACATCTGAAGTGGGATTGAAAGATATGCCCTCTTTGGCACTTTAGCAGTTTGCTCAGTATCTTTCCTGAAGTTTGGAACCTAGGATTCTTATAAAGCTCCAGTCAACCCCACATGCAAAACAGCATCCACAGTTATTTACATTCAAGATCTCTCCCTAACTAGCTAGCAAGCTGCCATCTAGATGCAACGATGGGTCTCTCCTTGTCCAGAGCAAAGAAGAATGAAGAAAAACAAAATTCATGGAAACAATTAGTCCTAGCGACTGGTACACCATCCGATCTGCAGCCTATATGACTATGAGACCAGAAGAACTAGATGGTGCCCGGCTAC
>NW_006922063.1:438791-447444 GCF_000298275.1 Orycteropus afer afer
TTTTTTTTTTTTTTAAATTGTGATTTGGGTGACGGTTTACAGAGGAAATTCACTTTCCATACAGCAGTTTGCATACACTTTGTCTCATGACATTGACTGCAATTTCCTACAATGCAAAGCTTCCCTCCCACTTTCTCCCCATAGTTCCCTCTTCCCTGTGTACTCCCCTCCCATGCACTCCTGCCCCCTGAGCTGTCTCCCTGTGCATAAACAGCCCTTCTATTCTCCCGTGATTGATCTCTCCCTAAAGCTGAGTTTTAACTAGCATTTGTCTCTCAAACCCAAAATCCATTGCCATAGAGTCAATTCAGTGCATAGAGACCATATAGGACAGACTAGAACTACCCCACAAGGTTTCTAAGGCTGTGAACCTTTATGGAAGCAGACTGCCTTATCTCTCTCTTGTGGAGTAGCTGGTGGGTTCAAACTGCCAACATTTCAGTTAGCAGTCAAGTGCTTTGACCACTGCACTACCAGAGCTCCTTTTTCTTTCAAAGACCTTCTCAATTTCCAGCCAAATTTGGGCAATGTTCACTCCTGATGTTCTGTATTCCAAATGATTGACCTAAAGGTATAAGTTCATTAAGTGCATTGTATGGTTTCCAGATTATGTCAAGCAACAGTTTCCACCCTTCTGACTCCAAATGCGTTTCCTTTCTTCCACTGTCCTGTGTCTAAGGCAATGTCATATGTTTTTGTTTTTGATCATAGCAGTGCCCCATTCCTAATACTAATTTATTTATCAATCAAGATAGGCTAGGATTTGCTACCACAATAAACATCCCCAAATCTCAATGACTCAAAACAACAAAAATTGATTTCTCACATGGTCTATGTCCATTGTAGATTGGCATTATAATCATTTAGGGACCCAGGCTGATGCAGTCATTTCAAACCCTTCCAATTTCATGCCAAGAGGAACAAAGAGAATGCTGTAGGCTTCATTTCTATAATTAAATACTCTGGCTCTAGGTGACATATGTCACTTGCCCACAAACCATTGTCCAGTATTATTTACATGGCACTACCAACCGAGTCAGGGCCGACTCGATGGCAAATAACAACAACAACCAACCCCCCAAAAAGAAATGGAATTTTACTATTTCCAGAAAAAATTTGGTAAAAGATAGTAATGAATATTATGTTGTCTTGTGCCATTGAGTCGGACCCGACTCATAGCGACCCCTCCTTGGGCTTCCGAGGCAGTATCACTACGGAAGTAGATTGCCCCATCTTCCTTCTGAGGAGTGGTTGGTGGGTTTGAACCACCAGCCTTCTGGTTAGCAGTCAAGTGCCTCAGGCACTACGCTACCAGAGCTCCCTATTGCAAGAAATGTTTCCTCTGGTGTGTCCTTGTCTTTGGCTGGGGTCTGCAGAGAAGTAAAACCAGTGAAGTCTGTTTATAAATATATAGAGAGATTTGTTTCCAGGAAATGGCTCATGCAATTGTGGGGGTTGGCAAGTCCCAAATAAGTGGGACAGATGGCAAGCTGTGGGCTTCTCCTGATCATGTGGTTGGAGGGGCTGACAAACTCAAAGTTTGCAGGTCAGTCAGTTAGCTGCTAGCTCATGTGGTTATGGCAGCTGACAAATCCAAACTCTGCAAGTCAGGCAGTTGGCTAAATCGAAAGGCTTCTCACATCCCAAGAACCAGAGGTCAGAGGATGATGAGACGAGCACAGATCAAGAGAGTGAGCTTTGCCAGAACATTCGTTTCTATGATGGGTATAGGCTATACAACCAAGGAAACTTCTCTTCCAACTGATTGGCTGCTCACATTAGATCACAAAATGGGAAGTGATATATACTGTCTGCCAAATGACTAAGAATTATAGACTAACCAACTTGACACAAAACATTAACCATTACAGTCTCTTTGTATTAGAAAGTTAAAACCATTTCCAAAATCCTCCAATCAGAATCCTAAAGGCCCATTGACCAGGATTGGGTCTCATGCCCAGATCTAAATCAATGCCTTAAAGGGACTGTGAAAGGGTAACTTTCTCTGACTACAGAAGTCACTGAAGACTCTAAACAAAATCAGGGTGTAGAAGAAAATGCTTATTTGGTGTAACCAACCTTGTCTGACACAATATCCACTGATGGGAAAGATCAGGATTGAGCTATGTAATCTTGAGCAAGTTGATTAGATTTACCAAGCCTCAATTCTGTCACCTGTAAAATGGGGACAGTAGAATTCTCCATCATCAAAAAAGATTTATTAGAAAACTTTTAAAAGATTACTCATGTCAAATTACTAGCATAATCCAGGCATGGGATATGAGAATGGTTGGGATGGTGGGGATATGGCCCAGTGGTTTCAGTCCCAGGCTCTGGGATCAGCTTGATATTTTGATCCACCATGTTAGAGTACTTTGGGCCCACTGACCTAACCTCCTTGTGCCTCTCACATTCAGGTACTCCACAAATATTTATTGCTTACCTACATTGCACCAAGCACTCTTAGCTGGAGGAATGTATTATTAGCCTAGGTTAGGTTATGCTACGCAACAGAAGAATTCTGGAATCTCAGCGGCTTCACTTTTTTTTTTTTTTTTTTTAATCATGCTACATTTTCAACGTGGGTTGTTGGAGAGCTTTACTCCTCACAGTCCCTTCAGAGGCTAGAGCTGCAACATCATTAGCCTCTATGTCAGGAGAAAGGAAGATAGTGAGTCATGCACTGGCAGTTAAATGCTTTGGCCTAGGAAGGACTCACATCACTTTTAGTCACAGGTTGTTAACTAGAATTAATCTCACATTCCACCTAACTGCAGAGGGGCTAGGAAATGAAATACATGGAATATTTGCTGAACAATATTGGCTTTGCCTTGGGGGAAGACAGATGGAAACAAATAAGTGACTAATAACACATCAGGTAAAAACCAAACAAAACACTGCTGAAAGAGACTGAGACCTCAGGAGATGGAAAGATGGTCCATGCTCATGGGTTAGATAATTTAATATAGTTTAGGTGTCAATACTACCCAAAGATAGAGCTATCTACAAACATAATACAATCTCAATTGAAATTCCAACAGTATTCTTTATAGAAATGGAAAAACTAATAATCAGTTTTACATAGAAAGACAAGAGACCCCTAAGAGTCAAAGCAATTTTGAAGAAGAGCAAAGTAGGATGTCTCATTTCCTGACTTCAAAACATATTACATAGCTACAATAATCAAAACTGTCTGGTACTGGTTTAATGATAGATACATAGACAAATGGAATAGAATTGAAATTCCAGAAATAAATCCAAACATTTACAGTCCATTGATTTTCAACAAGGATGTCAAATCCATTCAGTGGGAAGGAACAGTCCCTTCAATAAATGGTGCTGGCAAAACTGGATTTCCACATGCAGAAAAATGAAGCAAGATTCATATCTTACACCCTACACAAAAATTAATTCAAAATGGATCAAGGACCCAAATGTTAAATCTAAAACCATAAAGTGCTTGGAAGGAAATCCAGGAGCAAAGCTTTGGGACCTAATGTTTTTCAATGATGGATTATCAAACACAACAAGAAATGCATGAGGAACATAAAACAAAATAGATAACTGGGACCTCATAAAAGTTAAATACTTATGTTCATCAAAAGACTTTATCAGAAAAGTAAAGAGACAACCTACAAACTGGAAAAAATCTTTGGGGACAATATAACTAATAAGGGTCTAATATCTAAAATATATAGTTTATATAATATATAAGTTTATAACTTAACAACAACAACAACAAACAAATAACCCAATCAAAAAGTGGGGAAAGGAGATGAATAGGCACTTCACCAAGGAAGATATTCAAATGGCCAACAAACACATGAAAGTTGCTCAACGTCATTAGCCATTAGGGAAATGCATTTCAAAACCACAATGAGATACCAATCACTCTCACTAGGATGGTCAAGATAAAAAAAATGCAAGATAATAAGTGTTGGAGGGGATGTGGAGAGATTGAAACCCTCATCCATGGCTGGTGGAAATGCAAAATGGTACAGCTATTGTGGAAAACAGTCTGGCAGTTCTTCAAAAAACTAGAAGTAGAGTTGCCATATGTCCCAGCAATTCCATCCCTAGGCATATACCCTAGGGATCTAAAAGAAATGACATGGACAGAAACATGCACACCTATGTTCATCACAGCACTATTCCCAATAGCAAAAAAGATGGAAACAACCTAAGTGCTCATTAACAGATGAATGGATAATAAAATGTGGTACATATGTACAAAGGAATACTACTCAGTGATAAAGAAAAATGAGTTACTAAAACTCGTCTTAGAACATAGATGAGCCTGGAGGACATTGTTGTTGTTATGTGGACATTATATTAAGCAAAATAAATCAATCACACACACAAAAATATTGTACGTTCTTACTTTTATGAAATTACATCAACAAGTAAATTCACAGAAACTAATGTTCATTAATGGTTACTAGGGTTGGGGGGTGGGATTCACTGTCCAGATAGTTGTTGTTGTTGTTGTTGTTATGTGCCATCAAGTCAGCCCTGACTCATAACGACCCCTCCTTGGGTTTCTGAGGCAGTATCACTACAGAAGTAGGATTGCCCAACCTTTCTTCCGAGGAGTGGCTGGTGGGTTTGAACCTCCAGCCTTCTGGTTAGCAGTCAAGTGCCTTAGGCACTATGCTACCAGAGCTCCATCCAGATAGTAGATGCTTGTTATTTTTAGTGATGGGAAAAGTGAAGTGTGCACAGCTTGTGATGAAGGTAAATGATGTCACTAAAAAGAACATAAGAGAAAGGGATCTGTTGGTAATTGTTATGGTATATGTAACTTTGAAACAATAGCATAAAAAACCAAAAAATATATGTATGGGTATATATATGTATATCTATCTAGGAATATATGTGTCTAGGTATGTATATATGTGTGTATATAGATGCATGTATATGTGTATACATATATGTGATTATATGCATGTATATGAATGTATCTCTCGGAAGGAAGGTTGGGCAACCTACTTCTGTAGTGATACTGCCTCGGCAACCCAAGGAGGGGTTGCTATGAGTTGGGGCCGACTCGACAGCACATAACAACAACAACAACATTAATATATCTAATAAAGCACAAAGGGGACACAGTTACAGGTATTTCTTAAACATAACGAAACACCTCACAGGATTGGATTTCTGGGTTTGAAGGAAGAGAACCATAGTCTCATGGGACATCTTGCTCAATTGGCATAATATAGTTCATAGAGTTATGTTCTAAATGCTAGTTTGGTGAGTAGTGTCTGGGGTCTTAAAGGCTTGCAAGTGGCCATCTAAGATACAACTGCTGGTCTATACTCATCCAGAGCAAAAGAGAAAGAAGAAAACTAAAGACTCAAAGAAGAAAATAGTCTACAAGACAAACTACTAGGCCCTCATCTACCTGGAGACCAGAAGAACTAGATGGTGTCTGGCGACCACTACTGACCATTCTAATCAGAGTCACAATAGAGGGACTCTGACGGAATGAAAAACAATGTGCAGCAATTCCTCAAATTCCTAAAAAAGAAAACAAAACAGAAACAGACCTATTGGACTGATCAAGACTGGAGGCCTCCCTGAGACTATTTCCCTGAGACATTCTCCAAACCTTGAACCTAAACTAACTCCTGAGGTTACCTTGTAGCTAATAACCAATGTTGTTGTTGTTGTTGTTATGTGCCATTGAATTGGACCCGACTCATAGCGACCCCTCCTTGAGTTTCCGAGGTGATATCACTATAGAAGTAGGATTGCCCAACCTTCCTTCCAATGGCTGATAAAATAATGCAAATCACCTGTAAGTACTGTGGTCCTTTAAAAAAATCACCTCTTTGAGACCAAATGGTTGACAATGATTTAAAAATACAGATGAGAATGTAAAGAGGTAGGGAAACCAGAGAAAATGGAACAACCAGAACAGAAATGAGAACATTCACACATCGTGAAGCATGTAACCAATTCATTGAAGAACTTGTGCAGAAGTTGTTGAATGGGAACCTAAACTGCTGTATAAACCTTTACCCAAAACACAATAAAATATTATTAAAAAACAAACAAACTAAAATGTCAGATAAGGACTTGGAATAAAAAAACAAAAAGCATGGAGAGTGATGGGGATGGAGACAATTGTAAAGGTGTGGGGAGAAGACCTCTCTGAAGAAGTAACATTTGAGCACATTCACATAAAATGAGCCATGCAGATTCCACAGGAAGGGGGGTCTGGACCCAGCACACAGCATATGAAAACAGCACAAGAAAAGGCCTTTCAGCCAAAGACCATCAGAATAGCCCTGGGCCCCATCCAAGATGGGTTAACTGATTCACTGCAGTGAGGCAGGCCAGACAGCATGGGGAATGGCAACACGTTCCAGTAAGGAGGCTTAGGAAAGACTTAAAATTGGGGCTTGTGCTACGTGATTTAGGGAAGGGTTCAAAGAAGTAGGACTTGCTGTGGATGGGTTGCTATCAGGAAATGAGAGGAAATTCTATCTTATCTAGAAGGTGAGAAGAATGGAGTGAAACTAATGTAATGCTGTGATTGGTACAGTAGCAGCAGTCACTCATATTAGCTGGCACAGGGGGATGGTTGGTATTTTGTGGCTTAGGCAGTGTTCCTGTTTTGTCTCTGTTTGGACATGTTTACTGAATGGTCTTCTTTTCGTCTTGACTCATCTTAGTCACAGAGAGGTCTTGTCTGATGTTGGTGCTTTGAAATTGCTTATGTCCCATAGAACACCATAACCTAGCTGTGGCTTCCAAGTCAGTTCCCAGTAACACCGAGGCCCAGTTGTTAGTTTTAGGTAAGTTCTGGCTATCATGAGCTGCTCTTTCTCACATATTTGAGGAACTACACTGAAACCTCTTCCTGCCATGTAGGCCTGGCCAAATAGCTTTCTCTCTGTGACTTTCAGTTTCCTTATTTTTAAAATGAGGATTTTAATGGTACTGGTCACAGAGGGCTCTTCTGAGGATTTTACGATATACATAGAAAGTGCTCTCAACTCACTGCCATTGAGTCCATTCCGACTCATAGCTATACCCTCTTTGGGTTTCCAAGGCTGCAGACTGCCCTATGCTTCTCCTGCAGAGTGACCAGTGGGTTCGAACCACCAACCTTTTGGTTAGCAGCCAAATGCTTTAACCACTACACCACCAGAGCTCCTTATAGAAAATGCTCAGCCAGTGTTATTATTAGAGGGTGGAGGCGAAGGCAGGCTATGAGTTTCTACATTGAGGACTTCTAGACCTGCAGCAGGTGAACAGGGCATAAAGCGAAGGGGTTCTGACCCAGGTCTCCATGGCATCCCCACTGAAGGTCCCCGTTGAAACCTTCCTTCTCATCTCTGATCTGCATCACTGGTCACTGGCAGCCTGAAGTCTTTCTGAAGCCCATATCTGACTATGCCACTTTTCCTGCTTATAACTCTAAAATTCCTCTAGTGCCTCAGTATGGCCTCAAGTATTGGCATGACCTGGCCCAAAGCAGCCTCTTCCTACTGGAAGATTCTATATCAAAGCCTTGTTGAACTCAGACAGTCATATTATTCACTTCTGTCAATGAAATGTGAGAAGAGACATGTACCACTTTAGGATAGGGGCTGTAAGAGTTCATATGAATGTGGCATATTGCTGTTCTCTGCCACTGCAGCCAAAGAGGTGGCTACCAAGATGGGCTCTGTCAGCCTAGGTACCTGAGGAACAATGATAATCATAGCCCCTTGCCAACACACAGTGGACACACAGTATTAGTTCAAAGTCAACTCTGTTGCCTTAACTTCTGACCTTTGAGGATTACTTGTTACCCAGCATAACCCAGCTCATCCTGACTGATGCCAAGTCCCTTCTCTCTCTCCTAAACTCACTGCTGTGGAGTCAGATCTGACTCATAGAGACCCCTCCTTGGGTTTCTGAGGTGGTATCACTATGGGAGTAAATTGCCCAACCTTCCTTCCAAGGAGTGGTTGGTGGGTTTGAATCATCAGCCTTCTGCTTAGCAGACAAATGCCTTAGGCACTACACCACCAGAGCTCCCCTCTCTCTCCTAGCCATTTCAAATTTCCTTCATTTCATCCAATCTTCCCAGCTCAGGAACCTCATATATGCAGTCTCCTCTATTTTGAACTTTTCATCTTCTGAATCAGCCTCATTCATTCTTATTCATCAGGTTCCCAGAACCACCACAACACATTACTACAAACTGGGTCAAACCACAGCAATTTGTTCTCCCGCAGTTCTGGAGGCCGGAGGTCCAAACTCACGGCTCGCTCTGAAGGTTCCAGCGAAGAATCCTTTCTTGTCTCTTCCCAGCTTCGAGTGGTTGCTGCCAACCTTTGGCACTCCTTGACTTGTACCTGCCATCACCTCCATTTCTTCCTCCATTGTCACATGTCCATCTTCCTTCTGTGTGTGTCTATTCTCCAAATCTCTCTCTCCTTTCAAGGACACCAGTCATTGGATTTAGGGTCCCACTCTAATCCAGTAAGACATCCCTGGGTGGCAGAAGTGGCTTGCAATAAGCTACTAAGCTAAACCTTGGCAGTTTGCACCCACCCAATGGTACTGCCCACCACTCGTCTGTCAGTCTGTTGGCCTGTGGTGGCTTGTTGCTGTGATGCTGGAAGCTTGCCCGTGGGGGACAGGTTTCCGCAGAGCT
>NW_006922063.1:448190-459739 GCF_000298275.1 Orycteropus afer afer
AAAACCCAAACAAACCTAAATAGTTTGAAATAGAAAAGCCTGTACTTTGAGGCAGTAAGTCCCTGAAGTGAAGATATTGTTCTGAAGGTCAACTGACTGGATTTTCTTTGTTTTCTTTTATCTGTATCTCTCAGGATGAATCCTGGATTAGTTAAATAATTGTGAAGCCGAAGTGTCATGAAGAAGTATTTATAGACACTAGAGGGGCAGCTTTCACGTAGAGGGAAAGCTGGACAGACAGGAATGCATGGTTAAGAAGGGCACAGGGAGGGGGTGGTCACAGGGACAGGAAAGGAGGAGAATTTTTTATGGTTGGGGACGGTAATCGGGGCGTGAAATCAAATGTGCATGAACTGTTGAGTGTAAAACAAATTTGCTTTGTAAATTTACACCCAAAGCACAATAATACATATGCATATACATATATATATACACACATATATATATATACACACACACATATATATACAATCGATGCCAATGGAAGCAGCAGTCAGGACATTAGACGACGTGTAGCATTGGGAAAGTCAACCGCCAAGGAACTGTTTCAAGTGCTAAGGAGTAAGGATGTCTCCTTGAGGACTAAGGTGCGCCTGACACAAGCCATGATATTTCCAATCGCCTCATATGCATGTGAGAGCTGGACAATGAATAAGGAAGACCGAAGAAGAGTTGATGCTTTTGAGTTGTGGTGCTGGCGAAGAATGCTGAAAGTACCATGGACTGCTAAAAGAACTAACAGATCTGTCCTGGAAGAAGTGCAGCCAGAATGCTCCTTGGAAGCAAGAATGACCAGACGTCGTCTCACCTACTTTGGTCATGTTGTCAGAAGGGACCATTCCCTGCAGAAGGATGTCATGCTTGGTAGGGTGGAGGGTCGACAAAAGAGGGGGAGGCCTTCAATTAAGATGGATTGACACGGTGGCTGCGATGATGGGCTCAAGTATAGCAGGGATCATGGAGCGGGCGTGGGATTGGGCAGTGTTCCGTTCTGCTGTGCATGGGGTCACTATGAGTCGGAAACGACTCGACGGCACCTGACAACAACATACACACACACACACCATGGACTGCCAAAGGATCAAACAAAACTATCTTGGAAGAAGCACAGCTAGCATGCTCCCTGGAAACAAGGATAGCGAGACTTTGTCTTGTTTACTTTGGCCATGTTCTCAGGAGGACGAGTCCCTGGAGAAGGACACCATTTCAGGTAAAGCAGAGGGTCAGCGCAAAACAGGAAGACCCTCAATGAGATGGACTGAGACAGTGGGGGTTAACAATGTGCTCAAACTAACAACGACTGTGAGGGTGGAACAGGACTGAGCAGTGTTTTGCTGTGTTGTACACAGGCTTGCTATGGATCAGAAATGTCTCAAGGGCACCTACCAACGACAGTGGTACCGTGGAAGAAAGACCTGGCAATCTACTTGCATAAAGATTACAGCCAAGGAAACCTTATGGCATTGTGGTCTGCTCTGACACGAGTTGGAATTAACTTGATGCCAGTGGATTGGGTTGGGTTTTTCTAACCCAGTATGATCTCATATTAATTTTATTACATCTGCAAAGATGCTATATTTAAGTAGGGTCACATTCACAAGTATTGGGGATTAGAGCTTCCATATATTTTTTTAGGGGAACAAAATTCAACTCACAACAGTCACTAATAATGTTCTGTGAGGTGGGTAGTGGTGCAAAGTTCAAATACCACAGGGACCAGGCTGTTGTTGTTGTTATGTGCCATTGAGTTGGACCCAACTCAAAATGACCCCTCCTTGGGTTTCCGAAGCAGTATCACTACGGAAGTAGATTGCCCAACCTTCAGGTGATGTGAATGAGGGTTGGCTCAGACCCAGGCCTGTGGACACCTTGTAAAGGGAGTGAGTGTTATTTTATTCTAGCTCAATGCTGCCAGGGCAGAAGGCAGGCTGAGTTTTCAAAAGAAGTGGAAATTCACATTATTATGTGAGATAGCATTTGTTTAATAACATTTTATTGAATGCCTAAGGCATCTGACTGCTAACCAGAAGGTTAGGTATCTACTTCTAGGAAGGAAGGTTGGGTATCTATTTCTAGTGATACCACCTCGGAAACCCAAGGAGGGGTCACTATGAGTCAGGTCCGACTCGTCGGAAGTGAGTTTGGTTTTTTTACTGCGTTCTAGACATTATTCTAAATTCTGGGGACATGATAAATACAGAAAAATCTCATGGAAGGCTATAAGTGAGACACTCAATGACTCAGATTAATATGTAAAATGGTAACTACTAAGGGAGCTCCAGTAGCATAGTGCCTAAGGCACTTGACTGCTAACCAGAAGGCTGGCAGTTCAAACCCACCAGCCACTCCTGGGAAGGAAGATGGGGCAATCTACTTACGTAGTGATACTGCCTCGGAAACCCAAGGAGGGGTCGCTATGAGTCGAGTCCGACTCCACAGCACATACCAACCAACCAACCAACTAAGGAGAAACGTTAAACAAGAAAACACAGGACATTTTGGGGAAGGTTGAGAACAGGTTGAAATGTGATACAAAGTGGTCCGGGAAGGTGTGATTGCAAAAATTATCTTTAAGTTAAGCCATAAAGGAGGTAGGGGTTCACGTGGACATGTTGGGGAACGGTATTTCAGGAAGAGAAAGACTACCAGTAACAATGGGCCTGCGGTGGGAAAAGCATACTCCGTAACAGCGAGGAGGCCAGCAGGGCTGAAGACGAGCGCCAGCGAACAGCGGGAGGTGGTGGGGCGGAGGGGTTAAGACCGGTCGGAGTAAGGACTTTGGTACCTGCTGGCAGTTACGGGAACTACAAGTTAGAAGCAAGGGTGGCGAGACTTCTTCTCTCGTACTTTGGACACTTTATCAGGAGGAACCAGGGCCTGAAGGTCATCATGCTTGGAAAAGTACAGGGTCCGCGAGGAAGACCCTCTACGCAATGGATTGGCACAGTGGCTGCAACGTGGACTCAAATACAGCAATGACCGGGAGGGTGGCGCAGGACCGGGCAGTGTTTCGTTCTTTTGTACATAGTGTCGCTATGAGTCAGAACGACTGGATGGCACCTAGAACAGTGAGAGGAAGCGTCTATGGCACCTAAAAACAGTGAGAGGAAGCGCCTAAGATTTTCCTGAAGGCGCTCCCCTGAGCCACCACAGGGGGTCAGCAGAGTCGCGCTGACGCCCCGCATTCCGTTTGGCGCGCCCCGAGATCCCGCACAGGTGGCCCGGTCCTTGGGAATCTTTCCGCGGAAGTGGCCAGGCGCCTGGGTTCAGAGTTCCCGGGGGCCTGACCCTGAGCCAGGGATGCCCGGCAGCCAAACCATGTGTAGAGAAGGAGAGTGGACAGAGAAAACTTCCGAGGCAGAATACTAACTTTTCTTGAGCCTTGGGCCCTTTGGAAATCCCCAGGGAACCAAAGCTTCCCACTGCTTACTTCTCCAAGTCATCTGACGGGGAGGAACAGGAGGCCCGCAGCTCCACCCACACGGGAGGTAGCTGAGTGCCAGTGGCATAGTCGGGCGAAACCGACCGGCCTCTCCCCGCCGGAAGCGCGGTTAGATTCTCCTCTCCCCGGAGGGTGTCCCTTGGCCGGCTTATAGGCTGTCGGAGAAAGGGGTGTGGGCAGGAAGAGAACAGGTGTGCAGCGGGATCGGCCCCTTCTCAACAGGTGAATCGGTCTTCGTCCTCGTAGATCTCGGTTCACAGGACTTAGTCCGAATAGGCAGGGGCCGATCGGGACCCGCGCCGTGGTGGCGCCCTCCTGATGGACCGGTCACTTCGTCCCGCCCCCTCAGGGCTGGGCGCACCTGGGTCAGCCCACTTCCGGGGAGGGAGGCGTAGGAGCCCCTCCCCACGCACAACCCCAAGCCCAGCCCTTTGCTCCCACCCTCGCGTACCTGGGTGGATCCATTCCCTAGAGAATGCAGGGGGGGAGTGTTCGGAGATCACAGAGGGTCATGCAAGCTTCTCCCCGAAAGCTAAAATTGTGCTCCTTCACCCACGTTATTTCCGTTCATAAAGCTCCTAAAATGCGGCAGGGGGGTTGGGATTAGGGATAAGGAGTGGAAGCGGGAAGGGGAGGAGCATGCACACCCCCGGCCTTGGTACGCGCTGCGCCCCCTACCCGCCTGGTACCTGGGAGGGGACGCACGGGACGGTAGCGCTTAGACGGCTGTGATGGCGCTAGCGGCCCGAGGCCTCTCCCGGAGGCTGGGCTCCCTCCCGGCCGCCTGGGGCCGGGGTTCGTTCGTCTGGCTCTTTCTCAGCACCTTTTGTATAGGTATGGGGTGTGGGTAGGGGACCCTGGTGCTGCGGAGCTGCGAGACGGCACCATGGGGAGGGGGGTGGATAGAGCTGTGCGCGGCCGAGGAGGCGGGAGAGCTTGGCGGGGGCGAGCGGAGCGCAGAGAGTCAGACCTCCTGACGGTGGCTCCGGGAGACCTCGTATGTGTTGGGTGAGAATTCCTCATCCATGCGGGGGAGCGTTCCCCGCCCTTGTTTGGAGTTACAGGAAGTGAAACTCCGCGGACCGTGAGCCCGGGAGTTGTAGGGAGAATGAGATCCTTTGTGGAGTAGGAGTGCGGGCCCTCCTGGGGACCTGGGCGCACCCCAGGACTTCTAAGTCGTGAGGTACCGGGGAACGGCCCGCGAGGGCTGGATCAGACCCTTCTTGGAATGAGAGATCAAGAAATAGCTCTCAGGCCTCGGGTGGGTGCGGAACTGGGGACTCCCCGCTCCCCACCCCACTCACTTCCCGCGAGCCCCAGAGTTTCTGAAGGAGATGGAAATAGGGACTTGATTGAAACCACCTCCTGCTGACAGCTTTTACCTGGATGTGGTACTTGTTTGAGTGAGGGCGAGAGGAGTTTTATCTTTCAGCAAGCACTTCTGGCTGATTCGTTTGAGGTGACTGGGTAGAGGAAGATGGGAGGCTGATGGAGTTATGGTAGCGGCTTCAGCCACTCCATGGCATAGCAGTTCAATAAACAACTCCAAAAAATTGCCCCAAAATTCACAAAACCTAAACTTGGGATCTTTGGCACTTCCCTTCTAAAGCGATGCCTTGGGCACTGGAGGCACTGCACTGGCCATTTGGGCTTGTCTGTCTACGCCACAAGGAGCTCTAGTGGTGCAGTGCCTAAGGCATTTGACTGCTAACCAGAAGGTTGGTGGTTCAAACCCACCAGCTGCTCTCTGGAAGGAAGAAGGGGCAGTCGACTTCCATAAGAGTTTACCATCTTAGAAGCCTGAAGGGGGTCGCTGTGAGTCATATCAACTCGATGGCAGTGGGTTTGGTTTTTTTGGTACAGGCCACAGAGAGAGACTGGCAAAGGGCAGAGGAGGCTGAGATGGGTGAGAGGAGAGGGAAGGAGTCCCTCCAAAGAATCTGGCCTGTGACGTTGCACCCGCCACTTCAGCTCTGTGGATCTGCAGAATGGGCATGATTATCATACCTACTTCACTGGTCCTAAGAAGTAAGGAACAGTGTGTGCCGGGCGCTCTGTAAAACCATACCCTTTTAAGTGTCAAGCCAGTGACACGTGATGTTGCTCATTCCTGCTGAAGCACTCCTCTGAGCTGTCCTTGAGGCGGTCCACAGCACATTCCTCACTGACTCTCTTTTTGCCTCAGCTCCTGCCAGCGCCGTCCAGGTGACCGTGTCAAACCCCTACCACGTAGTGATCCTCTTCCAGCCTGTGACCCTGCCCTGCACCTACCAAGTGACCACAACCCTCCCGATGCCTATTGTGATGTGGAAGTACAAGTCCTTCTGCCGGGACCGTATTGCTGACGCCTTCTCCCCGGCCAGCGTCGACAACCAGCTCAACGCCCAGGTGGCAACTGTTAACTCCGGCTACAATCCCTACGTGTCATGCGATGACAGTGTGCGCACCGTCAGGGTCGTGGCTACCAAGCAGGGTGATGCTGTGACCCTGGGTGACTACTACCAGGGCCGGAGGATCACCATTACAGGAAGTAAGTTGGGCAGGCCTGGGGATAGGGCAGGGGGACAGGGCTCACTTCGGTGGTGTGCTGGCTGCCTTATGACCAGCATATGGTCACTCTTGAGTGCCAGTGTCTGATGGGACACTGTTTTCCACTCCTTTCCTAAACAAAGATTTATTGAGTACCTGACATTCCAGGCACTGTTCTAGGCCCTGGGGATACAACAGTAAATAAAACCATCAAATCCCATCCCTCAGGGAGCTCATATTCTAGTGTGAGGGACAGACAAGATAAACAACTAATAGTGTCAAGTGCTTAAAGGTAACAAAATGTGACAAAGAAGAGAGAGAGGGGGATGCTTCTGATACTATCTCCAATAATAATTAACAGTAGAAACTTATAAAGGGCATCCTATGTGGCTCACATTAAACTCTTTACATGTTGTTGTTGTTGTTATGTGCCATAGAGTCGGACCTGACTCAAAGCGACCCCTCCTTGGGTTTCCAAGGCAGTATCACTACGGAAGTAGATTGCCCCATCTTCCTTCCGAGGAGTGGCTGGTGGATTTGAACCGCCAGTCTTCTGGTTAGCAGTCAAGTGCCTTAGGCACTACGCTACCAGAGCTCCTAAGCTCTTTACATAGATGATTGTCACTGTACAGGGAGGGAAATGGAGGCCCAAAGAGGTTACAGGTGGCTTGCATAGGGTCACACAGCTGGTGACTGCAGAGGTTTTAAGTCCTCCCCTTTGGGTCTGGTCTTCAAGGGCTTACAGAAGAGGTGGCATGAATGAGCAGAATGGTGGGAGATTTTAATGGAGAAGACCTAACACTTGCCAGGTCTTTTACACACCTTCTCCCATTGAATCTTCACTTCCATATTTTATACTTCTGACAGCTGAGACACAGGTTAAGTAAATTGCCCAGGTTGGAGCCAGGATTTGAACCCAGGCAGCCCTGAGAGCGCTTGTCTTTAACCATAGTGCCGCTTCCTGGTGGGAAGTATGTATGTTGGGACTCAGGAAGGGACAGTGGAGAGTTGTTCATTCATTGGTCCATTCAGTATTTTTTCAAGCACTTACTAAGTCTAGGTGCTTTTGTAGGTGCTGGGAACATGAGTGATAGGATAGCTGACGGCCCTGCCCTTAAGGAGGTAGCATTCTAGTACAGTGAGACAGACAGTAAACGAGCAGATAATGAAAGAGTAAGAGACTTTTGGAGCTCTGGAAGTGTAGTGCCTAAGGCACTTGACTGCTAACCGGAAGTTTGGCGGTTCAAACCCACCAGCCACTCCTCGGAAGGAAGGTTGGGCAATCTACTTCTGTAGTGATACTGCCTCGGAAACCCAAGGAGAGGTTGCTATGAGTCGGGTCCAACTCGACGGCAAATAACAACAACAACAAAAGACTTTCAGCAAGTGCTAAGTGCTGCAAAGAAAACAACCAGCTAATGTGCTATATGGAAGGATTCAAGATGCTCACCTTAAGCCTGGATGTGCTTTGAGGAGAGGCTAGAGCAGCCACTCCTCGGAAGGAAGGTTGGGCAATCCTACTTCCGTAGTGATACTGCCTCGGAAACCCAAGGAGGGGTCGCTATGAGTCAGGGCTGACTCGACGGCACATAACAACAACAACAAGAGCTGGGTCAGAAATCTGGAAGGCAGAGAGGAAGGTAATGGGCAGCAGTAGGTGAGGGATGAAGAGCTCACCTGCCTAAAGGATTTATCCTTTCACTGTTTTAAGCAAGGACTAGAGTTTTAATCCTGGCATGGATCAAAGGGGAAGGAAGTGTCCGTTTGCAGCCTCAAGAGACCTTGCCACAGGGGACACTACTTCTTCACTCTGTCCAGACCATGGAGGAAAGGCAGGGTTCCAGATGAGCTTGTTGGTCCTGTTTCAATGAAGGTACCTGTGTGCCTTGAAGTTCCATGGGCATTTTAGCCCTAAGCATCCTGCTGTGCTTGAGATGAGAGGACTTCTTGGGGGCTCAACATAGACCCCTACTCTCTTTACCTAAGGAACTCTGGTGGTGCAGTATATAAGGCATTTGACTGCTAACCAGAAGGTTGGCAGTTCAAACCCACCAGCTGCTCCGCAGAAGGCATGGAGTAATTTACTTCTGTAAAGATTTACCACCTTGAAAACCCAACGGGGGTCACAGTGAGTCAGAATCAACTTAATGGCAGTGGGCTTTGGTTTTTTTTTCCCCTTAACCGAGGGACCTGTCTAGGCTGGATCAGCCAGGAGAGTTCAAATACTGAGAGTGCCCTTGAAGGTTGGCTGGAACCATGCTGCCTCTGCTGCGTACAAAACCGTAGAATCACTGAGGCTTTAGGCTCAATTCATGCCCCAGAAGGCCTCATGGGTCTGGCTCTTGACCTGGCCCGTGCTTGACATCAGCTGTGATCTGTAATCATCCATTGTGTGTGTATCCCTTCAGGAAACCCAGCAGCCACGGGAGCTTCCTCCGTTTCAGCTTTGAGGATGGGGAGAAGTGGACTTCCTCTTTGGTGTCCCTTGGGTGTCTTAGTTTAAAAAGTGAAAGTTCTGTGTCCCAGGAAACCTCTCAATCCCAGGCAAACCAGAGCAGTTGCTCACCCTATGTGTCCCTCATGGATTCTCTTTCCTTCCATTCCTCCCTGCTTTGGTTGGCGTAGGATGCCTGGATAGAAAGCCCTTGTTTCTACCTACTCAGGCTGCTTGGAGCCCACGTGCCCCCTATTCCCATGGGCACTGGGTGGGAGAGCCCTGTAGGCCTTCTAAGATGAGGAGGGCCACTCCTGTTGTATACAGATAAGGAACCAGAGATGTGGAGGAGGCCTGGTTCCTACCTAAAACAGCAGAGCAGAGCCTGGCTGAGTCATCTCAGGGCCAGACAGGACCGGGAACAGGGTGCGCCTTGCAGGAAGGAGGTGGGCCCAGGCCTTGGGATTTTATCAAAAGAAGCCGGAAAGCCCTATTTTCATGGGTTTTGAAAACATCATACAGGCCAAACAAAACTCATAGAGGCCTGGATCTGGCTCGTGGGAGCCCAGGGTTCAACCCCTGGCCTATGTTCATTTGCTGTGCAGAGGTGTTCCTGTCCACCACTTCAGCTTTAAGTAGGTACCAGCTCTTGAGCTTTGGTTTTGGAGAGGTGTGGTCAGAATCAGATTTAAAGATAGAAGTGAAAAGTCATGGGGGCCTGGGGCCTTAGAGAAAACCTGGAGGATTGGAGAGAATCCAGTTCTGGGTTCTGTGAGGAGTCATTGAAAGAATGCATGCGAGGGGCTGACGACCGACAGAGCCCAGCACAGCAGGCGCGCAACAGGTGATGGCTGGATGCGAGCCTGTGGAGGGACGCCACGTCCTCCACTCATTGTTCTGAAGGACGACTTGTCCAGAGCCCTTCCCTGGCCACCTTACTTAAAAGCGCACAACCCCCACTCCACCCCTGGCGCTCTGTCATCCTTCTCTGCTTTGTTTTCTCTGGACGGCTTATCACCATCTGATATGCGACATATTTTAATTTTTTATTTTTCTCTTTCCCAGTTAGAATCTGAGTCCTTTAAGGGCAGGTATTTATAGCTGGCCTCTGTAGCATTGGAGCCCTGGTGGCACAGTGGTTAAGTGCTCTACTGTAAGCAAAAGGTCTGTGGTTGGAACTCATCAGCCCCTCCAAAGGAGAAAGATGAGGCAGTCTTGCTTCAGTATAGACTGACAGCCTTGGAAACCCTATGGGGCAGTTCTACTCTGCCCTCTAGGGGTGCCATGAGTCAGAATCGATAGCAGTGGGTTTGGTTCGGGCTTTGTGTCCGTAAAGATTTTACAGCCATGGAAATCCTATGAGTCATTTCTCCTCTGTCCTCTAGGGTTACTGAGTCAGACTCAAACCAAGAGCAGTGGATTTCCTCATATGGGACCTGCATGCCTGTGTTCTGTCTTCTCTTAGACTGTGTTGCATTCTTTAAGAGGCAGTGTGATGGACAGACAGCAAAGGGCTGAAGGCTAGAAGGCCTCACTTCTAACCAGGACTCTTTTGCTAACTGGCTGTCAACGCCCTCTAGAGGCCTCCATATCTCCGGTTATCTCACTCTCTACGTGGCTGCTAATCCTGCAAACCAAAAAAACCCACCTCCATCAAATCGATTTTAACTCAAAGCAACCCTACAAGACAGAGTAGAAGTGCCCCATAGGGTTTCCAAGGCTGTAATCTTTACAGAAGCAGACTGGCTCATCATTCTGCACAGCAGCTGGTGGGTTCGAACTGCCAACCTTTTGGTTAGCAGCCAAATGCTTTAACCACTGCATGACCACAGCTCAAGCAGCTCAAAAACCAGCCGGCGGTGGGTTTCGTTTGTTTTCCATAGTGCTGGTTCTCAAACTTTTCGGTCTTAGAGCCTCTTTACCCTGTTGTTGTTGTCCTGACTTTTTTTTAGTTGTTGAAAAGATACACAGTGAAACATGTTCTCCTTCTTTATGTCAGCTGTGGTTCCTTCCAACTCAATACAGTTTGCAACAATTTTCTTCCTCCTCCATTTGTTATACAGGGCATTGATTACATTCTTTTAATTGTAGCCCTTCCTGCCCAGTTTTCCTATCTGTTTCTGCCCTAGTGACATTGAACTCCCGTCCCTGTAAGCACCCTCTCTAACCTTGGGAGCTGCTGCTCGCAGTTACTGGTAGGTTCCCATCTAGTCAGTTGGTTAAAGGAGCACAGTGCTCATGGCAGATAGTCTTTACCAGTTAGGCTGACTGTTGTTTGGGTTAAAAGAAAGCTCAGGGGATGTTTTTTTTTGGTTCATGGTTTCAGGGCTGAAGATTATCTCTGGGCAGGAGTTTTAGGGATTCACCTACCCTCAGAGAATCCAGAAGTCTGGATTCCATGAGAGTTGAATTCTCCTCCGCATTTTTCTCCCTAGAGGTCAGGATTCTTTAGAATCTTTGATCAAAACGTTTAGTAATGATAGCTGAGCACCATCCATTTCTTCTGGTCTCATAGCAAACAAGGCAGTTTGGGGGGTGGGCAGTCAACCACCTGTTCCATTTCTTCCTCCTATTCCTGACTCTTCTTCCTCTGGCTCCAGATGAATAGAGACCAGTTGTTACACCTTGTATGGTTGCTTTGTATACTTTACCAAAAGCCCTAAAATGGTATTAGGCCAATTAACTGGAATGTTCCATGAGACCATTACCCTAAACCTTTAAACCAATAAGCCAAATCCCATGAGATTTTCTTCCAATAGCCATGCCCCTGTGTTTTTTTCTAAGAATTTTGTAGTTTTACTTTTCACATTTGGGTCTTAATCCATTTGGAGTTTGTTTTTGTGTATGGTGTGAGGCATGGATCCTGTTTCATTCTTCTGCATGTGAAAATCTCCTTTTCCTAACATCATTTATTGAAGAGGCTCTTTCCCCCATTGAATGGATTCTGTGTCCTTGTCAAGAATCAGTTGACCCTAGATATGTGGATATTTTTCTGGATTCTCTATTCTATTCCATTGTTCTATATGTTTATTATTATTCCAGTATCAGGCTGTTTTGATTACTGTAGTGAGTTATATGTTTTGTAGTTATGTATTATGTGGCATAGTTATATGTTACTGTAGTGTAGTTACATGTTTTGTGATC
>NW_006922063.1:461424-472273 GCF_000298275.1 Orycteropus afer afer
GAACTACCAACCTTTCAGGAAGTAATTGAGCATTTAGCCATACACAACACCTAGGGGAACCAGTAGAACATTAGTAACAAAAAAACCCAAACCCACTGCCATTGCGCCTATTCTGACTCACAGTGACTTACAGGGCAGAGTAGAACTGCCCCATAGGGTTTCCGAGGCTGTAAATCTTGCAGAAGCAGACTGCCTCATCTTTCTCCACAGACAACTGGTGGGTTTGAACTGCACTGCTAACCTTTTGGTTAGCAGCCAGATGTCTTAACCATTATGCACCAGAGCTCTACAGACCATAGTAGGCATTCAGTAATTACTTGTTGAATGAATAAGTGAAGCACCTGTTTGCACAGAGCCATGTGCCCAGAATGCTGGAACAGATAACAAAGGCTACAGAAGGCCAGCAGGAGGAGGGAAGGGATTTATTCTCAGGCCCATCTCCCAGCCAAGCCCTGGGGACTCAGCAGTGACCAAGACAGACCAGGTTCTGCTTGCGTGGAGCCCATATTCTCATGTGGGAGATGGGCAGTCAGTGCCAAGGCTGGGGAATGCAGTTGGGCAGTCAGGTGGGAAGCAACATGAGCTAGAATGGCTGAGGTCACTTCTTTAAGCCAAAGCTTGAGTAATGAGAAGGAACCAGCCTAGTAAAGGTTTGCAAGAACACAGTGCCAGACAGAGGGAACAATGTGAGCGACAGGAAAGGTGGGGATGAGCTCAGCTTTTTGGAGGACAGCAAAATGGAATGGCGGGGATGAGGCTGGCACGGTAACCAGTGGCCAGACCATATCAAGTGCTTTCTGGACCAGAGTGAGATGTTTGGAATGTCACAGGTGGACACTGTTGAAAGAAGGACTTCTGTGAACATGAGCCTGGGCTGGGGCCCAAAAAAGGAAGAAGGGTCTGGTTCTTTTGTTCCTTCAACAAATGTTGTGGTGGTGTGAGTAGTAGGGGCATGCATAGGTACTGCCCTTTCAGAGCTGCTATGTAGAAGGCCAAGTGGGCAAGGTGGTGGTGGTTCAGCAGGAGCCAGGAAGTAGGCGGTCAGAACTGGCCGTGAGTCTGGGGGATTTCCTAGCTGGGATGCCCATTTCTAGCTTATTGGTGTCTCCCATGAGCCTAAGGCAGAGTTGCTCACCTGCCCCACACTGGTGAGTAACTAAAGGAATTTAACTAATTAGGGCCTGAGGAGTAGAGATGAAACCGGATGTGCTGAAAGACTTTCATTACTGCACAGTTAACAGGCTCCTTGCCTGGGGCTGCTTGAGACCAGAGCGTCCCCAAGCCCTGGACCTGACCTGGAATGGGGCGCTGAAGGGTGGGGGGACAGACTAGGGCACTAGGAGGGTCTGTCCTTCCCTTGTGCAGATACACACCCAGGGCATGCCTTGATTCCTGGTATCTGGCCTATTTGTCCCTGCCTCCTTACCCTGGATCTCACCCCCACCCCAGGTCAGCAGTAGGCTCTGTGGTGGCTTATTCGGGGCTGTTGAGACTTTTGCTTTGGGAAGTGGTTCAGAGGGTAGTTAGTTGTAAGCCTAAAATTACTGGCCCTGGAGTCAGATTGCCCCACTGCACCATTGATAAACTGTCCATTTAGGATAGATTAGTAACTTCTCTAGACCTATTTTCGTATCTATGAAATAACTCATTGGTATGAGTTGATACTGATTCATAGCAGCCTCCATTGGGTTTCCAAAGAGGTAAATCTTGCCCCATCTTCCTTCTATGGAGCAGCTGGTAGGTTTGAACTGCCAACCTTCTGTTTAGCCGTCAAAGCCCATAGGCATTGCACCACCAGAGCTCCTTATCTATAAAATAGGGGAGATAACAATACCCACCTCACAGTGTGGATTACACCTCAACATAAAGAAAACAAAAATCGTCACAACTGGACCAATAAGCAGTCTCACGATAAATGGAGAAAAGATTGCAGTTGTCAACGATTTCATGTTACTTAGTTCCACAATCAACACCAATCCTTCTGAGGAGTGGCTGGTGGGTTTGAACAGCCAGCCTTCTAGTTAGCAGTCAAATGCCTTATGCACTGCGCCACCAGAGCTCCCCCAATGGAAGCAGCAGTCAAGAAATCAGACGACGTATTCGACTAGGCAGATCTGCTGCAAAGCACTTCCTGAAAGTGCTAAAGAACAAAGATGTCTCCTTGAGGACTAAGGTGTACCTAACCTGAGCCATGGTATTTTCAGTAGTCTCATATGTTTGTGAAAGCTGGACAATGAATAAGGAAGACCAAAGAAGAGTTGATGGTTTTGCATTGTGGTGTTGGTGAAGAATACTGAAAGTACCATGGGCTGCCAGAAGAACAAATAAATCTGTCCTGGAAGAAATGCAGCCAGAATGCTCCTTGGAAGCAAGAAGGGCCAGACTTCGTCTCACCTACGTCATGTTGTCAGAAGGGACCATTCCCCGGAGAAGGATATCATGGTAAAGTGGAGGGGCAGTGAGAAAGGGGAAGGCCCTCAATGAGATAGATTGACACAGTGGCTGCAACAATGGGCTCAGGTATAGCGAGGATTTTGAGGCTGGCGTAGGACCGGGCAGTGTTCCATTCTGTTGTCCATAGAGTTGCTATGAGTTGGAGCCAACTCAAAGGCACCTAACAACAACAACAACTCACAGACTTGCAATAACCCGTGTTAAACGTTTAGACAAAACCTCTTGCTGTCAAGTCGCTTCTAATCATAGCAACCCTATAGGGCAGAGTAGAACTGCCCAGTAGGTTTCCAGAGCTGTAATCTTAATGGAAGCAGATAGCCTGACCTTTCCCCTGCGGAGAGGCTGGTTGGTTCAAATCATCTACTTTTTGGTTAGCAGCCGAGCACTTAACCACTGCACCACCAGGACTCCTTTTAAGTATTCAGAGCAGTGTCTGATAGGTAGTGTGCCCTGGGTGATATGAATGATTTAATAGTTCATTGATTCATTTGTAGTCCCACTCCCTTCCTTGATGGCTTCATTGGGGGAGCTGGCCCTGCTAGGTGGGGTGCTCCCTCCTGCCAAGGTGCCCTCACAGTCTCTCCTCCTGGCCCAGATGCTGACCTGACGTTTGACCAGACGGCCTGGGGAGACAGTGGTGTGTATTACTGCTCTGTGGTCTCGGCCCAGGACCTCAAAGGGAACAACGAGGCCTACGCAGAGCTCATCGTCCTGGGTAAGTGTAGGGCAGCATCCTGAGGGCCTTGAGAGGGCGACGGGAAGGATGGAATGGGGCTGCTGCTTTCGTCTACTGCGTCTGCCCTCCGCCCTCCCGCTTGCTCTCTGGCCTCCTGTCGCTTGCTTTGCTCCTCCTTCATGGCACCACCAGTCACATGGGCTTCCCTGTGCCCTCCACCCCAGGCAGGGTCCCCCCTCAGCTTTTCAAATCTGACAGAGTCAAACGCAAGAGTGGAGAGATCTGGGGCTTCTACCTCTTCCTAGTCCCATTTTTAAAAAATACAGAAATGGTCAGAGTTGATTGGTAGTGAGGGAGGGAGGGATTGTGTGGATAATTGAGAGGAGGCTGGGGCTGCCTTCTGCCACATTCACAGGGCCACGTATCACCCCAGAACCCCTTGACATAGCACAGGGACTTTGTCCTCTCTCCTACTGGGATGGCTCTTTATGGCTTATGCAGTGAACACTTCACTCAGATGAAACAGACTTCGGATGCCCAGGGACAGGGTGGGGTCAGCCAACAGTCCCTGTCCAGCCCAGGACCTCATGCCATGTGCAGAGGCCTTGTTGCCATGGGCCAACACATATAGTCTTGTGTGATACAGGCTATATGTGAGACTGCTGGACAGCATACTGCCAACACTGCATGCGTGGTGCATGGCGCTGCATGTGTGATTGAGCACACATGATGGGGGCACATCCCAGGATGCTTGGGCCACCTGGATGCATGTACCTGGGACCCAGACAGCCTCTGTGTGTCCTTTGGTAAAATGCACAGCCTGCATCAGCAGTTCTCAAGATGTAATCTCAGGATGTGTTACACTCTGACGACTTATTGAGGACCTCAGAGAGCTTGTGGTTGTGTGAAATAGCTCTAGGTATCTCTCAAGTTAGAAATGACAATCGGAAAAACATTAAAGTGTAAGCACACACTCCGTTAGCCATCACTGATGATGTCGTCGCGTGTCATGTAGCCTCTGGAAAATTGCACCCGACAGTCATGATAGAGTGAGAGTGAGAAAGGCAGATAGCATCATTGTATCGTTATGAAGAGATAGCCTTGAGAACCAGATGAGGCTTGGAGAACTGCTGATCTGGATTCCAGAACCCCCTCGAGGGCTGGGCATGTGTAGAGTGCACGAGCTCTTGCTGTGGAGTCCGGGTGTATGTGTGCCCTGGGTGATAAACTGCCTGGATGCCTGTGGGGCACAGAGCACCATTGGCACCTGAGGGGAGGCATTAACTGGGACACAGAGCATGAGTCTGTGGCATGTGATGGAATGCACGAACCAAGACAGAACCCTGTGGGTCCCAGAACCAGGGCCACAT
The DNA here is from genome assembly GCF_000298275.1 of Orycteropus afer afer. Lineage (NCBI taxonomy): Eukaryota > Metazoa > Chordata > Mammalia > Tubulidentata > Orycteropodidae > Orycteropus > Orycteropus afer. Next base: position 465,925 of record NW_006922063.1, read on the forward strand.
TGTGACTTTCCCAGGCTATAGGTACTTTTGCTTTGGTGGGCCCCTCCCTCCATAAAGAAAATACTTGAAAGTATGTTTCATGATTACATTTTATAAAGACAATTTGTTATTATATTTTCAATCTTTATTAACGTTCCTTCTAATTTTAAAAGAAAACACACATTTTCTTGGGCCCCTGAAAGTATTGTGGGCCCAGGGGCACTGTGCCTGCAGTACATAATGGATTAGTTGGCCTTGTGCAGAACCATCCCTGTCACATGGGATGGATCCCTTGGGGATGGTAGGACCCGTGTATGTCACACAGATAAAGGATCCAAACTAGATCGGATCTTCAGAACCCCATGGAATACGGGTCAGAGAGACTCCCTTGTTGCATGAGAAAGGGGGTGTATTATGTGATGGAAACCTTCCGGCAAATAGCTCCTGCATCTGGGCAGGGGATGGAGGGCAGGAACCGCATGCCAGGACCCTCCTAGGACATCAGCCCTTCTCCCACATCAGAGTCGCCTTCATTCAACCTAGATCAGCCTAGAGCTGGGTTTCCAGGGCAGGGTGGCCTGGGCTGGCTCTTGGCCAGCATAATCTCCTGTTTCTCTTTTGTCCCTCCAGGTAGGACCTCGGGGGTGGCTGAGCTCTTACCTGATTTTCAGGCGGGGCCCATGGAAGGTATGGGGCGGGGAGTGGAAGCCTGAATGAGGCTTCCCTTGGGAGTGCCCCCACCCACCATTTACTGCTTCTGTCTCTAGTAACTATTCTCCCTCTTCCTAAACACTGCTCACTGCAGGCCTCCCACTAACCCCACCCAGTCCGCAGCATCTAGTGACCTGGCTCTGGGCTTTGGGGTGGCTGAAGAGCCTTGGTGTAGGCAGGGGTCCTGTGACTGGGGCTTGTGCCCCTTCCTGGGGGTTTGGATATGGGCACCTAGCTCTCTCTCCTGTCTCTGCCATCGCCTGTTGCTTTATGCTCTGTCAGCACGCACCCAGGGGGAGTTCCCCCGTTTCTGGCCCTGCCTGGGACGTACAGGGTAGGTATACTGTTGCTGCTGCCCTGGAGAACCCGGTGGGGGCTGCAGCTTCCCTGACAGCTTTCCAGTAGCCCCCCACCCCAGCTTCCTCACAGGCCTCCAGCTAAGGGCCTGTTCTTGTCTCTCTGCAGACTGGCTGTTCGTAGTGGTGGTCTGCCTGGCCGCCTTCCTCTTCTTCCTCCTCCTGGCCATCTGCTGGTGTCAGTGTTGCCCCCACACCTGCTGCTGTTACGTCAGGTGCCCCTGCTGCCCGGACAAGTGCTGCTGCCCAGAAGCCTGTAAGTGCCCCTCATATGACCACCCCACTCAGCCTACTCCCTGCTGGGCCCGAGGGGAGGAGGTGGCCCTCTGCCGGCCTGCCGGAACAGTGCCACTGGTCTGGCTGGAGGTTAGGAGTTTAGCAGCTTGGGAGAAAGCAGGCCAAGGAAGACCTGCTGTTTTAGATAAATCATTCACTTACTTCAGCTTTTAATTTTCATTTATTCTTCTTCTTTTGAAAGTGTTAACACATGGTTAAAAAAAAAATTCAAATAATACAAAACATTAGTCACTGAAAAGTAAATATCCCTTCAGGAACAAAATCTTAAGTGAAAGTGTTAGCGAAGAATACTGCATGGAGATCTGTCTTGGAAGAAGTACAGCCAGAATGCCCCTTGGAAGCAAGGATGGCAAGATTCTGTCTTCCTTACTCTGGATGTGTTAACACGAGGGACCAGTCCCTGGAGGACATCCTACTTGGTGAAGCAGAGGGTCAGTGAAGCAGAGGGTCATCCTCAACGAGACGGATTGACACAGTGGCTGCAAGAGTGGCCTCAAACACAGCAGTGACTGTGAGGATGTTCAGAGTTGGGCAGTGTTTCATTCTGTTGTACAAAGTATCAGTATGAGTGAGAACCAACTGGACAGCACCTACCAACAAAGACGTTTAAGAGCCCTGGTGGCGCAGTGCTTCAGTGCTCAGCTGCTAACCAGAAGGTCGATGGTTCAGGTCCATTAGCTATTTCCCAGGAGGAAAGACCCGGCAATCTGCCTGTGTATGGTTACAGCCTGCAAACCTTTGGGGCCATTCTAAGATGGGTTAGAGGCAACTCGTTGGCTCACGACAGCTTTGTTTAAGGACATACCTAGTATGTCACAGTGGCTACCTGTGATGTTAGGAGTGGAAGTTGGAGCAGGGGTATATAGGGGAAAGAAACAAACACGATAGAACATAAAAGAACAGGAAGTCCTTTTCCTACGCTGCCCCATTTCCCCTCCTTGGGAACAAGAGCTCTTAGCAGTTCCTTGGATTCCTTCACAATCTAGATATAACAGCGTCTCCGTGCACAGTAAAGTAATAGGTGATTGTTGTCAGCAGGGCCAGTGTAGCTTTGAGGCCCAGCTTGATGACTTACTTGCTTGGACGCTGAGTGGGTGACATCCCTTCTCTGAGCCTTAGTTTCCTCCTCTGTAAAATAGGGCTTCTGGCCGAGTCCTGGCCCTGGGTCACTGCTGACGCTGATGGCAGTGATATTCTAACAGCTGATAGGCAGGGAATGTTTCACACAGGCCACGCCTCACTAAGGGCTGTACATGTGAGTTCACCAAATCCCCAGAACTTGGTAGGCAACGTAGTTCCTCCAAGTATTGCTCCCTTGACAGATAGCACCCTCCGGAGGCTAAGGCCAGCCATCCCCTTTCTTGTCATTTTTAGTGGGGAGCTGCTTGCTCAGGCAATGGGCATTAGTCCATTTCACAGATGCGGAGGGAACCCCAAAGGCTGTGACCAAATTTGCAGTTACCCCACAAATTAAGGCTGGGGTTGAAGCCAGCACTGCAGATACGTGGCCCAAGGCCACATGCCCTCCATCCTGAGGCCTGGTTAACTCCCTGACAGGGTGTGTTACTTCTGCCATGGCCACAGCCCCTGTTGACCCTTCAGGGAGCTGCAGCTCCCGCTACCAGTCAGTGAAGCTTTACTACTGAGTAAAGGCTGATGTGGGCTTCTTGTTATAGGCGGGGGTCAGCACTTAGCTCTTGCTTCTGAACAAGTGAAGGGAACCTTCTTGAGCCCATCTCCGCCCACCATTTTCCTGTTGGAGTCCAAGAAGAAAGGGACTTGCCTAGGGCCATTGACTTTGCTGCAGGAACATAGCTTCTTGCCATGGGAAGGAAGCAGCAAGGGGGCTTTGGCTTTGAGCTCTCAGTAGGAGTGGCCCAAGGGAAACTAACTAGAAGCTGCCAAGGCTAAGGCACTTCAACTCCTGAGGCCCTGGCATTCTTGCCTTAGATTCATTCCTATGCATCTGGGTCAAGGACCCAACAGGCATGAGGGGGAGTGGGCATGGGGACCCCCCAGATGATCCCTTTTTTAGAGCTGGGGATATATGACACCAGCCTGTGGAAACAGCGGTGGATCCAACACACAGGCCTTGCCTAATGGGGCAGATGCATAGCTTTACCCGGTGTCGTAAGAACACAGGTCCAGAATGTTCAGATAGGGTGGCTGGAGAGTTGGAATTTGATGTCAAATCTCATTTTGATCAGAAATGTTGGCAAACCACCACACTATCCAAACAAAACACACTGGCCTGTCAGATGGGGACTGCCAGTGTGTATGCCCACCCTGAAACCTGTGAGGAGTCACACAAGAGGTGCAGACTCAATGAAGCTGAGGTCTCCGAGCCTCAAGGACCCTGCAGAAATGGGAAGAGGACTGTCAGAGGCCTGATTGCTTAGGGAGACTCCACAGCTGGGGAGCTGGGAAGAAGGTCCCGACACCCTACAGAAGCCCTGGTGCAGTGCAGAGTGGCATGGCTCCTGGCCATCTTCTTACGCTGATCGTGTGTCCCCCAGTGTATGCTGCCGGCAAAGCAGCCACCTCGGGAGTCCCGAGCATCTACGCCCCCAGCACCTATGCCTACCTGTCCCCTGCCAAGACCCCGCCACCACCAGCCATGATTCCCATGGGCCCTGTTTACAACGGTTACCCTGGAGATTTCGACAGGAATAGCTCAGGTGAGGCCTGGGTGAGCCAGGAGCAGCTGGGGCAAGGGGTAGGCTGGGCATTTGGGCACCAAGAGTGATCGGGGGCTGGAAATAAGAGTGGGTTAGGAGGGGGCTGGAGGTATGGGGTGGCTTCAGGTGGGCAGCCACTGACAGCCAGTCTCCCCCAGTCGGTGGCCACAGCTCCCAGATACCCCTGCTTCGTGACACGGACAGCAATGCAACCTCTGGTGAGAACTAATTCTTACAAAGTTGTATGTGCCTTTAGGGAAGGGGCTGGGTCAGCTTTCATCCACCCAAACCAGTGCCTGTTACCTCTACCCCTGCCTCTAGAGGTCCGAAGTGGTTTCCGGATTCAGGCTAATCAGCAGGATGACTCCATGCGGGTTCTGTACTACATGGAGAAGGAGTTGGCCAACATCGACCATTTGCAACACATTCCCCACAATGGCCGTGTGGAGCGAGGTGAGGAGGAAACTCGGGGGCTTGAGGGAAGAGAGGAAATCATACCTGCCTCATACACCATGATGTAAGGCTGGGGGTGAGGCCTGGACTGCAGGTACCTGGCCCAAGGCCACATGTCCTTCATCCTGAGGCCCCGTTAACTCCCCAACATAAGGTGTGTTACTTCTGCCCTGTTGGCCCTTCAGGGAGCTACAACCCCCACTACTCGGGAGGCTTTACTACTGAGTAAAGGCTAGTGGGACATATCTCTCCTTCACAGTGCCACAGTGGGAAGTGGGCAGGATCCTGTATGTCAGTAGATGAGAGACCTAGGGTCCCCCTAGACAGAGTATGAGCCATGTGGGTGCCAGGGCTCCTGACATTAAGTCCTGGCCTCTTCCCTGCAATTAGTGACATCCCCTTCTCTACAGCCCTGAGTGAAGTCACCTCCCTCCATGAAGACGACTCACGATCCCAGCCTTTCAGGGGCCCTGTTGTCACCCCAACCCGGGATAAGGAATGGGGTCGACGTTCCCCCCGGAGTCCCAGGAGGTGGGAGCAGGAGCCCCCAGAAGAATTCCCAGGGGGTGGCTGGAGGGTCGGGCGGCCCCGGGCCCACTCTGTGGATGCTTTGGATGATCTCCCTCGGCCGGACTCCACAGAATCAGGGAGGTCTCCCCCAAGTAGTGGGAGGAGAGGCCGGGCCTATGCACCCCCAAGAAGCCGCAGCCGTGATGACCTCTACTGTCAAGATGACTCAAGGGACTTCCCACACTCCTGGGATCCCCACTGTGAGGAGTTCAGGTCTGGGGACCGCCCACACGCAGATTCCAGGGCCCGCCACCATCGCTCCCGGAACTCTCAGGACAGCGCCAGGTCTGGGAATCCTCAATATGACAGGTGGCTGCTGGAGGAAGCCTTGAGGAAAAAGGCGGCAGGGGAAAGGAGGAGGCCGTACAAGGAGGAAGAGGGGGCCTACTACCAGTCAGAGCCGCCCCCTTATACAGAGACTGACTCTCAGGCCTCGAGGGAGCGGAGGCTTAAAAAGGTGAGCACCCCTCCTGACTCGGGACCTTTTCCTGGACCCCGCTCTTCCAGTCACCCCAGTTCACTGTCTCCTCTCTTCTTCCCTTGCAGAATTTGGCCCTGAGTCGGGAAAGTTTAGTTGTCTGATCGCCTGTTTTCTATGTAGCTTTTGTACTTTTTTTTTTTTTAATTTGAGGAGAGAATATTGATTATGGTCTTCTCCCTCCAATATCTAATAAAATTTATCAAGTGCCTGAGTCTTGAGGAGTTTGTTTTGCTGCGCGAGGTGGGGAGAGGAGGAGCCCGGACAGCTGGCCCTTCTGGGTGTTTGTAAAATGCGGCTGAGTGTCTCCAGATCTCCCTTCCCCCTCCAATCGCGCCCGCTCCCGTCCGGTCACCAAAGTAGTAAGTCCTGGGTGAAGAGCAAAGGACCTAGTGAGCCGTCTCCCTCGCCGCCGGCCCCGAGTACGTGCCCCACGTCGCCTCCGCCAGGCCCTGCGTGCGCGCCCCGGCCCCGCCCAGACGTACGCATGCGCCTGGGCCTCCGCCTTAGCGCATAACCACCATGTCGTCGGGAGCGCGCGCGCGCGCCCCTCTCCTCTTCCACCCCATTCACCACCCACCCCCACTCCCCGACCTACTTTATGTCTGCAAACCCCAGCAACCTGCTTCATCCCTGGCGACCAGATTCCTCTTTGGATCCCCCAGTGTTCCATCCGGGCGCACGTTCCACCAGCGCAGAGCGCTGGCTGGTGTCTGGCGGCCGCGGGACACCAACAACCCGGCGCCCCACCGAGACCCGGGCCCGCGCGCGCCCGCCGCCATCCGAGACAGACAGAGCGCGCGCTCCCCCGGGACTGCCCTCCCCCC
>NW_006922063.1:472927-488429 GCF_000298275.1 Orycteropus afer afer
CGGCCACCACTGCTAACGCCGCCAGGTAAGGGCGCCAGGCCAGTCCGCGCCCCGCGCGCCCGGGCCCCGGCCCTTTGGCCTGGCGGCCGGGCCGCCATGATCCCGAGCGGCCGCCGGGCCCAGCTCAAAATGGAGGCTGCGAGGGAGGGGTACCCAGCGCCGTCTCGTCCCGGCCCCCAGCCCTAGAGGGACCCCCAGCCCTGGACGGAGCCGGGCGGTATCGAGGCCCTGCACCTGAGCGAAGGGGCGGGGGCGTGGACGGCCCTGACTCCCTCTTCCCTCTGTCCTCCCTGCAGCCACGACAAGGGACCCGAAGCAGAAGAAGGCGTCGAGCTGCAGGAAGGTGAGTGCGCGCGGGGCCCCTGGGGCTGCACCTCGCGCCCGGGGAGGGGGCTGGGGCGCCTTGGCCCGGTCTGGCCGCTGACCATCCCCCTGCCCTTCTCCGCCCGACTCCAGGCGGAGACGGCCCTGGGGCAGAGGAGCAGACGGCGGTGGCCATCGCCAGCGTCCAGCAGGCGGCGTTCGGCGACCACAACATCCAGTACCAGTTTCGCACAGAGAATAATGGAGGACAGGTGAGGCCTTGGGCTGGGAGCTGGATGGGCAGGCGGGCAAGCTGATGCGTGAGCTGAGAGCTCGGAGGGGGACTTGGGCCTGGCCCCCTGCCCGAGCCCCAGCGCCGGCCTCGCTGTTCTGCTGCCCTCTGCAGGTGACATACCGTGTAGTCCAGGTGACTGATGGTCAGCTGGATGGCCAGGGTGACACGGCTGGCGCAGTCAGTGTGGTGTCTACGGCTGCCTTCACGGGTGGTCAGCAGGCTGTGGCCCAGGTGGGTGTGGACGGGGCAGCTCAGCGCCCAGGCCCCACCGCTGCCTCTGTGCCCCCAGGTCCTGCAGCACCCTTTCCTCTGGTAGGTACCTAGCAACGCCCTGGGAGTGAAGGGGTACCCTAACTTTGGGAGCCCCAGAGGGTGGGGGCGGGTGAACACAAGTGGGGCACAGGTGCTACCTTCAGGCTATTAGGCCATCTGGTATCATGTTCTGTTTTGCAAGGTGAAACCTTGTGCAAGGTCTGCTCTCCAGGCCTCAGTCTTTTCCGTTTAGAATGGGCCTAATTAACAGTTTTTTAGAGATAACAACGGACCTCTCAGAAATAATTGCTGAGTATCTGCCAAGTCCCAGGACTATCTGGACACATGGCACAGAGTGGCATGCACATATATCCCCCATGCCTACAGAAAACGTATTAAACATCAGACACACCAACCCAGGGATGAGATGGGGGAAAGAGAGAGAGTTATGAGTGGCCTCTGTCCTATACCTAGGCTGTAATCCAAAATCCCTTCAGTAATGGTGGCAGCCCAGCAGCCGAGGCTGTCAGTGGGGAGGCACGATTTGCCTATTTCCCAGCCTCCAGCGTGGGAGATACTACGGCTGTCTCAGTGCAGACCACAGACCAGAGCTTACAGGCCGGAGGTAAGGGGAGAAAGGGACCAGAACAGAGGGCAGGGGAGGCAGCAATCCTAGCAGGGACAGAAGCCCCCCAACCAGTGCCAGTGATGCCCCCATCTATGGCACTGACTCCTACTTTTCCCGTTGCAGGCCAGTTCTATGTCATGATGACCCCCCAGGATGTGCTTCAGACAGGAACACAGAGGACGATTGCACCCCGGACACACCCCTATTCCCCGTACGTGCAGAAGCCTTGGTCCCAGGGGCAGGGGACACTGGGAAAGCCTGAAGCTGGGTCTAGTGGTCAAGAAAATTTTCTGGGCTGAGACCTGGGCAGTTCAGCACACAGCAGGCACTCAGTGTATTTGTTGTTTTATTCCTGTTTATGTTGTGTTAAGTAAAGAGAGCATCTGTTTCTGAACGTGGATTTATCTTGCAAATAAAACTTTTAAGTCTTGTTGCTTAACAAATACTCAGGTAAGTGGATCCTGAGATAATGTGCTCATTTTTTTGTTTTTCTTCTAGGAAAATTGACGGAACCAGAACACCGCGGGATGAGAGAAGGCGAGCCCAGCACAATGAAGGTAAGGACAAGGGGGAGTGCTGTGCCGTCCCAGGCAGTCGCTCCTGGTGTCTGGAGCCACAGGTGGGAAGCAGCTCTCACCCGATACCAGGCATGCACGTACTCAACAGGTATTTGTTGACAGTTTTTGCTGGAAAGTAGAAAGTGACCAGGGAGGGTATTGAGCTCAGTGTTGGCAACTGTTAGGCAGGGGGCAGGAGCATGTGTTTTGTCATGTCCGGCTTTTGAATTAGTAGCTGCCATCCAAAATGAGAGATTTCATATTTCATTTCATATTTACATCTGGATTTCCGCCCCCCCCCTTGGAAAATTGGGTGATCTGGCTCCCTTAGGCCCACCATTCCATGTGGCACCCATTGCCGGGGCAGAGCGCACCTGCTGGAGCGTGAGCCCCTCACGCAGCCCCAGCTGTCTGAGGAGGTCGGCAGCTCTGTAGCCGTCCTTGTACTCACATCCCTCATTCCAGTGTCTGCCCAGCCTCCAGAGGTGGGGCTGGTCGCCTGAGGAAGCGGCTTCTGGCTAAGGCCAGAGAGTCTGCTCTTCCCAGAAACACCAAATCCCACCTTTTAGTTCATTGTAGCCCTTGACACTTTCCACTATTCCCTAACCAGTCCTTACAGCAATATAGAAGTGCCAGAGGGATACTTAACAGCCGAACATCTGTCGTTTCAGCAAATACCTGACATGGATTCTGGGCCAAACCACATGTGCCCTGTGCCAGCTCAGGGTCCAGATGTCAGATGTTAGGGCGCTCAGAAGAGGAGGTTTATTTCTGACTAGTGAAGCTTCCCCAGAGAAGGGGCCTTTGGAAGTACTTATCAGCAGAGGGGAACACAGAGAAGAGGGGAAGGCAGAGTGGCGAGTGGGGTCAGTTTGCTTCAGCCGGCCAGGGCTTGCTTGCTCATGACACAGAGGCTGTGTGGACGGCATTGAGAAGAGAGCCTAGTGGGGTCAAGGATGACTTGACTGCCAGCATGAGGCCCCAGGAGTCGGAATGCAGGGAGGGGGCAGGGGTTGGCCTGTGGCTGCACAACAAGGCAGCCTATGGAGTTCAGATACAGTAGCTAATAGGACAGAAGAATTGGGGTTGCATGCTGGGGTCAGGTGGGCCTTCGAGGGAGAGAGGTTGGGGGAGGCTGGTTTGAAGGAAGGAAGGTGAGTGTGGGCCTGGTTTTGGGTAGAGTGAGTTTGAGGGGTCTCCAGTGACTTCCCCTGGCAGCCCTGGCCCCACTGGCGGGCCATGGGACTTTAGGCTGGTTCTTAACTCGGCACCTGTTTCCTTCTTTGTAAAACGGTGTTGACACAGCTACTCTAGAGGCTCAATGAGGAGTCAGTGAGTTGACACAGGTGAGGCCCCCAGCTGAGGGTGTGGCGTGGGGCACAGAGACAATGTAGCAAGGGCCTGTTGTGATTTCGCAGCCTCCCTCCTCCACCTGCTCACTGCCTCTTACTGGGTTAATCTAGGTCTTGAATCTTTCTCATCCTTCGAAAACAATCTTCTTATTAACCTCTGGGTATCTCTTGCCCCTTCTCCCCTCTTAAAGTATAGAACACTTGCCCCATCTCCTGCCCATGCCCCAGACCCTCTGCAGCCTGCTCATGTCTCTATCAGACGACTCTGTTTAAGCTGACAACTTCATTGCCAAACCCACTGGCTTCCTTTCCTGTCTGAGTTTCACGTTTCTGACCCTACCTGTTCCCCCCTTTGGGGAATACCCCTTGCTCCTTTGCCCTCTGAGTCTCCTGTATGCTTTGCTTCTTCCTGGCCTGGCCCTCAAACCAAGGTTTCGCAGGCTCTTCTGGAAAGCTTGTTAGAAATCAAGCTGTCTCCAGGCCCCTTCCCAGGAGGTCCTGGCTGGGGTTGGGGGGTAGGGGTGGCATGCCTGAATCTGTATCTTCAACTTTGTGTGAGTTTGAGAAACTGCTTTGGCTGTTGGTTTTCCTAGAGGTCTAGCCTCTGTGCTTCAGAAGTGTGAAACTGGACGGCTCTCAGAAGCTCTTATCAGTGTCCCCAAAGCTCTGTTCCCAACTGCAGGTGTTTGTCTGTGTGGTAGCGGCTTTCAGATCAACTCCCCGATCTCCTTTTCCTCTTTTTTCCACGCAGTCCTTGGTACTGCAGGGGCCAGAGGGAGCAAAGTGTCCTTGGTGTGTCGGACAGAGCAGTGGTGGGTCACTGGTAAACAGGGACACGTATGTCCTGCGTGAATGAAGGGCAGCCCATTGTCAGAATCAGGGCCCACTGTTGACAGAATCCTGAGAAGCTAGAATTGTAGATCTTCATCTGAACTCTGATTTTCAAGTCTGAATTGAATTTCTTACTCTGTTTTATTAGTTTTCACTTTTAACGTTATTAATTCATTCCTTTATCTACTTTGGGTTTAATTTGCCAGATTGTTCCCCATGGCTTTTAAAGGTGATGTTAGCCTTTTCTAATTATAAGCATTTATAGTTGTAAATTTCACTCCACCACTTACCTGCACCTTATCTGAATAAGTTGTGTTTCTTCTGACGTTCAGATCAAAATATTTTCCAATTTTGCTTGTACTTTCTTCTTTGGCCCATGGGTTGCTTTAGAAGTGTGTTGCTTAATTTCCAAATATTTGTGGATTTTTCTGGATATCTTTTTGTTAACTGATTTTAATTTCTTTCAGTTCTGTTGTAGTGAGAGAACCTACTGTGTATGATTCCAATAATTTACTCATTTATTGATAGTTATTTTATGGCCCAGGGGCCCTGGTGGCAAAAAGAGTTAAGTTCTTGATTGTGAATACAGGTTGGCAGTTCCAACTGCCCAGAAAGCCCTGGTGATCTGCTTCTGTAGTGACTGCAGCCAAGCAAACCCTCTGAGGTGGTTCTACTCTGCCACATGGGGTCGCTGTGACTCAGTCTATTCAGTGGCACCCACCGACAGTGTTTTATGGCCAAGAATATGGTCTGTCTTGGTGTCAGTTCCCATGTGCACTGCTCTTGGGAGAAGTGTTCATTTAAGTCAAGTTAGTTGAACGTGTTCAGGTTTCCTGTACAGGCAGTCACCGGCTTAAAATGGGGTTCTGTTCCGACAGCTCAGTCATAGTTCTGATGTAAGTTGAGTACCTCTTTGTTTGGTTTTGAAAATTATTGCCTTTTATCAGCATCTTTATACATCTGATCTTTATTTGTTTTTGAGGGTTGGAAACATTACGTATATACTCACAGACGTATCTTAGTACGTACACATATAAAAAAAATACACAAATAGTAAAAATTTTACTCTGACGATGAAGAAGAGGTGGACAACACTGGCATCTTGTCAGTTGCAGTAATACCTCCACTAGCAGCAAAAGGTCCTGGATCTCTAAGATTATCCCTAGGAATGGTGTTAGCGTTTTCAGTCAAAAAATTAGAGTTATCGGTATGATCCTTTTGTTCATGTATTTCATAATAACATCTCACTGCTTCCCGACTCTGTCTGTTGACTTGAGCAAAAAAAAAACAACAAACCACCAGATGACCATAAGTGCAGTTCATTGTAACTCATACATTGTAAGTTGGGGACTACCCATCACCTGGTTTTTCTTATACTTATTTTGTCAATTACTGAGAGGAGTGTTGAAGTCTCCAGTTTTATTGGTGGATTTTTCTATTTTACCTCTCAGTTCTGACAGGTTTTGCTTCTAAGCTGTGTTTTAAATGTTATATGGGTAACATATGGAATAAATGTAGCCTTGGCCTTAATGGTTCTTCCTCCATTTTAAATGTACAGTAATGGTCTCCCCAAACCACAGGCCTGACCACATTGCCATCTGCCTTAATGAAGGCCCTACACTCGGGCCTAGGCTGCTAGAACATGAGGTCCAGACCCATTAGCATGGCATTCAAGGCCTCAACAGCCTATTTTTACAACCTGTCGTTCTCCCTCTACCTTTCCTACCACATGTCCCCCAAATGTACTTCATGTTACCATTTCTAGGATCTTGGCATCTGTCTGATGGTCCTAGTCATAGTATTGGAAGGTTTTTGGAAGAAAGAGAGGGAGGTGAGAGAGAAGGAGGGGCCAGGGAGGAGGGTGGTATTACCCCGACCAAAGCAAGGAGGCCCTTGGAGGTAGGGAGGGGCTGGTCAGCAGGAAGTAGATGAAACCAACTCCTAAGGGAAAGATAGTGGGGTTTGCCTATTGGTGGGCCGTGAGTGTCATTTGAGGGAATGGCAGGGTGGGAGGAAGTGCTAGCCTTGGAGAGAGTGAGGAGTGAGGAGCTCACCCCTTATTTCTCTCAACACCGCCAATTTCTCATCACCACTGCCCCGAGGAGTAAGGAGCTCACCCTCGTTTCTCTTGTTGTTGTTTGCCGTCGAGTCGGCCCCGACTCATAGCGACCCCTCCTTGGGTTTCCGAGGCACTATCACTACAGAAGTAGGATTGCCCAACCTTCCTTCCGAGTCGTTTCTCTTAGCACCCACAATTTCTCATCACCACTGCCCAACCCTAGAAGATGCCCCCTTGCCCTCCTTCCCAAATCCTACCCAGGTGTAGGTCTAGTCCCTCTCACCAGCCTTGCAGGACCCACGTGGGTTTCTTCCTCCACAAACACCTCTTTCATGAGCCATCCTGGCAGGAGAACTAGGGAAAGTGGGGTGGGGGTGAAGGAGTAGCTGAGTTTTATTTTGTTTCCCCACCCTGTTTACTATGTGCCAGGAAGTTACTGAAGGGCTGAGACAGTCTTGCTTTGATAGGCCTCGAACCAGGGGTCTCAGGCTGTGATGTGTATAGACTTTAGGCAGGTGTCATAAGGATGTGACATGGGCCAGATGAGGAGCCAGAGGACAGGTGCACATGCCCTGTGTGAAGGGAGGAAGCTGCTACTCAGGTCACCTGATAAGAGTTTGAGTGAGGTGGTGGAGTTTTGCGAAGTGAAATAAAATCTGGATACTTCACTGGTTTGTCATCCCTGATCTCCAAGATAGGGTTCACATTGGCCTTTGTGAGGGCAGAGCCCTGAGAACCACAAATGCCTGTCTGGGGAACTGGACTTGCTGCTGGGGCAGAGTTTTAAGTAGGGGTAAGACCTGGTCAGACTTGGGTTTTAAAGATGAAGAAAAAACAAAATCAAGATAGATGTCAAGAGTTTTGGGGAGGTTGAGGACTATGGGCAGTCAAGTAGGGATTGTGGGAACCAAACGTAAAGATGTGAGAACTCCTCAGAGATGGTGGCCAACTGAACTGCTTTGAATGTATGTTGGCTGCCATCTTTGAGTGGGGCACCGCTGCCTGTTTCCTTCTCGGGTCAAAGTCTCATGTATGGTTGCCATGCAACGTGTATGCTCCATCATCCAGGACTAAACTTGTTTGCAGCTCCGGTCCAGGAACTCTGGGACCGAAGGTGCTCTGCTCCAGGCTCTAGATGGTAATTAGGTCTCCCTTAACATCTGTGCAGTTAGCCTTTATAAGACTATAGTGGGATGGAAAAACTGACCAATCCCCTTAGTAGACAAAAACTCACCTTATTTGCATAGTAATCAACCAGTCCCCAAAAGGATTTTATGCTCCTTATTTACATAATAAACTGACCAATCACTGCAAGGTACATAAAATAGACCAATCATAGGATATACTGTGGCCTAACTAATTATTTTTGGCAGAATTATAAACCCAAGGCCATAAAGGCTACTTATAAGAAACACGCATTGCACTGTACCTCCCAAGAATACATGCCCAGTATAGATAGAACTCCACTCTTCTAAAGAAGCCAAAGATGCCAGTTACTATGCAAGATTGTCCAATTTTTAAATGCTGGCTCAAAATTTTTTTAATTTTAAAAAGTATTCTGGACAGGCCAACAAACAAACCTGCACCCTCAGCTTTGATTTCTGCCCTAAAGTTGCGTGTAGTGCTTGTGGGTTAGAACTTCTTCTTTCCTATTGAAAAGAAATATAAAGTGGGCTTGGAAGCCAAGCTGCCTAGGTTCAAATCTCGGCCTTGCCTCTTCCTAACTGTATGATATGGGACGGGGCCTGAGGCGTGGTAGCTTTCTTCTGAGACAAGTTGCTCAGCAGTGTGCCTGGCACACAGTAGGTGCTGTAAGTACAGCTGTTATTGTTGTCATTCCACAGTGGAGCGGAGGCGGAGGGACAAGATCAATAACTGGATCGTCCAACTTTCAAAAATCATTCCAGATTGTAACGCAGACAATAGCAAGACAGGAGCGGTGAGTGCTCCCTGACCCTCAGTTGCTGCAGTTGGCCCAGCTCCCCAACCCCATGTGGAAAGATGAACTGACCACCAGGCACAGGAGTTAGCCTGAGGTGGCCTGCCGGGCAGGTGCTGGTGGTGAGTGCCAACTCTTGCTCTTTCCTGTCCCCCAGAGTAAAGGAGGGATCTTGTCAAAGGCCTGTGACTACATCCGGGAGCTACGTCAGACCAACCAGCGCATGCAAGAGACCTTCAAGGAGGCTGAGCGGCTGCAGATGGACAATGAGCTCTTGAGGCAACAGGTGAGTGCCAGGACCTGGAGCTGGGTGGAGGGCCCCGGAACCCCCAAGACACAAGGAGCCAGCCCTCTCCCTTGCAACCTGTTGTGTGTCTACCAGATAGAGGAGCTGAAGAATGAGAACGCCCTGCTTCGAGCCCAGCTGCAGCAACACAACCTCGAGATGGTGGGCGAGAGTACGCGGCAGTGACGCCAACCCCACTGTGCGAACAGGAGCCTCCTCCGGGCCCTCCGCTGCCCCCTTCCCCAGCCCTTAGCACAGAGAGGGACAGATGCCCCTCCCCCAGCTGCGTTTTTTTATAGTAGATTTTTAACAAAATGGGGAGAAGTAATGCATTTCTGTGGATACAGCCCCCATCACCCACCTCAACTTGGAAATGACATCCCCCCATCTGTCTTGTCTGTCTCCTCTCTCAGCCCCCACTAAACCCTGGCACATCTAGTCCTGCCTGAAGGCAAGAGGGAGGAGGACAGAGGCCCTGCCATATCCCGCTGCCTCCTTGGTCTCTAGAGGCGCTGAGACAGGGTGCTTATGGGAAGGAGGAGAGCCTTTGGGAGGCCCTCCCAGGGCCTGGACCTAAGCAGGGAGGCCATGTCCTACCCCCACCTCTTGTTTCTGGATCCCTGCTCCCCTTTGGGTGTGTGTGTGTGTTTTAATTTTCTTTATGGAAAAAATGGACAAAAAAAAAAAAAAAAAAACACAAAAAAATAGAGAGGTATTTAACTGCAATAAACTGGCGCCATGTGGCCCCCGCCTTGTCTGTTGATGTGTCTGCCCATCTCAGGGGTGGGCAGGGGCTGGGTTTGCAGAGCTCCCTGAGAGCAAGGCTTCAGCTCTCACATTTCTAAACGTGGCCCAGCCCCTGCTACCCTGGACCACTTGGTACCCAGTCTTTTGGTTGGATGGAGGAATGAAGAAGTGAATGTCCTTTGACACCCCAGGTGTGCATATGTGGGACTGGGATCAAGGGCAAGTCCCATGTTGTTGGGGGAGAGGCTGGGGTCTCCCATGTCAGCAATTCCTAAAATCAGGACTAGTTCCTGACCTTCCCTTCTAGGCTGCAGCCCTCCCCCCTGTGCCAGCCAATGGTGGGGCCTGGCCTTGAGCCCCTCACCCCCAGGAAGGGCCAGTGGCCAGGAAGCCAGGCTTGGCCCGTCAGCCTGTCGCCTGGAGCCGTGGCTCTGGCGCCTCTACCGTGACCCCTGCCCCTGAGGGATGATGAAACCTGGCCTGAGTCGAGATGCAGTGACACCTAGCAGGGCTGGGGGATGCTACCATGTCTCCCTGTGGGTGAAGCTGTGGCCACTCTCTGGGCCCTGCCTCATTCTGCAGCCCCTATGCAAGTCCATCCACTCCTGGGGTCTCAGCCTACCAGTCAGGTCCCCTTTGTGAGCTCTCCACTCTTGCTCCTCCCTGGCTGCCCTCAACTGGTCTCTTCCTTGTACTTGTTTGAGAGCATGGTCTCTGTTCCCTGGCCTTTCCTGTGTTAGGGCTCTTCTTTGAGTTGGGAGGGTAGGTTGGGCAGGAGAGTGAGGAGGAGCCTGCCGTGGGGTGAGTGGGGAGGTGGGTGGCAGGGAGCAAAGCTTACTTCCCAGGGGCCTTCCATTTCTGTGGTAGCTTTCTTCTGAGTAGCCAGGAAGAAGTGTTTATTCATGGACAACATTGGGGCCAGGCCCTGGTAAGAGGGTTGAGACAGAGACACCAAGGGCCTGGGCTATGGGCCAAGTGCACCCTGAGGTGGCCTGGGTAGTGGAGGACTGAGGGCACTGTAGGCAGGCAGCCTCATCCCCATCCAGCTGGAGAACCAGTGCTCCCAACAGAAAATGCCCCCTGGTTTTTGAAGCATTCGTTTTGAAGCATTCGTAGATGGTTGTGTGAAGACTTTCACGGTTGACTTGGAGGTACCAACATGACGCCCTGAAGGCGGGGTTGGGATGAGGTGTGCACAGACCCCTCATGAGCCTGTGTGAGCCAGCTCCGGCACACGTCCATCCTGCAGTGGCTGCTGAGAGGCAGGAAAAGCGGGTGATGAGGAGCAAAGGCCTCCAAGTCAGGCTGCCCAGATCCCAGCCCTCTTTCTACCTTCAGCACGACTTCTGTAAAGCGAAGAAAATGAGGGTGGGGGGACATGGGGGCTCCTAAGAGGAAGCAGGGTTGGGTGGCTGAGAAGGCAGGGCCCCTGAACGCAGGCAGAGCTCCGGGTGGCACAGGCAGCTGGGAGCTGCTTGTAGAGAACAGGTGGCCCGGCTGAGTTAATCTGCTCCTCTGGTGTCAAAAAAGCGAGTCAGCATATACACTTAGGGCCAAAACCAGACCCACTGCCACCAAGTCGATTCTGACTCATAGTGACCCCGTAGGGCACAGTGGAACTTCCCCGTGTGGTTTCCAAAGCTGTATGCCTTTAGAGAGGCAGACTGCTTCATCTTTCTCCTGCAGAGCAGCTGGTGGGTTCGAACTGCTGACCTTTTGCTTAGCAGCTGAATGCTGTAACCACTGCACCACCAGAGCTCCTGTGCTTAGGCCAGTGTCTGGCATGTAAGTGGCACTCCTCAGCTGTTAGGCATGACTGTAATGCTCCTGTGCCCATTCTCCAGATACCAGGAGGACTTTTATGATTCTGACACTTTGAAAACACTGCATGAGTGCTGGGGGCTCACGCCAACACAGAGCCCTGCACCTTGCTGCTGTCCTGGTGTTCCTACCAGAATCCGTGCATGGGTGAAGAGAACTCAAAGCAGTGGGAAGCTTTCCCAAACCATGCCAGGTGCTCCTGAGGTGCCTGGCGGTTGACGGCCATCTCACACATGGATGTAGGCATCAGGAGTTGGGGGGAAGGAGAGGATACTTCTGCTCACCAACTTCTGGGAAAAAAGAGGAGCATTTTTCTGAGATCAATGGGTGACGTCATATTGGATAAAGAGTTCCTTAGGTAGCTGGCTGGATGTCCATGTCTGTGGCCCTGTCTGCCCCACCCCCTGGACACACCTCTGCTGGCTAAGGGTGACACAACCCTGTTCCCTGTCACTCTGTTCCCGCTTATCTCTCCCACCTTTTCGGCGCCACCACCTTCTTGGAAGTGAGTCAGGACAGAAGGGGAGGGGGCTCAACACCCCCGCCCCTCCAGCAAGCCACATAAAAGTGACTGTAACTGGGCTCCGAACACCACAGCAAGTCCTACGCTCAACAGCAGGACAGACAGGCAAACAGACGTACAATGGCAACGAACGTTCAGGTCCAGGCTGCTTGCCTCCTGCTCCTCCTCCTCACCGGCCTGACCAGTGCTTGGCTTCTTCCCCACCAGGTGAGAACCTCCAGGACCTGGGGCCCAGGAAGGCAGCAGGGACTGGGAAGCCAGAGCCCTGTGTGTGTGCTGGGTGTGTGTGGGGGTCAGAGGGGGGGTCCTGAGCACTGCTGGGGGTCCCCAAGAACTTGGCAAAGCCCAGGTCAGGGAAGGGGGCACTGCAGCTGCTTAAAGAACAGGGATGGGGTACTGAGTGGCAGGGACCAGGGGCTCCTAAATTCCACAGATATTTGCGTCCCTAGTCTGTGCTGAGGGAGCTCTGGTGGGGTAGTGCTTCAGGCATTTGACTGCTAACCATTAGGATGATAGTTCAAATCCAGCAGCCACTTCACAGAAGGAAGATGGGGCAATCTACTTCTGTAAAAATGTACTGCCTTGGAAACCCAGTGGGGTTGCTATGAGTCAGAACTCTATGAGTCATCAACTCGAGGCCAGTGAGTTTGGTTTGGTTAGTCTGTGCTAAGGGCTATCCAAGACACTGGGAATACTGCAATGAACAAAGTAGATTAGAGACAAGATACTTGCTATGAATGTTTACATTCTAGTCAGAGGATTAGTCAATAAACAAAACATAAAATAATTTGTGATCAGCAGATGCTATTTGTTTCATGAATAACAAAACAGGGTGGTAGAGTGACCAAGGGAAGTACTTCAGATGGAGTCATGGGCCCAGCAGTCAAGAGAAGCTGCTTTGTGAGAAAGTGACATTTGAGTTGAAGCTTGGATTTTCCAGGCAAAGGGGACACCATGCAACATGGCAAACCCAAGGATCAGACAGTTTAGTAAGTGAAGGAGATGGTACTTGGACATGAGGTCAAGGGATGGGTAAGGGTAGATCACGCAAACTTGGTGGGAAACTGTGCAAACACTGGTTTTCCCTCTGAGTGCAAGGGCTTTTAGACGGGGCATGCCATGATCAGGCTGATGTTGCTAAAGTTTACTCTGCTCTGTGGAGAACTGATTGTAAGGGGGCATAGACACAGGGGCACTTGTGACGAGGCTGTTGCTGGCATGTAGGCAAGAAAGGAGGAAATCCTGAAGGTAGTAACTGTGGGGAAAGAAAGGGACGGATCTGGGATGTGTTTAGGGAGGAGGACTCCCTGTGGGAGGTGAGCAAACAAGAAAGTAAGGCCGGTCCTTGGGTTCCAGCTGAACGGTGGGGTGCCAACCACTGGGTGGGGGCCACTCTGTGCTCTGCCAGGCCCCCTGCCATCCTCAACACTCCCTTCTTTTGCAGACAAGACAGCTTGCAGACCACCAGGCCCAGGACACAGCTGAAGCCAAGGCCGGCTTGACGGTGAGACCACCTGGGACTCCCCTCTGAGCCACCCCACCCTTCCCTTCCCTGTGCTCATGCATTACTTACTCTTCCCTTCTTTCCTGCAGCCTGTGGTCCAGAGGCTACAGAGACGAGATACCCACTTCCCCATCTGCATGTTCTGCTGTGACTGCTGTCAAAAGTCAAAGTGTGGGTTGTGCTGCAAGACATAGCCCTGGCCCCCAAGCGCCCCCCCCCCCACTTCCTTATTTATTCCTGCCGCCCTCCAATGCTCAGTGAATGGGGTGAATGGTCTTGGAATAAAATAAAATGGCTGGTTCTATTATTTTCCAAACTGGAGTGTCTGTCTGTTCCCTTTTTTACTGCCAAAGGTCTATGCCAGAGGCTTCCTCTGGTCCCCACCTCACAAGGTCCAGCGTTTGGTGAAGTGTATGTGTTGGGGGAAGGGGGCTGCAGGAAGTTGGCGGAGCAAATTTGTTTTCTCTTCTTCCACTTCTTTCTCCTCTTCAAAAGTCTTGGAATTTATCTTGCAACAGTAGGGGACTGTGATAGCTATGGGTCAACTTAGCTGGGCCTGGGTGAGTGGCTGGGCAGCTGATGGTAGTTATTCCCCATGATGAGACTGGCAATCAACTCCATGGTGGGATCTGCCACAAGCAGCCACAGGGATATAGTTTGCTTCTTGTATATAAGGAGAAGCCTTGGGGGACGGTCTCTAGCTTATGGCACACTTGAACTTGCATGTAGCCGTGTCATTCAGCAGCCTGCCGTGCTCTGCCGACCTTGGGATTTTCAATGGACTTGAATTAATGGTCTGCCATGTGGTTTGGTAACATTGGGACTGTGCCTTTTTACTTGTCAACCTTGGGCTTGTCAGTCTTGGCAGCCAGCAACTGTCTGAGTGAAGAAAAGCCTCTAGCTCCAGTGGGGCGGGAGCAGGAACAGAGCTGAAGCCCAAGGTTGAGGGGCTTTCACCCAGCCCCTAGAACCTGGCACTTTGAACTCAGACTTAAGGCCTCCAAACTGTAAGAGAATAAACTCCTGTTTTTTAAAGCCATCCCATTTGTGGTATATTCTTGTCAGAGCGGCACTAGGTAACCTGAACAGGTTAAAAGTAAAATCTTATTAAAACAAAGGTAACAAACTCAAATATCTGGCAAGGGTATTTCAAAGGGAGGTCCAGGAACTCCTTCCAGGGGTCCACAAAGTGGAAACTACTAAGACGTCTCTTGTCTTTTTCCATTTCTTTCTATTATGAGTGGACAGTGGAGCTTTCCAGATGCTTCATGACGTGATGACATCATCACTCATGGCTAATGGATTGTGTGCTTGTATTTTAGAACTTTTCCAGTTTCAACTCCTAATATGTTAAACAATCACAGTACAGATACAACCTACTTAAATGTTCTTGTGGGTTCTTAATTTTTATAAAGGGATCCTGGGACCCAAAACTTTGAGAACCACTGGCCTTTCAGGGACTAACCCACTGCCGTTGAGTCGGATCCGACTCATAGCGACCCCTCCTTGGGTTTCTGAGGCAGTCTCTCTATGGGAGTAGATTGCCCAACCTTCCTTCCAAGGAGTGGTTGATGCGTTTGAACTGCCAGCCTTCTGGTTAGCAGTCAAATACCTTAGGCACTACACCACCAGAGCTCCTTTTCAGGGACTAGACAGGTACAATCAGTGAGTAAAGCATGCTGGCTTTTTTGAGTTCCCAAATCAAACCAAACTCATGGCCATCAAGTCGATTCCAAATCATAGTGACCCCCTTTAGGTTTCCAAGGTGACAAATCTTTATGGAAGTAGATTGCCCAGTCTTCCTTCTGCAGAGTGGCTGGTGGGTTTGAACCCCCAACCTTCTGGTTAGCAGTCAAATGCCTTAGGCACTGTGCCACCAGAGCTCCTTGCTTTGTTGAGTAGAAGCATCTTAAGTCACATTCTCTCAACAAGGCCCCACTTTGTACACGAAATGCATAAGCATATTCTTCACCCCCACAAGGTATTAAGTTCTCTCCTATTCTTCTTCTTCTTCTTCTTCTTTTTTTTAATTGTGATTTGGGTGGAGATTTACAGAGCAAATTCACTTTTCATACAGCAGTTCACATACACTTTGTCTCATGACATTGACCACAGTTCACCACAATGCAACAGCTCCCTTCACACTTCCTCCCCATAGTTACCTCTTCACAGTGTCTATCCCTCCATGCACTCCTGCTTCCTGAGATGTCTCCCTGTGCATAAGCAGCCCTTCTTTCTCCCATGATTGTTCTCTCCAAGGAGTGTATCTACCTGAAGTAAATGTTCAACTCTTTTGTTTGGCTGGAAACCACAGGTGTGGGTTCAATTCCAGACCTGAAGGGCAGCTAGGGGCCATAGTCTCAGTGGTTCCACCGGGCTCTATTGGACCAGCAAACCTGGTCCCC
>NW_006922063.1:490216-513533 GCF_000298275.1 Orycteropus afer afer
TAATTGGATTATTTGTCTTTTTGTTATTGAGGTGTTGGAGTGTTCTATAAATTCTAGAGATAAGTCCCTTGTCAGATATGTCATTACCAAATATTTTTTCCCAATCTGTAGGTTCTCTTTGGACTCTTTTGGAGAAGTCTTTGGAAACACACAAAAATATAATTTTTAGAAGGTCCCAATCATCTGGTTTCTCTTCTGCTGTTTGTTCTCCTATTATTCTTAAAAACTCTTATCCCTTTCTTTCTGATTTTCCCACTTTTAATAAAAACAGAGATACAAGAAGTATTTCATTTTCTTGTTAGCTCATAAGAAAATAGCACTGGTATGTTGATGAAGGGCAGCTGCCATTTGGCTTCCATGCTGGGTATAGGAAGTGGTGAGGCCTGGGGCCTCACCTGAGGGGGGTTCCCAGGAGATGGCTCCATGGCCAAATGCAGGCCTAGAATGGCTAGAGCTTCTGATTTCTCAAGAGAATGGGAAATCTTATTTTTTGTGACATTTTCTAATTTTAAAAAATGGTGGCAACTCATTAAAGATATTTGTTATTTAAATTGATACTCTGCAGGCCAAGCTCAACTCAACTGGGAGCCCAGTCAGTCTTGCACACCACCAACTTTGTCTTCTGCCTCAGAAGCCAGGAGAGACTTGTCTTCTGAGGGGCTGGGAGGAGGGGTTTTCTGAGTGGAGACAGGAGGGGCAGGGAGGGAGAGGAACCGGATGCCGAGAACTCCGTCTCCTGCTTCTCTGCCAAGCTCCCATGCAGTTCTCCCCATTGGGACCCTCTGCCTCCTGCTCTGTGAAGGGAGAGAAGTGTGTGCAGTACTTTGCTCCTCTGGCTGTTGAGCTACTCAGACAAAGAGATATGTGTGAAATTGTTTTGGAAATCATCAAATGCCTCATAGATATAAAGGGCTAGCACAGATAATCCCAACTTACATGGGGTTCCATTCCAAAGACTCTGTCATAAATCAGTTCTAACTAAGTGGAATACCTCTTTAAAAAAAAAATAGCCTGTCACACGGCAATATTTTGAACAGTAAATCATAACATTGAACAAGTGAACATCTGACAATAACATCAGCAAAGTACATATTGCAACACTATATGCTGTAACATCGTCTGTAGTAAGTATTACTAACAGATGTATAAAACAAAAGAAAATGATAGCTAAACTGGTTCAGTTTATCTTAAATATATCATAAGTTGGCAACTACCTGTGTTGAGAAGGGAAGGTAGTTATAGTAGTTTAAGGTTGTGTGTCAACTTGGCTGGGTCGTGGTTCTGAGTGGCTGGGCAGCTGGATGTAGTTATTCCCCATGGATTGTAATCACCTTCATGGTGGAATCTGCTGTGAGACATTAATCAGTAGAAAGGGAGCTTTGGGGTGTGGCCTACTTCCTGTATGTGTGGAAGACCTTCGGGAACAGTCTCTAGCTTTTGGCACAAGGGGGCCCTGCATTTGGCCGAGTGTGGAACCTATCATGATCTTGGCATTATGCCATTTTACCTGCTGACCATGGATTCATTAGCCTCAGCAGCCAGCAGTTGCCTGAGTTAAGAGATGCCTCCTGCTCCAGTGGGCTTGGAACAGAGGTCGAGGGCCCTTCACCCAGCCTCTAGAGCCAGTCCTCCAAATTTGGTCTTGTAGCCTCCTAAACTGTAAGAATCAATTCCTGTTTGTTAAAGCCATCCACTTGTGGTATTTCTGTTACAGCAGCACTAGAGAACTGAGACAGAAGTAAATACCTGGGAGGTGGGAAAGTTGAATTTGCTAATTAAATTCAATGACACCCCTTCCTCTTCTCACATCTTAGCAAAAGGTTTCTCCAAGGTGATCCTAGAGATAAGAGAAGATGCGAAGATGTTTCAAACTTTAGTGGGTACCGCAATCTCCTGGAGAGCTTGTTAAAATGCAGATTGCTGGCCTACACTCCCAGAATTCCCAATTCAGTAGTAGGATGGGGCTGAGAATTTATATTTTTAACTGGTAGCATAGTGCCTAAGGTATTTGACTGCGAACCAGAAGGGTGGCAGTTCAAACCCACCAGCCACTTCTCGGAAGGAAGATTGGGCAATCTACTTCTGAAGCGATACTGCCTTGGAAACCCAAGGAGGGGTTGCTATGAGTTGGGATTGACTGCACATCAGTGTGTTTGGTTTTTCCCAGATGATATTGATGCTGCTGACCCAGGGGCCGCACTTTGAGGACCATTGGCTTGACGCTGTGAGCTCTGGCTGAGGAAGGCCAATGCTTCTTGGTTAGACCAAGCCTCCAGCTCCCACTCAGAAGACCAGGGGGTGGTGAGCCTGAGAGCTTGATGTTGCCTGGACATGAGTTTTTGCTGGGTCTGAACAATGCTTTGGTTAGTCCCCAAATCTAGGACATTTCCCAAATCTAAGACATTTCTGAATTCCTGCCTTCTCTGGAAAATACCGGAAGCCCCGGCTACACTGGCAGCCACGATGACCCCTTGAGGCAGAGCACACGCACTCCAGCTCTCCAGCATCCCGCACCCCGCCCCACACTCACCCCACCTGCCTCACTCCAGTGGTCTGGAGACCGGAAACACCACTGTCTGTGGGAGGCGCCTGCCTGTGCACTCTGACCCCAGGCAGCCTTCAGTTCACACCCAGAGAGGAGAGGGAGTCTCAAACCCCACAGACACATGACCCTCTGGGGCTGCTGTTGACTCTGAAGCTGTGGTATTTGAGAACCCAGGTTCTGGGTGTCTTTGCCCAACACTCAGGACCCATCCCCTCTCTTCTTCAGGACCCAAGTGTTCAAGCCCCACCCCACTCTCAATGGGCCTTTGTCCCTGACTGGGAAAGGCACGAGCAGAGGCTGACATCATGAAGCCTGAGGAGGGGGTGGGACTCCCCCTCCCCCTCCTAGCCTTCCCTGTCCCTCGTTCCCTAGTCTGAGGGATTTCCCTGTCTCTCACTCTGGGGTTCTTCCTTGGGAGAAAGGACCCTGTCTCCCTCCCCACTGCCCTGGCCCAGAGGAGGACAGAAGATGCATCAGTGTGGCTGAATGTTCGAGGTCAAACCATGACTACACTTAAGCACACTTCCCCCAGTTTCCCCTCCATTGAGTCCCTGCAAAGGAAGGGACTGAAGAGGAAGTAAGATCACTATGGAATGTGTACACAGAGGGTCCTCACAGCCCAAAAAGTCAGGGCAGCCCTTGCCAAGCCCCTTCTATGTACCAGGCACTGTTCTAGGGGCCACAGTGGTGAACAAGACAGACAGACAATGGAAAGTCTGCCCTATGGAGCTCCGTGTTAGTGGGGAAGCTAGTGAGTGATGGAGCCCACAGAGTACAGAGGAACAAACAAGCTCAGTTTTTCTCAGGAGAGAAAGACAACAGTTAAGTGGAGGGGCTTGACTCTGTGAGGGGCTCAGGAACAGCTTCCAGCAGGAAGAACAGGCTGTGGTCAGTGGCCAAGTGGGGAGTGGGATGGAGTGGGGAGGGCTTTCCAGGAAGAAAGGCCACATGACAAAGGCCTTGAGTCGGTAGGTGCCACAGGTCATCTGAGGAACACGCTCATCCACCTTCTCTCCACTGATGAAGTTTAACGCTGGGTCTGAGCTGTTCCACAGGCCGGGACAGACTGAGGGTAAAACAAAGCCCCTGCCCTCATGGAGGCTGTGTTCTGAGGAGAGGAGACAGTTAATACATCGGGTCATTCCAGATGGTAATACAAACCTAGCAGAAAACAGACCCAGATGAGTGGGCTGAGAGTAACTGAGGTGAAGTGACTCTAGAAAGCATGGAGGTGACTGAGGCCAAGAGTGGGAAGGTCCTGTTTCCTCCTTTTGCCCACAGTGGCCTCTGCTGGCTTCTCAGGACCAGGGTTACACCTAACACTGCCACCAAGATTCCCTAGGAGCTGAAGACAAAGCGTTCTGCTCTCAACCTGAAATTTTCAGAGGCATCAGAACCCTCTGCCCAGGACCCAGAATCAGGGTACATGGCGATGGAGGAGGGGGGACCAGTGAGGCAGCCATCCCCGTCCCCAGTCCCCTCCAGGAAGGAGCTAGTAGAACCCAGGCGTCAGGCTGCCCAGTCAGAGCCTCGTAGTGACAAGGGCCCTTTTGTGCCCCCCTCCCTCGGGGGCAGGGAGGAGCTGGGCCCTGGAGGCAGGCGGCCCCTGGCACCCGGGGGGGAGGGGAGGGGCCAGCAAAGTGGGGCCCTAGACCCTGGGAGGCCAGGGGACTGTGAGCTGGGCTGCTGAGCAGAGGGTGCAGAAGCAAGAGATCCAAGTGAGTGCTGGAGGGTGGGAGAGAATGGGGTAGGGGTGCCCAGAGGCCTGGGCAAAGTGAGTTGACCTGGGGGGTGGGTGGTCACTGTGAGTCAGACGGCTTTGAGAATGGGCTGGGGGCATGGCAGGGACAGTGACGAGACTTTGGGAAGAAACCATAGAAGGAAACAGTGAGAGGTCCCTCTCAGTACCTCGTGTGGCTGCAGGTTCTGTAGGAACAGGTGACCTAAAGCTCCCAAGCTTGGGAGGGTTAGGGATGAAGGTGGTCTGGGACCAGGTGAAGAGCAGAAGAATGTCCAAGTGATCAGACTCTGCATCCTGTGACCTAGGAGATGGGGGGGACAGTGGGCTGGGACTGAGCAGGTTCCAGCATCTGGGCCCACAACAGGTGTGTGTGCACATGTGCAGGTCTGTGTGTGCACGCACATGAGGGTGCACAGCAGGTGTGTGCATGTGTGTATGCGTGTGTGCATGCACTAAAGGATGAACAACAGTGTGTGTGTGCACATGAAAGTGCGCATCAGGTGTGTGCCCACACACCTCGCCTCTGTGAATCTTAGTCTACATCAGTATTTCTCAGTACTTTCTTTATTACCCAGTACTTTCTTTAGTATTTCTTCCATAAGGAAACATTTAGATGTGTTTTTCCAAATTGCCCCTTGCCAAGAAATTCTAAGACTACAGATATACGGTATATGTGGTTATGCACTGTGGCTCTTTAAAAGGCCACAAGTCATTGTAACATCTATAAATGTATCCCTCCAAAGAACCAATGTTTGCTCTCGTTGCGAATGTGTGGTCTACATGCTTGTTTCACATGTCACCCCGGACCATGTGTCTGGCCTTCGGCTGTTTTCTTTCTTCTTCCTGTCAGGTGCATGAGCTTGCCACATGTCCAGCGGCATGTGTGGGTGGATCTAGCTGCTCCTCAGTGTGTGTGTGTGTGTGTGTGTGTGCACGCGCCTGAATGCCATGCCCCTGTCTGTCAGATGTGGTGGGTGGAGGGAGGGCAGTCAAGGTGTTCATCTGTGAGTGACTGTGTGTACGCGCCTGCACATCATGGTGGGCACAGGCTCTGAGGGCCTGCACCTGAGTGCAGGGCTCCGTATGTGTGTCCAAATGAGTCTCTGTTGTATGAGTCTGCTCTGACTGGCTGGATCTAAATCTGTCACATTTTCGTACCAGTGTTTGCATGTGTCTGACCACATGAGTCTGTGTCCACGGAAAGAGGGTGGAGAGGGCGGAGAAACACAGCCACTTGGAAGTCGTGGCTTCACCCCTGAGACTTCTCACTAGCCCCTACCTCCGTCCTTCCTGCCCCACACAGAGCCCAGCCAGGAGTGCCTGCCTCCTCCCTCAGCCTCCACCTACCCAGAAGCTCCCCTGGGATGAGACAGCCTCACCCTGAGGGAACAGGGCTCTTTTGTGTGGGGCACTGGCCTCTGTGGAGGGTGGGGACACCAGGGCCGTCTGTGGGGAGGGAGAAGGCGGCAGGAATTCACACGGCATGTTGGGAATGCTGATACTGTGAAACCCGGTCATTGATGGGACCAGGTCCCTGCCTGCCACCCCCAGGGCTCAGCCGTGGGACATCTGCTCCCTTACCCCACTTACCACACCACTACCCCACCCCCCTTCACTGCTCTGCTGCTCCCCTTTCTTTCCCTACAGTTCTCCCACTTTCTGGCTCAGGAGGGGAGTTGCCGTGTGGAGTGGCTGGGAGGCTGTGTGGGAGGGTCGCAAGCAGTGACAGCCACAGAGCAGCTTTACAATAGGCCTGTCCTACGACCCATGGTGGATACAGAAAGAAAGACAGTGGGTGTCCGGGTCACCGACCCCTTGCACTTGTATGGCTGCTGTTCTAGGTTGGCTGGCTGACGGCTTCAAGTGGGACCAGACGAGATTCCCAACTCAGGGAGACTGAGGTGAGGGACAGGGTACCAACTCCCCCTTCCTCCTCCCTTACCCTGCTTCCTGCTTCCCATTGCTCCAGCCTTGGCTCTCGACTCTTGTGCTCCCGAGGGGCTTGATGGGGACGAAGATAAAATAAGTAGAGTCAGGACAGCTTGGTGGGTAAGACTCCACAGTGGGAGACAAGCTTGAGTCCTAGCTCTGCCGATTACCAGCTGTGTGGCCTTGGGCAAGTTACTTAACTCTTCTGGGCTACAGCTATAAAAAGGGGATGGATAATCATTGCATCTGCTTCAAAGAGACCAAATGAGTTAATACAGGTCTGGCACATGGTCAGTGCCATGTCCATGTCCATGTCCATGTTTCGTTTACAAATAATAGTAGCAGCAGCTAACATCTGAGCAGGCCCTTTGCCAAAGCCTTTTACAAGGCATCTCCTTTCGCTTCCCTTGGCCTTTAACCTTCTCTCCTCTCTCCAGCTAGTGCTCACTTGCTGGACAAAATGATATTCCTCACGGCGCTCCCCCTGTTTTGGATTATGATTTCAGGTAATGGCTGGGGGGTGCTGGGAAGCCAGAGACCTTGGCCCCAGAGTAGCTGGGGTTGTTCCTGTGGGTCCTTGCATCACGAGGCTGGTGGCAGGGGCCAGGAGCAGGAGGGGAGAGACGCAGGCGGGACATGTCCCTCAGCAGCCCTGCTTGCCCGCAGCCTCTCGAGGGGGCCACTGGGGTGCCTGGATGCCCTCGTCCATCTCGGCCTTTGAGGGGACATGTGTCTCCATCCCCTGCCGCTTCGACTTCCCGGATGAGCTGCGGCCCGCTGTCGTGCACGGCGTCTGGTACTTCAACAGCCCCTACCCCAAGAATTACCCCCCAGTGGTCTTCAAGTCCCGCACCCAGGTTGTTCACGAGAGCTTCCAGGGCCGCAGCCGCCTCCTGGGGGACCTGGGCCTGCGCAACTGTACTCTGCTCCTCAGCAGCCTCAGCCCAGAGCTGGGGGGCAAGTACTACTTCCGAGGAGACCTGGGAGGCTACAACCAGTACACCTTCTCAGAGCACAGCGTCCTGGACATCATCAGTGAGTCCCTCAGAGGTGGTGCGGGCACTCAGGGGCTGGGGGCGGTGATGGGGAGGCCCAGGGGCCAGCAGGAAATCCTGCCCGGCACCCTTCTCTGGGAGGTCTGGATCAAGAGAAGTCTTAGTTCAGCTGTAGGATGCAAACCTCACTGCCCACACACTCCCTGCCGATGACGGAAATCAGCCAGGCAGGGCCCAAAACAGCTTCCTGTCCTGAAGAAAACGGCTGCTCTAACTCTTCTAGAAATACCCGGGAGACAGGCAGTGGGGCCCAGGGTTAGGCACAGGAGCTCCGGATCCTTGCGTTCATTGGGTAACCATGGGCAAGTTACTTAGTTAACTTGGGCCTCAGTTTCCTCTTCTGTAAAGTGAGGATAAGAACAGCACTTACCTCAAGAGGTTAAATAGTTGTCAACTTCTCAGAGCAGCGCCTCAGAGCACAGGACACTCCGCGCTGGCTAACTTTCTAGAGAGCAATGCTGGCCCAGCCTTGTTCTGATTTTTAAAGAGAAACCAGAATTGTGGTTTTTTTTTTTTTTGTGTGAGTGTGTGTGTGTGTGTGCAATCTCCCAATCCCTAAACGTTATTGCCGTTGTTTGCCGCAGTGGAGCAGGTTCCAACGCATGGCAGCCCTGTGCATGCGCAGTACAGCTGTGCTCCACAGGGTTTTCAAGGCTGTGGCCTTTCGGAAGCAGATCGCCCCCCGTCTTCCGGGGCGCCTCTGGGTTTGTCCGAAATGCCAACCTTTTGGCTTGTAGTCGAGCGCATAAACATCTGTGCCACATGGAGACAATATCTCGTTCTTAAGTACTGGCCATTAACTCAGATATTTCAAAAAAGCCGTTTAGGTTAAATAAATTGCAGGTGAGGGACAGATTTGGCTCTCAGGGCAGCGTGTCTCACAGCCTGGTTCCAGAGAGGTCCCACTGCCCAAGCCCTTTGATTCAGGCTCCTCACCAACACCAAGCTTATCTGAGGAACCAGATGACAACCTGGTGCAGCAAGGGACTCCACAAGCACAGCCAGACACAGACACATCTCTTGGACATGTCACGCACACACACACACACACACACACACCAAACCAAACATGGGGAAGAGAACATTTTCTTAAGGAACATAACACAGTTCTAAGAGCCCACTCTGCAGAAGGCAGGTGGTTCAAAGTCCAGCTCTGCCTGGTACTAACTGGTCTCGGTTTCCTCATCTGCATACAGAGCATAATAATAGCACCCACCTTCTGGCATTGCTCTGGTGGTGTAGTGCATACATTTGGCTGCCAACTAAAAGGTTGGCGGTTTGAACTCACCAACCGCTTTGCAGGAGAAAGACAAGGCAGTGTACTTCCATAAGGATTTATAGCCTTGGAAACTCAATGGGGCAGTTCTCTAGGGGTGCTTTGAGTCGGGCAGTGGGTTTGGTTTTGACTTTATTTTCATAAAGGTTTACAGTCTTGGAATCCCTATGGGGCAGTTCTACTCTGTCCTAAAAGGTCACTATGAGTCATCGAATGGACTCTATGGCAGTGGGTTTGGTTTCCAGAATTGCTGGAAGGATTGAGCAAGTTTAAAATACTTTAAAATTCACAGACAATAATGTTGCTATTTTCATTATTATCACATCTCGCTTGGGTCTGTGAAGACTTCCGGGTGACGCGTAACCGCTAGGAGAAAAGATTTAAGGGATTCTGAGTTCAGGGACTAGGGAGGAGGTGCGGTACCAGCAATGGACTTGGACAAGGTGGGTGGGGGTGTTTTTGGAAACCCAGTGTTGCTTGGTTCTCAGCCTTCCTTCTTCCCTCCTCACACAGACACCCCCAACATCGTGGTCCCCCCAGAGGTGGTGGCAGGCACGGAGGTGGAGGTCAGCTGCATGGTGCCTGACAACTGCCCAGAGCTGCGGCCAGAGCTTAGCTGGCTGGGCCACGAGGGGCTGGGGGAGCCCACCGTGCTGGGTAGGCTTCGGGAGGACGAGGGCACCTGGGTGCAGGTGTCCTTACTGCACTTCGTGCCCACTAGGGAGGCCAACGGCCACCGGCTGGGCTGCCAGGCCTCCTTCCCCAACACCACCATGCAGTTCGAGGGCTATGCCAGCCTGGACGTCAAGTGTGAGCCAGGGTGCGGGCCGGCGGGCGGGGCCAGGGGTGGGGCCTGGGGTGGGGTCGAGCTGTGGGTGGGTGGGGTCAAGGTGGGGCCAGGGCAGGGTCTGAGAGACCCGCCCATTGACCCTGCTGTGTTGTCGGCCCCAGATCCCCCCGTGATTGTGGAGATGAACTCCTCTGTAGAGGCCATTGAGGGCTCCCACGTCAGCCTGCTCTGTGGGGCTGACAGCAACCCGCCCCCGCTGCTGACTTGGATGCGGGATGGGACCGTGCTCCGGGAGGCCGTGGCAGAGAGCCTGTTCCTGGATCTGGACGAGGTGACCCCGGGGGAGGACGGTGTCTACGCCTGCCTAGCAGAGAACGCTTATGGCCAGGACAACCGCACCGTGGGGCTCAGCGTCATGTGTGAGTTGTGCGCTCTGTGTACCCCCACCCTGTGAGCTGGACCTGCAGTGGAGAGATAACGGGCAGAAATGGGCCCACCCGGGGCCAGGAGAGGGCATAGACAGGCGTAAACACTGTTGAGGCTAAGATGGCCAGGAGGGTTGCAGGTCAATGTGTCCTTTCATTCATTCCCAAATATCTGATGAGCACCAACTCCACTCCTGTTACCTGAGGACAAGACTGGGAACGAAACAGATAGGGTCCCTGCCACCTAGGAAAGTCTGTTAGTTTTCAGGGGACAGCCTTTAGCTAATCTGATGGAGGAGGTCTGGGTTGAGGCCCAGGAATCTGCATTTTAAAACAGGCCCCATGTAATTCTAACAGGAGCAGGGAGAGGAACCCAGGCTTCATCCAGCCCTGTGTTTGCACACAAACATTATGGGGTAGGGGAGGAAGGGTTGGTCAGGAAAGGGTTCTTAGCTGGGAAGCAAGGAGAAGTCATTCACTCATTCATTCACAAGTATTTATGGAGACAAAGGCTCTGGGCTGGGGATGACGATGACAGTCACAGCTAACAGTTACTGAGTGCTTTACACAAATCCTGTCCCCTCAGACATCCCCTGGCTACTCTCCACCCTTAATCTCCTTCTAGCCTCAGTGAACCCTTCTCCTAGCACTCTATTTAAAATTGTAACCACCCCCACCCCATTATTTTTCTCCCAGTTATCCCCAAAGCACCCCCATCTTGCCAATTATATGTTTTCTTTTTAATTGTGATTTGGGTGAAAATTTACAGAGCAAATTCACTTTCCATACAGCAGTTCACATACACTTTGTCTCATGACATTGACCACAGTTTACCACAATGCAACAGCTCCCCTCCCACTTCTTCCCCATAGTTACTTACCTCTTCCCTGTGTCCATCCCTCCATGCACTCCTGCCCCCTGAGCTGTCTCCCTGTGCATAAGCAGCCCTTCTTTCTCCCATGATTGTTCTTTCCAAGGAGCGTATCTACTTGAGGTAAATGTTCAACTCATGCCTGTCTGTTGTTTGGCTGGAAGCCACAGGTGTGCATTCAATTCCAGACCTGAAGGGCAGCTAGGGCCATAGTCTCAGTTGTTCCACCAGGCTCCATCGGACCAGCAAACCTGGTCCCCCCCGCCCTTTTTTTTCTCCAAATGATTTTGAGTTTTGTTCCACATTGTTCTCCCTCTCTATCCAGGATCTCCTACATAGATCCCCTTCCAAGTGGATGACAGTGGTAGCCGGGCACCATCTAGTTTTTTTGCAACTATTTGTTTTATTTACTTTCACAACATCCCCCCACCAGCAGGATCTCCATTTACCCTGTTCAAGCCAGCACAGCGCCTGATGCTTCGTAGGTCGTCAGGAAATGTTGAATGAACATCCCTATGAGGTTGGAACTATTATTAAGCTCATTTCCAGATGAGAAAACAGAGGCCTGGAGAGGTTAAGTCACATGCCCACACACAGCCGGGAAAAGACAGAGCCTTTATTCAAACACAGGCCCTCTGGCTGCAGAGACCCTACTCTTGTAGACAAGACAGCGAGGCCTGGGGTTATCTGACAATCCTGAGTTGTTGTGTTAGGTGCAGGGTCTCTGGAGTCATATTTGGGGGTGGGGTTGACCGACAGAAGGGGCACCTTCTGGCTCCTGATCCTCATGTCCCCTGTCCTATTCTCCAGATGCACCCTGGAAGCCGACGGTCAATGGGACGGTGGTGGCCGTGGAAGGGGAGACAGTCTCCATTTTGTGCTCCACACAGAGCAACCCGGACCCCATCCTCACCATCTTCAAGGAGAAGCAGATCCTGGCCACAGTCATCTACGAGAGCGAGCTGCAGCTGGAGCTGCCGGCTGTCACACCAGAAGATGATGGGGAGTACTGGTGCGTGGCTGAGAACCAGTATGGCCAGAGGGCCACCGCCTTCAACCTGTCTGTGGAATGTGAGTGCCCCCCTCTTCTCACCCCCACTGAGGGATGGCTGGTGGGCTCACTCTCCCTGCTAGGGGTGGACGGTGTGGTGAGGGACACCTAGGTTACTAGAAAGCACCCAAGCATCCCAACCTGGGCAACTGTACCTGTCCTCGCCAGCACATTAGGATGGGAAGGGGAGGGATGCTGGACCCACAGCAAAGAAATCAAATCCTATCTGAGAACACTGTGCCCAACATCCTGAGGGTGGGTTCTCGACCAAAGATATTTCTGGATCCTGTGGTCACTGCCTCCTTGGTAGTAACTAAGACAGTAACCGTGACACCACCTCACCCTTGTGGGGCACTATGTACCAGGCACTGTTGGAAGCCCTGTACAGTTACTCACTCATTTAATCTTCATGACATCCCTGTGAGGAAAGTTCTATTATATTCCCATCTTACAGAGGAGGAAATGGAGTCTGAGAGGTTATGACATCTTCCCAAGGTCACACAGCTAGGAAATAGAATTTGAGATTTGAACCTGTGCGGTCTGGTTCCACTCTCCTGTGCTGCCTGAAGTTGGTCACATCCTATGTTATTACATGAGAATGTAGTGATTGAGAGGTTGCTATATGCAAAGGGCTGTGTAGCTCTGTGGGAGGTGGTAGGACCAAGAGGACCCCAAGCTTATTATGAGATATAGTACGGACAGGGCAGTGAGATGGAGGCACATGAAAGGCTAACTGTCTTGAAGGTGAAACCCGTTATTCCACCACAAACCAGCACCTGTCTTGGCCTCCTCTCTGAGGACGGCACCACCCCCACATCTCCCAGGCACTCCTGGTCCAAGCCCCTAAGTCCCAGCTTAACATCTGCTCATCCAGCAGCTCCCCTCTGGATTGTCTTACCTCCATCACCCCCATTTCCCCTGCTTCATTCTCAGCTCTGGCCTGATCTCTGACACTAGACTCTCAAGTGGATACTGGCTCTTCCTTCTCTCACCTGGCCCTGTCTCTTTCCAGCCATGCCACTTTGGGAACATTTCTTAGCCTCTCTGGCTCTCTGTTTCTTCCTTTGTAAAGTGAGGAATAATTTAAAAAGTATTGCCTTATGGGGATCGGTGAGGGATTATATAATACAAGTAAACATAAGAAGCACAGAGGCTTGGCAACAGTAGCTGCTCAGTTTACGCCAATCATCAGCACTGTCCTTTCCTCTTCTGATTACCAAACACAATGCCGGCAGCTTAAAGCATGGGTCCTAGAATTAGAACGACACAGATTCATATCCCGGCTCTGCCATATACCAGCTGTGTGACTCTACACGACTGCCTACACCTCTCTGGGCCTCAATTATGCCTCCCACTTTGGTCCCCACTACCACATTCGCTAGAAGGTTCAATGAGATTCAACATGCAAAGCACTCAGTATAGTTCCTGCTGCATAGTACATGCTCAGTTAATCCGTATGTGGTAGATACACATACAGGTTATTCCTAGAGCGCCATTTTCCACAGCAAAGCTATGGCTGCCCACTGATCTGCTGACTTTAATCTCAGGGCATGTTTTCTCCCAGTCTCTGCTCTTGCAGCAGGTGATGTGATCATGGTGTACGGCCTGTGCAGTATTCTGCTTTCTGCATACACACCACCCTGAGCCCAGCCTCCTCTTCTTTTTTTAATTTTTTTTATTGTGATTTGAGTGAAAGTTTATAGAGCAAATTCATGTTCCATACAGCACTTCATATGCATTTTGTTTCATGATATTGACTGCAGTCCCCACAGTGTAACAGCTTACTTCCCACTTCCTCCCTGTAGTTACCTCTTCCCTGTGTCCTTTTTTCCTGTGCATTCCTACCCCCTGAGCTATCTCCCTGTGCAAACACTGCCCTTCCACAATTGATTGTTCTAAGGAGTATATCTATCTGATATAAATGTTCAGCCCATATGCCTGTCTGGCATATGGCTGTAAGCCATGGGAGTGAGTTCAGTTCCAAGCCTGAAGGGTAACCAGGGGCCATAGTCTCGGGGGTCTCACCAGGCTCTATCAGGCCAGTAAACCTGGACCTTTTTATGATTTTGAGTTTTGTTCCACATTGTTCTCTCACTCTATTCAGGACCTCCCACACTGATCCCTTTCTGAGTGGTTAACAGTGGTAGCCAGGCAACATCTAGTTCTGGTCTCATGGTCATATAGGCTAAGGTTGGCATGGTCCACTAGTCCCTTGGACTAATTGTCCTCATGCATCTTTGGTTTTCTTCATTCTTCTTTGCCCTGGATGAGGAGAGACCAATTGTTGCATCTAGGTGGCTGCTTGCAAGCTTTTAAGACCACAGTTGCTGCTCACCAAAGTACTAGCCTCCCATTCTGCCACTTTCTTCTCCCTTAAGTTAAGAGGTCAGAGAGCCCTTGAGAACCTGATGGGAAAACCTGAACATATATACCTCACTAACTCACATATCCTTCCAGGAAAGTCCTAGACCTCCTAGACCTCCTGTAGAACACAAGCAGTGTCAGAAACCTTCATTAAGTGCCACTGACCCCAGGCTGAATGCTGGCCATGTAGGCCCGCTGGCAAAGCTTGGTTCATGCACGCCCCCTGCTGGAACGGTTCTATTTAACAACAGGTGTGATAAAGGATTTACAATATAATACAATCCTGTTTTAGGAGTCCCTGTAGCCCCTAGGAGTTAAGTAGTATAGTGCCTAAGGCACTTGACTGCTAACCAGAAGGCTGGC
The DNA here is from genome assembly GCF_000298275.1 of Orycteropus afer afer. NCBI lineage: Eukaryota > Metazoa > Chordata > Mammalia > Tubulidentata > Orycteropodidae > Orycteropus > Orycteropus afer. Next base: position 504,627 of record NW_006922063.1, read on the forward strand.
GGTTCAAACCCACCAGCCACTCCTGGGAAGGAAGGTTGGGCAATCTACTTCAGTAGTGATGACGCCTTGGAAACCCAAGGAGGGGTCACTATGAGTCGGGTCCGACGCGATGACAAATAACAACAACTCCTGTGTGGATAGATGACACTCCCTCTCAGAGGCCCAGGGAAGCTGAGTGACCTGATCCGGGCCACCCAGCTAGTAGGTGGCAGACCTTGGATTCAAACCAAAGCTGCCTCACCCCAAATTCTCCATTCTTTTATGACTTGGAGTTGTCTAGTATCATGTCAGGTTTGCATAGGTCTCTCAGGCTGCCCATGAACCTGCAGGGATACCAGCCACATGCCCAGCCAGGGTGTCAGCTCCTACAGAGACCAGGGCGGACACTTTCTCACCAGAACAGCAGCGGTGTACTCTTTTTTTCCCTGTGTTTGCATCTCAGCGGTACAGTCTAGAGTAAAAGGGTTTTTTCTTTGCTGCTATTTAAAAGAAATTTTTAATAACAGTCAGTTTGTTGTTATTAATTTACTATGTGGTATGTTAATTAGTTAACACTACAGCAAGCATGATGCATGACTGCATAAACAGAATTTGGGGCATACTTGTTGGGAGGTGGCACGGTGGTTAAGGCATTTGGGGGCTAATCAAAAGGTTGGTGGTTGGAACCCAGCAGCTGCCCTGTAGGACAAGGATGAGGCAGTCCGTTAGCCTTCTGGTTAGCAGTCAAGTGCCTTAGGCACTATGCCACCAGAGCTCCCTCTGTAAAGATTATAGCCTTGGAAACGCTATGGGGAAGTTCTACTCTGTCCTCTAGGAGCGCTTTGAGTTGGAATCGACTTGACAGTAATGGGTTTGGTTTGGGCTTTGCTTCCATAAAGATTACAGCCTTGGAAAATCTGCAGGGCAGTTCTACTCTGTCCTCTAGGGGCGCTGTCAGTTGGAATAGACTCACTGGCAGTGGGTTCCTTTTTTTTTTCCCTTCATGTTCAGACTAGAGCAGGTGGGGGTGGGGTAGAGTAAGGTGGGGATGGGAGGAAGGGGGTGGTCTGACTCTGGGAGGGAGAGAGGACGTAGTTGTCTTGTTGTTGTTATGTGCCGTTGAGTCGATCTTAGTGATGTTCACTGTGCTAAAAACCACACCAGTACTGTTTTTGTGATATGAGTGGCAGCAAAGCAAAGCTCAACAAAGCGATCGTTAGTGCTCGCTGCCGTGGGGAGCCCTGTGAGATGTTTGACTCTAAGGGGCTTCAGGGAAGTAAACAGTGGCATCTACAGGAAGACCGAAAGGGGAGGGCAGAAGGCTGCATGTGGAAGCTGGCCCTCTCTGTGTGGAACCAGGAGGGCTTGACAAGGCTAGAGAGGCAGGATTCGTTCCCTCATCCTACAAGTGTTTCCAGAGTTCCTGTTGTGCGAGAGGCATGTTCTAGATGTGAGGGGCATTTCCGAGCGGAGACCAACAGAGCAAGACCTGCTCTTCCTGAATATAAGATACCAACCATATCACTATAGAACACAGGTAGGGATGAGTGCTTGGGAGAAAGCCTGAGCCAGGCAGGGGTCGAATGATGACTGAAAACGAGTTACTGTCAAGTCAGTTCTGACTCATGGTGACTCTTGGTATCAGAACAGACAAATGCTCTGTAGAGCTTTCAATGGCTGATTTTTCAAAAGTTGAGATGCCTCTAGGTGTTCTTGAACCACCAACCTTTCAGTTAGCAGTTAAGTGTGTTAACTGCACCACCCCGAGACTCTATGTATGATGAGTGACCAAGAAAAAAAAAAACAAAACGACTGCCATCGAATCGGTTCTGACTCATAGCAACCCCCGTTGGGTTTGCAAGGTAGTAACTCTTTACAGAAGTACGTGGCCCCATCTTCCTTCTACGGTGCAGCTGGTGGGCTTGAGTTTGAACCGCCAACCTTCTGGTTAGCAGTCAAGTGCCTTAGGCACTATGCCACCAGAGCTCCTTATGATGACAGATTGTTGTTGTTGTTGTTATGTGCTGTCGAGTTGGACCCGACTCACAGCAACCCCTCCTTGGATTTCCAAGGCGGTATCACTACGGAAGTAGATTGCCCAACCTTCCTTCCAAGGAGTGGCTGGTGGGTTTGAACCTCCACCCTTCTGGTTAGCAGTCAAGTGCCTTAGCCACTATGCTACCAGAGCTCCCGTATGATGACAGAAGCAGGGTACGATTTCTAAGGGGTGGTCAAGGAAAGAGACATCCTTTGAGCAGAGACCTGTGTGGAGTGAGGGAGTAGGCTTGGTAGGTGCACCAGAGAAGTGTTGCAGGCAGAGGGAGAAGCACAAAGACCTAGGGATGGGAAAAAGTTCCATGAGTTTGACAAATAACAAGGAGACCAGTATGACTGAAAAGGAATGATCAAGGATTACTGGACATTAGAGAGTAGCTAGGTCCTGAAAGGCCTTGCAAGCTGAGGTCTAGAATTTTGTTCTTAGTAATCAACTAGGGGGTTTTGTGCAGAAGAGCTCTGTGATTTGTAAGGCAAATCAGTTAGGTACAGTGCAAGAGATATCACAAAGCAGAAAATGCAGCTTATCTGTCCCTCTGGCCATCCTGGCCTTGCCCTCAGGCTACACAGTCCCCAGAGGCCAGCCGCCTTGGTCTCCAGCCCACTCTTAGTCTTGCCTCCACAGTTGCTCCCATGATCCTCCTGGAGTCCCACTGTGCGGCAGCCCGTGACACAGTGCAATGCCTGTGTGTGGTGAAGGCCAACCCAGAGCCTGCCGTGGCCTTTGAGCTGCCCTCGCGCAACGTGACTGTGAACGATACCGAGCGGGAGTTCGTGTACTCAGAGCGCAGCGGCCTTCTACTCACCAGCATCCTCACACTGCGCGGGCAGGCCCAGGCCCCACCCCGAGTCATCTGCACCTCCCGAAACCTCTATGGCACCAAGAGCCTGGAGCTGCCCTTCCAGGGAGCCCGTGAGTGGTGTGGCCTTGGGATGGGAGCCACAGAGGAGTGGAGGCTCCTCCTGGGTCCAAGCGCCTCTCCCCAAGGCTGTCCATCAGCCTGCAAGCGTGGGTCATGCTATGCAGATTGATACAGTGGGAAAAGATTCCCTTTTCAGTTAGGAAGGAGCAACTGTCCTGAGTTCACTTCACCTTCCTTGCCCTTCTCCTGGGGGCTCTGCCAACTAAAGGGAGTCCAGGGCCGCCATGCTGGTTGGTCAGTGCAAGGAAGTCCCAGTGACATACTTTGACCACCACGCGTGCCCCAGCCCACTGCTTAAGAACCGAGAGGTGCCCACTACTACCCGCAGCACCGAGAACACCTGGGTCTTCTCTGTCCTCAGACCGGTTGATGTGGGCCAAGATTGGGCCCGTCGGAGCTGTGGTTGCCTTCGCTGTCCTCATCGCCATTGTCTGCTACATCACGCAGACTCGCAGAAAGTGAGTTGGCCTGCCGGCCTGGGGTCTCCAAGGGGTTTGGAGTCTGAAGGGTGGGCAAAGGAGGGCAGGCCTCCATGTGTGAGGGGGTGGGTGGGTGGGTGTGAGGGTGGGATTCTGCTCTAAGAATACAGCTAGATGGAGGAGAGGGTTCCTGTGAATGTCAGCCACTGTTACTCAGGGGCATGCCTGCCCTGGCCTGAGCACATCACAGGAATCATTGCCCATTTCCCCACATTCTATCTGCTGCCTTCCATCCAGGAACTCTCCCTACACACTCCAGTGTGATGGGGAAAGACCAGGTACCCCTGGTGTGGCTTGCACCCACAGCACCCAGCATAGAAGATTCCAACAATAACAAACATCTGTGGTAACACACGGGTTCCCCAGCTCCAAACCACCCCTATGGAACGACTCTGCTGCTGTTATTTCTATTACTTGTGGCACATACTTATCAGCTGTCCTCAAAATGAGTTCATTTCCCTGCTCCACTTCCTGGCAGTAAGAGAGACAGACAGACCCAGAGCATATGAGGGGAACCCGGAAGAGCCAGGCTGAGTCCCTGGGAAGAAGCAGAGACCAGGGGCCAGGCCGGTCACCCTCAGCCAGGGCAGGAGCCCCACAGGCCAGAAAGGGACAGGCAGCGGTGGAAAGGAGGGTTGTCACTCTGAAGCGGCTCTCTGTTCATCTTGGAGAGACGAGCAGGAGTAGCTGTGGGGTTATTTAGGCCAAAGTCTGGGGTGGAGTCAGGGAGGGGAGAGGGAGACAAGGAGTCCCATTGGGGCTGATGTGTCCTGCCCTGCAGAAAGAATGTGACAGAGAGCCCCAGCTTCTCGGCGGGGGACAACCCCCCTGTCCTGTTCAGCAGTGACTTCCGCATCTCTGGGGCGCCAGAGAAGTATGAGGTGAGGGCCAAAGTCTTGTTACAGGCTATCTGGGAACCTGGATGCGGGGCCACCAACAGCCTGGGAGGGGCCGGGGGGGGGTGCTGCGAGGCTGAGGGGCAGAGGGGGGAAGTCAAAGCCTCAGAGGGAAAGAGGAGCCAAGACGGGAAGAAATTGCATATGGCTGACTTCAAGGCTGGAGGGGTGGTGTTGGTACCCAGGCTGAGGCTGTGAAGTGACTGGGATGCAGGGCTGAAGGGAGGCCCTCATTCCTCCACCTGGGTCTATGACTGCATTTCCTTCTCCAGTAGTCCACAGAGGTCTCTACCCTGGAATGTCACTGAGTGCCCCAGGGAGGTAGGTTCCGGGGGCCTCAGTGTGCTTGCCTCAGGGCCTAGCCGGGCTTTGGGGTTGGCGTGCATGTGTACTTGTCTCTGTCAGGGGTTCAGGATGGTCCCTGGTCAAGTCTAGCCCTGCCCAGCAGTCCTGGCCTTGTCTATTCTGTCCCATTGTTGCTCCTTTCTGTCTGCCCGTGGCCACTGTCCTATGTGTGTATTCAAAGGCATGTGTTGGGGTGGGAAGGGGATGGAAGGCATGATGGAGAAACTGAAGTGGCACCTGCAGGATCTCCATATTGAAGAGGGGACCATACAAGACCCACATAGGGGAAGGACTTACTGAACGCTTACCAGATATTAGAAAGATGGGATCCCAACCAGGAGGCTTAATCTGGGAAGGCTTCCTGGAGAAACTGAATTTTTCTGCAAACTTCAAACAATGAGGAGGTTGTGTGCAGAGGTGGGACCAGGTGGACTATGGGGCTAGCATGGCTAACAGTCCTTGAAAAAGAAGTTCACACAGAGCCTGGGCATATACCCAGGGCTTTGTGGGGGTGCAAGCAACTCCGGCCTCTGCATTGGGGAAAGCGGGGACAGGATCTTGCTAATGGGTTGCTTCCCCTCACAGAGCGAGAGGCGTTTGGGATCTGAGAGGAGGCTGCTGGGCCTTCGAGGGGAGCCCCCAGAGCTGGACCTGAGCTATTCCCACTCGGATCTGGGAAAACGACCTACCAAGGACAGCTACACCCTGACGGAAGAGCTAGCTGAGTATGCTGAAATACGCGTCAAGTGAGGGAGCCAGGGGCAGTCAGAGGGCCACCCCCTTTCAGGATCCTTGCCGGCCCCCACTGACTGTGGGCTCCCTTCCTCCCGAAAGGTGTGGGGCTAGGGCAGGAAGGGGATGGGGCAGGTGACTGTAGAGTCCTGGGGGCCTGGCCTCCCCTCCTTCCCTGCTGCCCCCTCCCTGCCAGCCCCCTTCCTATCCCCATCCTTGTTCCCCTCTGACCTCCTTTAACCTCATCTGTCTGGAGGGGAGCTCTGTCTGTCCATGTTATTTATTTTTACCCACTACCTGGTTTCCTGTCCCAATACCTGCTCCCAGGGCCTTTATAAAAGGGACATGAAATAAATGCCCCAAAGCCAAACACTGCCTAGATTCTGATCATTTCTGACCCTTGGGCATCTTCCATCCCTACCATCTCCAGAATGATCACAGGATTTCTTCTTGCCCTCTTCTGGGCCCTTGTGGAGGACAGAGGCCAAAGGATTGTCTCCCTTGGTGGCTGTGGCCTGGGTCTGGTCCATAGCATGCTGTGTTTGACTGATGGGTGATTTCACGTAGCATGTGTCTTTCCTGGCTTTGACCACAGATCATCTGGACCCACGTTTGCGCGCAGCCACAACTCACTGAAGCAGAAGGTAGCTGTTCCTTCTGAAGGGACGCAGGCTTTCATTTTCCATCGTCCCCACTATTCCATGGTGTCCCACGCTTGCCTGGCCTCACTCACTAATATTTCACGTGTTGGTTTGCCTGCCGTCTCTTACATTCATCCTGCATTCGGCAGCTTCAGCCTTTCAAACTGCACTGCATTGGGTTCAAGAAATGTTAACTGGTCACCAGCTGTGTTCTGGGCCCTGGGGCCCCTTCAGGGAGCTCAGACTTTCCTGGGAAGGGATCTTTATGACAGCCTCATGAGCTCAGAGAACCAGAAAAAGAAAAAAAAGAGAAACCAAACCAAATCCATTACAAAAGAACCCAGATCAAACCCATTGCACAAGCCGATTTTGACTCATGGGAACCCATGTGTTACAGAAAACTGCTTCATGGGGGTTTCTTGGCTGTGAGTCACCAGGCCTTTCTCCTGTGGCACTGCTGGGTGGGTTGGAACCACCAACCTTTAGGTTAGCAGCCAATGACAAACAAGCACCACCCAGGGCCATGAGTTTCAGAGAAGCTAGATGAGATTCCCAGGTTCCCAGAGCTGCTAGGCTCTGGACTCTGCTTCAAGATGACGTTTTTCTGTAACACCTGTTAGGAAAGTAAAGAGGGCCAGACTCTGGTGTAAGAGGTATTAATAACTACCATTTGTTCAGTGCTTACTACACGCCACACACATCTACCCATTTTACACTAATTCATCCATTTACTGTCCTGAACGACTGTCACAATGGCTCCCAAAGTGTGGTCTCTGCAGCAGCAGCAGTGCCTGTAAACTTCTCAGCAAACTCTCAGAGCCCTGCTCCACACTGCACGAATCCAAAGCTCTGGCCTGGGGCCCAGCAATCTGGGCTTGAGTGTGGCCTCCCCTCGACTCTGATGCACGCTGACATCTGAGAACCACTGGCCCTAAGAGATCATGTCATGATCAGCTTACTCAGGGGAGCTGAGGCACAGAGAGGTTAAGTCACTTCCTTGAGGTCCTGTGGAGCCTGGATTTGAGCCCAGACAGCCGGTCCAGAGCCCTGGCTCTTACTTTTGGACTGCACTGCCCTTTCGGTGAGAATGATTGGGAGCTCACAGGGGCCTGGGGCCTGACGGAGCAGTAGGAGTAAGGCCAGAGGGCTGGAGGCCATTTGGACGGGGTTTCCTGAGGAAGACAATTCCCCATTGGTTTCTGAAGAAGGTAGAGGATATAGGGCAGAGACCAAAGTAAAGGCCTAGAGGCAGGAACAAACGAACCCTTTTGGCAGGGAAGGTGGTGAGGCCACTTGAGCTGCAATGGGAAGTCCACAGGCAGGAGGTAAGAAGCGATGCAGATGGAACCGGGGCTGTGAGCGGGAGGGAAGGCAACTGTGGGAGTTAAGTTTGTGTATCAGCTTGGCAGGGCCTAGGTGAGTGGCTGGGCAGCTGGATGTAGTTATTCTCCTTGGTGAGACTGGTAACTAACTCCATGGTGGAATCCACTGGAGCAGCTGAATTTCCAGTATATAAGCAGCAACTTTGAGGAAGGTCTCCCCGGCTTACGGCACTCTTGAACCCTGCATGTAGTCAAGTCATTGTTCAACAGCCTGCCATGGCCTGCCGATCTCGGGACTTCTTCTGGTCTTAAACTAGTGGCCTGCCATGTTTGGTAATACTGGGATGGTGCCTTTTCACTTGTCTACCTTGGGCTTGCCAGCCTCAGCAGCCAGCTCCTGCCTGAGTGAAGAAAAGCCTCTAGCTTCAGTGGGCCGGGACAAGAGGTAGAGCTGAAGCCCAAGGTTGAGGGGCTTTCACCCAGACCCTAGAGCCTGGTACTTTGAACTTGGACTTCTAGCCTCCAAAACTGTAAGAGAGAATAAATCTTGTTTATTACAGCTATCCTATCTGTGGTATATTTCTGTCAGAGTAACTGAAACAGGAACCCTTTGTGTGGTCATTCAGTCAAACAGCCCACTGTGAGGCTTGCTCCAAGTCTGGTCCCGGGCTTGCCCTTCCCTCATAGACCTTGCAGTCTTGGGGAAGAGATGGGCATTATATAGTCTTGCACACAATATCCTGACTGCAACTTGTGATGACGACCCTTAAGGAGGGATGCAGGGCTTGTTGAGTATATAACGGAAGGGTCTCAGGGACTGGGGGAGGTCTCCCTATGGGTGAAAAGTCTTAATAAGAGGTCTCCTGTCCCAGCACAGGAATACCCTATGTGAAGGTCCTAAGTGGGAAGGTGTTTGGCACAATTCCAGGATGAGCGACAAGGCTGGAGAGGCTGGGGAGGGGCATGTGAGATGAGGCAGCCGGGGTGGAAGTATTGTTTTGATCTGCACACACACACTCAGCGCCCTGCCTGTGACACCTGGCCTCTGACAACAGACCCCGGCTCCAGCAGGTCTGGCCCGGTAGGAATGCCCACAGAGGACTTTGCCCTGGGAAGGAACAGGGGCATGTCAATAGCACAGGCTGGTGCAGTAACCCTGTGCTGCCCAAGCTGCAGCCCAAGCATCCTGCTGGTGCCCAAGACCATCTGAAGGAGGGGTGGGGAGTGCCTCTCTTTTGCTGTGATATGTATGTTTGATTTTAGTATGTACCAGAACAGAAGGAAACCAGCATTCCCAACTGGTATCTTTTTCAATCAAAAGATGAAAAGGAGGAGGAGGAGGAGAAGATCAACCAAGTGAATTGATTTAAAGAAATACATTAAACAAAAAATATTTCAGGTGATTCCCAGATAGGACAAAAGTCCTGAAGGTTGTAGGTAAGCATCTAAAGTTTGGAAAACAACGAAGACTCAGACACAAAGGTCCTCTCTTAGGAGTGACTAACATTCAGTGATGCGACACAGGTATCATGCTC
>NW_006922063.1:514938-517751 GCF_000298275.1 Orycteropus afer afer
ACTGATGAAGGGAATCTAGGCTAACACTGGCTCCTCCAAAGTTTCCTCCCAGAGTAGATCCAGGGGTGGGCACTATGCCAGGAGTAGCCAAGCCTCCTCCTTTCCCCGCTATTAGTTATCTATTACTGCTATAACAGACGCACTACCAGAGGATGGCTTTAACAAACAGAAATGTATTTCCTCACAGTGTAGAGGCTAGAAACCCAAATGCAAGATGCCAGCTCTAAGGAAAGGCTTCCTCTCTGCGTCAGCTCTGGAGGAAGGGCCTTGTCTCTTCGGAGCTTCTGCTCCTGAGCTATTCTTCATGCGTCCTGGCATCCCTCTTCCCTCATCTTTGTTTGCTTGCTTGTTTAATCTCTTTTATATCTCAAAAGAGAATGACTCAAGATACATTAATCTTGCCTCATTAATATAACAAGGACACTCAATTCCCAAATGGAATTACAACCACAGGCACAGAGGTTAGGATTTATAACACATGTTTTTCGGGAGACATAATTCAGTCCATAACATTCAACCCTCCTCATCTCACAGGCAGGGCAGTGGCCAAAGAAGAGATCCTCTTCCCAGCATGAGAGCTTGGTCGGCCGGAATATGGGGAATGGGAGGGAAATAACAGTTCGGTCTCAAAGGGCCTCCCTGTCAAGCTCAGGTGAGGGATGAGTAACCAGGGGTATGTTGGTGTAGTTATGGTTGAGTGTCACCTTGGCTAGGCCATGGTTTTGAGTGGCTTGGCAGCTGCATGTAGTTATTCCCCATGATGAGATTGGATGTGGTGTAATCAACTTCATGGTGGCATCTGCAGTTATCAGTTGAAAGGGAGTTGCCTTTGGGGTGTGGCCTGCTTCCAGAATCTATGGAAAGGATCTTGCACTTGGTTTGTGAGTCTTCACCTCCAGTTCCTGGATTGATCCAGTGGCCTGCCAATATTACCTGCTGATCTTGGATCCATCGGCCTCAGCAGCCAGTAGGTGCATGAGTCAGAAGAAGCCTCCAGCTCGTTCCATTGGGCCTGGAACAAGGGGCAGAGCTGAAGCCCAAAGTCAAGGGACCTCTACCCACCCCTCAAGCTCATTCTGAACTTGGACTTCTAGTCTTCCCTTAGAGCCAGCACTCTGAACTTCTGGTGGCATGGTGGATAAGGCATTTGGCTGGTAACCAGGTCAGCAGTTCAAACCCACCAGCCGCTCCATGGAAGGAAGGTGGGGCAATCTACTTCTGTAAAGATTTACAGCCCTGGAAACCCAGTGGGAGTTGCTATGAGTCAGAATTGACTTGATGACAGTGAGTTTGGTTTGGAAACTGTAAGAGAATAAATTTGTTTGTTAAAGCCATCCACTTGTGATATTTCTGTTATAGCAGCACTAGAGAACTAAGACATATGTGAATCAATGTGACACAGAGCAGCAGAGCAAGTGACAATGTCAGTAATAACGACAGTTGACTTTTACAGAGACCATTTACAATTCCATGATAGCCACTGTTCCAAGTATTTTCTGTGCCCATGATTTCAGAGCACACTTACAAAGCTGATATTGCTGATATCATCAGCACCCTCAGATGGGAAGCAGAGGCTGTGTTACCTGCCTACTGCCACACAGCTGATAATTGGCAGAATATGGATTTGAACCCTGGCCGGTTCACCACATGCTTGTCAAATCTGTGCACACCATGGAATGTTGCAGGCCATGACCTAGGAACCCTGTGAGGAAGGCACCATCATCAGCCAGGAGTCCCTGGGATGGGCTTAGAGGGGCCCATAGCCAGGAGTTAGTGGTAGTCTGGGGTTCACACTGGTGCTGCACTCCCTCCCTAGTGAGATGATGGTCAAGTCACCTCAAACGGAGACCATCTACCTCTTCAGAGGAAAAGATGGAAGTCTGGCCATCTAAGAAGAGTGAAGAAGGCATCAAAGCTACTGTTTTTAATTTAAAAAAAAAAGTATTATAAAGCATTTTAAACAGAACCATAGTACAATGAACCCCCATGTGGCCATAACCTAGCTTCAAAAATTATCAACTAATGGTTACCCTTATTTTTTTTTTGTAAATGTTATTATTTAAAATATCCACCCCTATATCAAACCTATCTCTTAATTACCCATCGATTTTCCTTCCTCTCCCATCCCTGGTAACTAACAAAGAAAATTTCCTTTGCTGTGTAAACCTTAAACGTTGACTTTTTTTATGATAATGGACTCTTACAATATTTGTCCTTCTGTGATTGACTTATTTCACTCAGCATAATGTCCTCCAAGTTCATCCACGTTATGGGTGATTCCTGATTCTTCATCATTCTTTAATAAAGCTACTGTTTTTCTCAGGAGTCCCACGCTCCTCCCCAGCCTTCTGTAGGTGCCCTTGGCCTCTAAAAATCAAGACATGTCCATGAACCTATTGCCCAACTTCCTGTTGTCACCAGACTGTGAGCAATGCCAGGATCAGTGCAAGGAAAATACCTTGGACACTCCAAAATGAGGAGTGGGGATTCAAGTCCCTGGTGGGTCCCTTGTCTGAGACCTTCAAAACCCTCTCTCCCAGTTTCAAGCCCCCACTGAAATTGCTTTTTTTTTTAAAAAAAAAAACACACACACACACCTTTTTATTTTGAAATAATTACATATCCACAGGAAGTTGCAAAGATACAACAGAGAGGTCCTGTATGCCCTTCATCTATTTTCCCCAAAGCCAGGAATTTGACATTGATACAATGTGCGTGTCATTTTACCACATGTTTGAATCTGTGCAACCACCACTGCAGTCAAGATACAAGTTGTTCCATTACCCAAAAGACCTCCTTCATGCTGTTGTTGT
>NW_006922063.1:537874-558631 GCF_000298275.1 Orycteropus afer afer
AAAATTTTTTGTGGTACTCTACGCCAGCCTCCACATTTGGAAATTTATATTGCACATACAAGCTTATCAAAGGGTTTGAAAAGCACTGTATTAAGAATTCTATTTAACTTGTTCAACCTGATTTTCAAAATGGATGTGATCTTGGAGACTTTTGTGCATGCAACACTATTAGCACCTGCAGAACTGCGTCAGCTCTGCCTGAAGAATCTGCCCCAGTTTTAGACCTTTATGCCTAATTCATGCCCAGGCCAGGCTGGGCCAATCCATATGCCTGGGGACAGAACCCCTTCCTGCTTTCAGTAAGCAGCTTAGTTTTCCCCATTCTCGGTACTGGATAACCCATACTCCTTGGCATGAGCCATGGATGAGGAGATCAACAGCACAGAAGGGGGCACTGATGCGTGGGAAATGTTGGTAGGGCTGATGGGAGGGGTGTGGGTCTATGTGGGGATAGGAGACACACTCTGTTGGTACATCCTGTTGGCTCTCAGGGGACTGGTACAGAAGGCACAACCATGTAAATTGGGACTTAAATTTAACTCTATGTAAATTTAACTATGTGAAAGTCTGGGAAAGGAGCCCTGGTGGCACAGTGGTTAAGAAATCGGCTGCTAACCAAAAGGTTGGTACTTCAAATCCACGAGCTGCTCTGCAGGAGAAAGATGTGGCAGTCTGCTTCTGTAAGGATAAAACCAAACCCAAACCCATTGCTGTCAAGTCAGTTCCAACTCATAGTGACCCTATAGCCTTGGAAACCCTATGGGGTGGTTCTACTTTATCCTGAAAGGTTACTATGAGTCTGAATTGACTCAATAGATGAGACTTTGTTTTTTAAAAAGTCTAGGAAGGTGGAATGCAAGCTCACTGCATCCAGTTGCAAATCAGTGCTCTTGGGTTCTCCAGGCCACACGCAGTTTTGCTTGGTAGCACAGTGGTTTCATTTATTTGTTTGTTTGTTTGTTTGAAAGCAGGACATTCCACATGACAATCTGGCTTCCTTCTTCTCTTAAAAGATTGGGCAGTAATGGGCCTATATTCCCACCTGGCAACAATTGGCTGGAACTGAGACAGCCACTGCCTGTAGACAAGGCTTGACCTTGTCTTTGCCCAGTTGATTTACATTTTCTGTGCAGCCTCTGGGGCCAGTCTTTTAAGTTCTTCCAGACCCCTCCAAATGTACTCCTAGCACCCTACTTTATTATTATTATTATTTCTTTTTCTCTGTCTTTAAAATCAAAGCTTGACCATGTCTCTTCCTTGTGTAAAACTCTTCACCAAATCAGATTGGCTTCTTCACTGGGAGCATAAGGGGGAGCTCCAAGTTACCTATGGCCTGGTATTTGGGGTTCTTAGTAGTTTGGTCCCACTGAAAGCCTAAGAGATGGGCAGGAGTTTATAAAATTAAAGATGGATGGATGGACTGAATGAGTCTAAGACTAGGTGCTGGGGAGGACAGAGAGGCTAGCTCTGTAAGGCTCTCAGATCAGAAAGAGAGGCACAATACATAGGAGATAGATGACAGATACTAATACCAACCAGTGTGCCCACAATACTGCATTACCATTAACACCAAACACCAGGCTACAGATAAATACCTAAACATCTGACAAGATCAGATGGGGGTCAGTGAAGAGGAGTATACTCTAGACCAAGGACAGATTCAGCAGAGGCTAATCTTGCACAGATATCAGTGATACAAAATACCTTCAATCCTTACAGAAACAACAGAAGACAGACATAGAATAATCCCTCACAGACACCCAGACACTGTGGGAGAGAGATTCAACATATCTGTTGACTCAGGACCATAGTACTGGGGGACACCAGACTCAATTGGCACAACAAAATACATCAAAGTCTTGCTCTTCATCCTACATTGGTGAGTAGTGACTGGGGTCTCAAAAGCCTTCAAGCAGCCATCTAAGATGCAGCTAATGGTCTCCTATCATCAGAAGCAAAGAGTGAAAAAAAAAAAAAAAAAAAAAACAAGGGCATTTGGAAGCAATCAGCCCTTGAGTGATGGCCTCGAGACCAGAAGAACTAGATGGTGCCTGGCTACCAATGTCAACCACTCAGGAAAGGATCAAATCTGGAGATCCTGGATAGAGTGGGAGGGAAAACGTGGAACAAAATCCAAAAACTCAATAAAGACCAGAATTACTGGTCGGATGGAATCTGGTGAGACCTCCAACACTATGGCCCTGGTATACATTCTGGGCCTGGCATAAAACACACCCCCAGAGGCTGGCTCTCAGCCCAATAGTAAACAAGATGTACACACAGACCACTAAACCCAGGGTAATGCACCCACATACTCTGTGGAAATACATCCCTTGGAGCAATCAACCATGCGGCACCAGAGGGGCAATATTCGCATGGAGGAAAAGCAGGACACACAAGAGTGCATAACTATGAGGGGCGTGGGGCAGGAGGGTTACTGGGCAGGGAGGGGAGGAAACTGGGTTAGGGTTGGGGATGGTAAATGGGGAGTGAAACTAAATGTACACATAATGTTGAATGTAAAACAAATTCTGTTAACTTGTACCTAAAAAAACACAATAAAAAATATTTAAATAAGTATTAAAAAATAATAATAAAAAAGAAAGAGAGGTACAGCATATCCAGAAAGGCCCTATGAGTATCTAGAATCCTACATCCCCATCATACAAACAGATGTGGCCTCCCTGGGATTGGTAAAAAGGGTCAGAGCTCAGTGGGAGGAGCAAGAGTGAGCACATGGCTCACACACAAACTCTTCTTGATTCAGGCTTCTATGTGGACACGACACCATGCAACTCTTTGGCCCCTCATTCCTGCTCCTTGGTAAGGATTCAGCCTATGCTGCTGTTTGGTTTTGGGGGTGGCAGTGGGAGCTGGATGAGGAGGAAAGATCTGGGGCAAAGAAGAGTAAATGTGGGACAGGGTGGGGAGAGGCAGCTCACATACATACAGGCAGTCCCTGTTACAAATGAGATCTAATCCTAAGAGTGCCTTTAAGTCAAATTTGTAGGTAAATTGGAAAAGGTGCATGTGGTTCTTATTTAGCATTCCTTTAGCTCAAGAAAAGGCTTGAAGCTCATTCAATGATTTCAAAGCTGCACGTGCAGCAAGGGAAGGTGATTGTGATGAGAAATTTGTTTTGACTAAGGGTTGGTTCAATTGTTTCAAAGTACGGACATTAAATTACAAGTTGTCTGAAAGTCCTACGTTAGTAACCAGGAGACTGCCTGCCCTTCTTTCGTTGTGTCTTGTTCCCTTTGCGTATCTCCCTATCTCTCCCTCTATCCTCAGAGGGCGTTCTTTATTCCTTTGAAAGTCTTCCATGCCCTGCAATAATGATTTCTGGTTATTGTGATGGGTTCCAGAATACTTGGCTTTCTCTGACTCAAAGCTGTGGACGTTTGACCACCCTGACACTGTCTACTCCTGGGAGGGGGCTTGTGTCTGGATTCCCTGCCTCTACAAAATCCTAGAAGGCACAGGATCTTTGGACAACCTTACCGTGTACCACAATTATGAGTATGACAGCAACATCAAGGACTTTACGGGGACCATCCTCTATAAGACCCAAAAGGTTCCTCTACGCTCAGAGAGGGTACAGTTCCTGGGAAACAACAAAGACAACTGCAGCCTGTTCATCCAGCCGGTGCACGTCAAGGACAGTGGTCAGCTGGGGCTGAGGATGGTATCAGGAGATAAGAAATGGATGGAGAACGTAAACCTCAATGTCTCTGGTAAAACTTTGGGGAAAGAGGACTGCTTTCTCAACAGGGCAAGGAGGAGAGTGGGAAATACCCTGGTTTCCTGGAACCAGAGGAACAAACTGAGATGCTTGTAGAGGCCAGGGAGGGGGTGTCAGTGGGTGATGTGGGCAGCCTCAGATAACAGGGCTGTGACAACCTGTAGTTGTGAGGACTTGTACCCTTCAAGCAGGAGACTGGCCCTCAGTTCCTGCCCATTATGGCACACAGGACTCTAGCTTTCAGCTTCTGACTTTTTAAGAGAAGCTGGAAATCTGTATTTTCAAGTGAAATCTCCCAAATACATTATGTTGTTGTTATATCCCATTGAATCGGACCCGGCTCATAGCAACCCCTCCTTGGGTTTCTGAGGTGGTATCACTACGGAAGTAGATTGCCCAACCTTCCTTCCGAGGAGTGGCTGGTGGGTTTGAACCACCAGCCTTCTGGTTAGCCGTCAAGTGCCTTAGGCACTACGCTACCAGAGCTCCTAAATAAATTATGTTTGTGACTAACTCTATTTCTAATTAGCCCTTTCATGGGCTAAATGACACATGTGTAATGGGGGTATAACCCATCCAATAGAAAGCTGAGGCTTCTGCCCCAGGCAGTCAGGTCAATCCAGTCCAAGCTTATTTCTGCTCTAAGCAGTCTTATGTCCAGAGTGACAGAAACGGCCTCAGATCCTGCAGTCTGAGGGCTGTCCAGTCCTGGGGAGAGCCGTGGCTGGCTGCACACAGGCCTATTTCACTACAAGAATGCTGTGCTTGCATGCCTCCAATATTGTGGCCATTGAACAAACACAAGTTGGTCATTCAAGCTAAGAAATACATGCTGAACAAAACAGACAAACTTCACTTAGGGGTTCTGGGGGAGCAATTCTTGAGACATTTAGAAAGCAAGTACAGGATGTGGGAATGAAATGAATAAGAAGTGCAATTCCTAAGGAGGTTTAGCATCCACAGACCTTTCAGAGAGTATTCCAGCTGAGTAATGGTGATCCAAAGCAGGAAAGAGGGGCCAGGAAAGAGGTGGAAGGGACTGGCAGCGCTTCCCAGTGGGGGTTATTTTGGGGAAGAAAGTCTGAAGCCAAGTGTAAAAGACTTCTACACATCAGTCTCTAGTCTCCCAGGGCTCCTTCAAGATACCTGTTCTTTTGCAGAAAGGCCTCCTCCACCTCACATTCAGCTCCCTCTGGAAATCCGAGAGTCCCAGGAAGTCGCTCTGACCTGCTGGCTGAATTTCACCTGCCCTCAGTACCCGATCCAATTGCAGTGGTCACTGGACAACTCAGCTGTAAACTCAACCTCCCTGAGCACCAAGACTGTCTCTGTAGAGAGCAAGCTCACATTCTGTCCTCAGTGGGCTGATCATGGGAAGAACCTGAGCTGCCGGCTCGAGAACTCTGTCACAAAGGAGGTGCTCTCGCAGAAAACGGTGTGGCTGGATGTGAAGCGTGAGTCTCCTCAATGATCCGAAGGAAAGGATGAGGTCCTTGTCACCTTCTCCCCAGCCCCTCAGTAAGCACCGAGAATAACAGAAAGATAATCAATGTGCAGTGGTCGCCCACAGCTAGGGATGACCCCAGCAGCGCTTTGCTCCCTTCTCCACCAGCCCTGTTGTCAGCCCCAGTGTGGCAGGAAACAGATTCATATCAGCATCTGTGTTGGCCTAACAGAATAAACTGATTTAATCTATCCTCAAGCCACAGCATAATTTTGGGATTATCTAGTTAGCTTTTTCCCCCCGGAGGGAAAAATTTCACATCATTATTATTCACATTTGTGCCTCATTCATTCATCCAATAAACATTTATTTCATACTTACTAGGTTTCAAGCCCTGCTACAGCAACCCAGCAGTAAGCAAAGTTCTTGTCCACAGGGAGCTAGTATTGCTGTGAGAGAGACAATAAATAGATAAAAAGAAAAAGAATATAGGATGTAAAGCTAATTATGTGAATGTATTAAGGAAAAAAGAAAGCAAAGTTAAGATAGAAGAAGTGATGGATAGAGATCTCTCTGAGGAAGGTAAACATTTGATGAGACTTGAAACTGAAACAGGCAAGTGTTTGGGAGAAGAGCATTTCCAGGAAGAGAAAAGTGCAAGTGCAAAGGCCCTGAGGTGAGAAATTGCTTGATGTGTTCAGGACAAAGCAAGAGGGCCATAGAGGCTGAAGCATAGAGCACCCCAGGAGTCAAGTGGTGAGGAAGGAAGTCTGAAAGAGAGCAGAACACTAGATTAAGTGGGCCGTGGTGAGGGTCTTGGATGTTATTCTAAGTGTGGAATCCATTGAATTGTTTTGAGAAGGGTCTGATTGGTACTGTAAGGAATCCTACTGGTTGCTGTAGGAAAAGAGAGAAGGCAGAGAGAACAGTTAGGAGGCTGTGGGAGTCGTTTGCGTTGTTAGACCAGCCCAGTCTTATTGACAAGGGTAACAGTGAGTGACTGCACTCACGTATAGGACACTACTTAGTGAGAATAAAAGCTTTGCCTTTTACCACCTTCCACTTTCTGAGAATATTCCCTCTGGCCCTCTGCTTCTGCAGACCTTCCAAAGCTGGAGATCGAGGTCAGTCCCAGAGAAGCCATTGTAACGGAGGGGGCATCTGTGACCATGACATGCCGTATCATCAGCAGCAACCCAGAGTATCAAACTATATTCTGGTTCAAGGATAGCACCCGGCTACAGAAGCAGAAGACAGCCACACTGACTCTGTCCAAAGTGACCAAGGAAGAGAGTGGAAAGTACCACTGTCAGGTCCTCAATGCTATGGGCTCAAGAGATTCCAAAGATGTATTCCTCCAAGTGCAGTGTGAGCCTCTTTGGAGCTGGGGAGGGGGCAGGCAAGGAATTGGGGAAGAGGGGAGATAAAAAAAAAAAAAAAAAAAAGCCAAACTCACTGCCATCAAGTTGGTCCCGACTCATAGCAACCTCTCCTTGGGTTTCTGAGGCAGTATCTCTGTGGAAGTAGATTGCCCAGTCTTCCTTCCGAGAAGTGGCTGGTGGGTTTGAACCGCCAGCCTTCCGGTTAGCAGTCAAATGCCTTAGGCACTATGCCAATAGGAGAGTGAAACCAAAGCCCTTGGCAGGTGAGCAGTGAAGGCTTGCACAGATCAGAGGGCTCTCCTCACCTTCTGTTGCCTTTGTCACTTCTTTCAGTTGCTCCAGAACCTTCCAGTGTTAAGATTGACCCCTTGCCTGCTAAAGAGGGAAATACAGTGCAGCTGACTTGTATATCACAAGCCAATCCTTCTCCGACAAATTACACCTGGTATCACAATGGGAAAGTCCTGGGAAGGACAGAAAAGAATTTCCAGATCCCAAACATCCTCCTTCAGCATGCTGGGAATTATTCTTGCCTGGCAGAAAACAGTCTTGGTACTGGACAGATTGGCCTGGAAGCTGAGTTGGATGTCCAATGTGAGTAGTCACAGTAACTCTAGGTTCAAGGGAGAAGGGATAGAAGTGAGGGGAGGGAGAAGGAGATGCCTTGCTCTATAATGAGTAGCAAGGAAGAAGCCAGGGCCTCCTAACATGCAAGTTTCTTGGGGCAGGTGCCTTGTCTTTGTTCACAGTTAAATGGGGCCTGGCTTGTGGTAAGTGTTCAGTAGATATTTACTGAATGAATAAAGGACCAAATGCCTAGACCCAATGAGGGACACAGAGGCTTAGCATCACTAAGCAGTAACTGAGTCCCAGAAATCCTGAAGTTTTCAGGGAAAACAGGATCGAAATGTATCATTACTATTGTTGTATCTTCTTTAACACTGTGACCCTTGGCACTAGGTTGAGTCCCAAAGAGAATCCATAAGTCTGAGCCTCAGATTCTGGGATGTCATAGTCTGAGCACCAATTGGGTGCCCAAATCCTGTACATGTAGACCATAGCAGCAGCAGCTAGTACTTTAGAATGTACGATATGCCATGCTCTGCTCTAAGGACATTATCTTATTTTATGCTTGCAATGATTTCATGAGTTAGGTACTTTTAGGAGTAAACTAAGGCCCACAGGTCTCAATGTCAGGGCCTAGCATGCTGGCTCCAGAGCTGTGCTCTTAACCACTTTCTATCCTGCCTCAAATCACAGCAAAGCCACTGGCCAGGATAAGGTTTCTGTTCTCACACAGATGCAGGAGAGAAGCACTAGCCTTCTTTGGTCAATGTAGGAGCTGTATGAATGAAGTGGACAGGTGGAGGAGAGAGAGAGGAAGCAGGAAGGAGAAGTGTATGGATATCTAGATTTTCTTCATCTGTCTCTCTGTTTCTTTTTCCCAGATCCCCCCAAGGGGGTGACCATGATGATTCAGAGTCCAACACCAGTTCGAGAAGGAGACAATGTGATCCTGGTCTGTAACTACAATTCCAGTAACCCTAGAGTTACCAAATATCAATGGAAATCCCAATTTTACAGGAATGAGTCATTCTCTGAGGTGCTGATGATTCAGAAAGTTACCTGGAATGCCAGCCCAATCACTTGCCTAGCCTGTAACCTCTGGTGTTCACAGTCTCCCTCTATCACCCTGAATGTCCAATGTGAGTAGCCCAGGCAGGGGAATCTGGGAGGAGGTAGCCCACTTGGGATATAGGGATCTAAGGGCCAAGAGACTGGACCCTGGACCAGAGTCTTCCCAGAAATTTGAGGGAAGAAAGCCAGGCCTCAGGGTTGAGGGGGGAGGAGGTCCTGGGGGCAAGAAGATGGGAGAGAACCGAGAGGTCAGCCTGAGGCCCTCTCTCTCCAGATGCCCCCAAAGATGTCAGAGTCCTGAAGGTCAGCCCCAGTACTGAGATCCACTCTGGGCAGCAGGTCCTCCTTCAGTGTGACTTCTCAAGCAGCCACCCTACAAATGTTAGCTTCTTCTGGAAGAAAAATGGAAGCCTTCTGGAGGAAGGAAAAGAACTGAGATTTGACTCCATCTCCCCAGAAGACGCTGGAAATTACAACTGCTTGGTCAAGAACTCCATAGGGCAGACCACTTCTGAGACCTGGATGCTCCAAGTGCTGTGTGAGTGACCTAGAGCTGGAGGCTAAAAACAGAGCAGAGTGGGTGCCTGGCAAGCTGGATCTTGATTTTGCTTCCCCATGCAGATGCACCGAGGCAGCTGCGGGTGTCCATCGCTCCGAAAGACAGCGTGATGGAGGGGAAGAAGGCAGTCCTGACGTGCGAGAGCGATGCCAACCCTCCTGTCTCTCAGTACGCCTGGTTTGACTGGAACAACCAAAACCTCCACAATGCTGCTCAGACATTGAGACTGGAGCCTGCAAAGGTCCAGCACTCGGGTGCCTATCGGTGCCAGGGGGCCAACCAGCTGGGCACGGGCCAGTCACCACCCAGCACCCTCACTGTCTACTGTAAGGCCTATTCCCACTTCCCCTCATGTTCTTCTCTGGTCCTGTTGCTTCTGCAGCTTCCCCCATGGCTGTGCCTCCCAGACCACCTTGCACCTTCTTCCCCATCTTGTCCCCCACCCCCATTTCCTGTAGGTCCAGCCCAGCCTATCTACTCAAAAGCAAACTCCTAGCTCCAGTCCCACAGCCCCACAGCTTACCTGAGGGGTCACCCTATCCAACTCATTCTGGGTTTTCTCTTTCCCTCCCTCCCTTCCTCTCCTGACTCACCCTCCCCCAGAAGGACTTTCTTCTAAGCTGTCCCCACCTTCCAGACATCTCGAGCTCCTACTGGGTTCTTTCTCTCCGATGCTTTTTCTGTCTCACCTTTGATATGCTGCTTGTTTTTTGTCTTTTAAGATTTTAGTGTTTTTTTTTTTTTTTAAAAAAAAAAAAGACAACACAAGTACATGGTAAAAAGGAAACAAAATTCAAACAGCATAAAAGGGAAAATCAAGGAAGGACAGACACCTCTTACTCTTGACCCCTGAGGACTCCAGTTTCCTCTCAAGAGGTATCCATGATTGACAACTTGTTGTGCCTCCTTACGGCGATAGCCACGCATGCAGGACATGCAGGTAGAGATCTATGCTCACACACCCTTCTTTGTTACACAAGTGATAGGATACCTCACACTCAGTCCAACAACTGAGTTGTATGTTTCCACCCATGAAATAACACCACTTGAAAATCATCCTGTATCCATGTGTATGCATGGTCTGGAAGCATAGAGGAGACAGATAACTTATTTACACATATTGTACTTTTACAGATTAATGATTGCAGTGTAGAGGATCATCCCCTGAAAAGCTTGAGATGAAAGGAAAACATTGTGAGCATATTATTTGTAACTAAGATACAACTAGAAACACATGTTCCCTGTGTCTCCAGACTTTTCAGACACCCCGGAGAGCTATCTCTTTTTGCAATAGCTGCACTGTATTCCATTGCATGAGTGTCATAGAATTTATCTACTCAGTGCTCATTTCAAGGCCGTTGGCAGTCTTTTGCTTCAGACACACTTGCAAGATAGCAGCAGGATAAACTCCTGCATGGAACTATTGGGTCAAAAGACTGGTGCATTTTAAGTTCTGACGGTAAGGCCAAATGGCACTGTGAAGAGGTTCTATCCACGTATCGGGGTAACGTGCTCTGTGTGTCTGTCGCAAAGCAGCAGGTCCTCATGGGAAATAACTAGTCCTTTCCTCCTAATGGGAGGCCCAGCTGAAAGGAGCTTCTTTCTCCTTCTTTCTCTTCATCCAAGACATGGAGGAGAGGTGCAGACAAGAAGGGCAGTAGCTGGATGCCAAGAGAAATTGAGGATGCCTTCCAGGCCAACACCTCTGGGCAGAGCTGGTTTTATTTTATTTACTGAAAGCCCTTCTTCCTCCACCAGATAGCCCAGAGACCGTGGGCAAGAGAGCGGCTGTGGGGATTGGGGCCTGCCTGTCCATCCTCATCCTGGCAATTTGGGGGTTCAAGCTTCAGAGAGGGTGAGCTCCTCCTTCTCACTCCCTTGGCTGATTTCCCTCTCCCATTACTCAGTCCTGAAGCCACCGGCATGCTAAATCCACAGGGTTCAGTTCCCATTCCCACGATCCTCATTGAATGCCTCTATCTCTGCAGCTGGAAGAAGATTCAAGCCCAGCAGGAGCTTCAGGAAAATTCCAGTGGGCAGAGCTTCTTTGTCAGGAATAAAAAGGTAGGATGGGAGGAAGATGGAATGCTGGGCAGAAGCCTTGAAGACAAGCAAAGAAACTAGGTGAAGAGGGGTAATTAAAAGTACCCTGGGAAGAACTGGGACATCAGAGGCCGGAGAAAGGGAATTAGAGGTGAGGAAATGAGTGGTTAGAGCTGAAACCTTGTCTCTTTCTCAGGTTAGAAGGGCCCGCTTCTCTGAAGTGCCCCACTCCCTGGGATGTTATAATCCAGCGATGGAAGATAGCATTAGCTACGCTGCCTTGCGCTTTCCTGTTGATGAGACTGACACATCAGGCACCGGGTACTGAGGATACGGGGAGGGTGACACCTGTATCCTGGGAAGGGTGTGGGAGCCAAAGCTCATGTCCTATCTGCCCTCTTTGTGCCAGGCCCGTGCCAGGCACTGCCATATCTCCATTACCTCACTCCATTTCCTCAACAGCCCTCTGGCAATATAATGGTCTCTCAAATTGTACCTGTTCATTCAAGCCAGGAACATGTATGCCTAGAGCATGGATGTCAGTCTTCTTCATGAAGGTCAAGACTCCATGATCCACTCACCCATTCAGAACATATTTATTAGTGCCCACTGTGGATACAACAGACTGTTTTTAGATAAGAAAACCAACCATGGCATGGCTGGTGGACCAGGGGGCTTGGAAGGAGAAGATTTCATGTGAAATGTTTCATTTGTTATCATCTGTTTGCCCTCCAGTGACGCGGGGACTTCAGACAGTATCCCAAATAGGGAGGACATGGTCACTTATTCTGTGGTGCAGAAACATCGAGTGGTAAGAGGGGTGCGTGGAGAGGGAGGAGTGGGGGAGTTACAGTCTGGCCTCAGTGTTGGCTGGACTTAGCAGTGGCAAGTGCTGGGCATTGGGGAGGGTTGCTCAGGTGTGTTCAGATGCTCCAAGTCTGACCACACCTATGCCTGACTATACCTTTTGTCTCTGGGGTCAAGCCCGGGGTAAGAGGGACAGAAAGGAGGTAGAAAGATGCTGATTACAGTCAGTTTCTGAACCAGAGGACCCCCACATGGGCTCTTGGACTCTCAATTGATTTTAAGCAGAGAATGAAAGGGCATGGAGGTGAGACTGTGGGAGGCTAGTAGCCGTGAGGCCATACTTACCATGATGTGACTTTCTTAGGGAGACTATGAGAATGTGGCTCCAGGTTTTCCAGAAGATGAGGGGTTACATTATTCGGAGCTGGTTCATTTTGGGGCTGGGGAGCGGCCTCCCACCCGGGAAGAAGTGGAATACGTGACTCTCAAGCCCTGATGGATAGAACCGGCTGTGGTGAAGGTGTCCAGGGGCTGCAGGGGACAAGGATGTCCTGGAGCTTTCCTGATCCCCTGCTGCTCAGCCACTAAGTTACACACACATCCCTCCCTTCAACCCCCACACTTAATGCCACCCCAGTCAGTGCGGACATCCTTGTGGCTGGCCCAGAGCCAATCTTTCTCTTAAGTGATGGTAACCCCCACCCTCCAAAGGGCCTGTCCCCTGGTCATTTTCCACTCTCCTTCCTGATACTGTACTATAAGACTCCCCTAGCCCCACCCAGCCATCTGCACCATCTCCTCCCTAAACCCCATCCCCAATATATTTTTTTCTTCTTCTCCCTCCTCATCCCTTTGACACTCCCACCCCTGCTTTGACATCTCCACTTGTGAATCTTATGTCCCATTTCAGCCTCTGGGGTAAAGCCCAGGGGAAGAGGGACAGAAAATGAAGTAGAAAGAGGACCTACCCCCCACTGGTTCTCCTCTGGAAACATGTCTACATGTCAGCTAAGCATTCCGTTGAGGTTTTTATGCTGCTGTAGTCCCTACCCTCAGGAGTCTGGTGGTCTGAGACTAACTCGATGTTGTGGACAAGCATGTAATGTACAGAGAACTATACAATAAAAATGGCTCAAATACCATTCCAAAGAACCTGTGAATTATTTCCAGCCTGTGAAGGTCAGGGTGTTTGTGGACAGGGAAATGGGGGAGGCATTGCGGAGTCTGGGGTAAGTGAAAGGAGTCACAATAAGTTCTGGTGGCATAAAGCCTAAGGCATTTGACTGCTAACCAGAAGGCTGGCAGTTCAAACCCACCAGCCACTCCTCAGAAGGAAGATTGGGCCATCTGCTTCTGTGGAGATACTGCCTCAGAAACCCAAGAACGGGCGGCTATGAGTCGAACCAATTCAAAGGCAGTGAGTTTGGTTTTGGTTTGAAGTTGATTGCAGGGTCTGTTATCTTGTTACAAAAAGTATGCTGGCTTTGTGGGAAGACACATGTGAGTTTGAATCTTGATTCTTCTGTCTAACTAACCAGGCGATCTTGGGCAAAATTCACCAGCTTATCTGAGCTTCAATTTCCTCATCTGTGAAATGGAGATGCTGCACCAACCTTGCTGTTAGTTCAAGATAGGAAGTGAGAGGCCCCTTTATATGCTGTAGTCACATTACAAGATGCCTAACACAGTACCCAAAGTCCCTAATAAAACCAACTGCCATCGTTTATTTGCATCTCTTGAAGAATGTAAAAGGGGAAACCAATTCATTACTCACAACTGTTCTCAAAACTTACTCCCACCAAGGCCTTTCAAACCCACAGCTGCTTAAGAATTTCTGGAAGACCAACTATCTTAAGAAACCACAGTTTTCTGTCTTTCACCATCATCCCCACCAGATCTCTATTCTGTTCACTGATTCAGAGTTTGCAAATAAGCCTTTCCATGTCTGATCCCTCTCCATCCATTCTCCTATTTCTTCCAGTGGGCTAAGACCCACTCTCCTTGGAGGGCAGAAAACCTGTGATTAGTAAATCACCAAGAAAATGAATGTAAAATTCCTGACACATTATTGTTGCTCCAGAAATACCTCTTTTTTCTCCTCCCCTTCTTTTGTGCCTCTGCTAGATAACAGAATGAACCCTCAGATAAGAAGAAATTCTGGTCATTCTTAGAATTAACACAGAGCGAGGCAAATCTACTTTGTCCCCAGTTGGATTTCTTGTGGGCACCATTATTTTTTCTATGACATAGAATTATTTCTGGAGGAAAAGCCCAAACTCGCTGCCATTGTGTTGATTCCGACTCATAGCAACCCCCACTGGGTTTCCAAGGCTGTAAATCTTTAATGAAGCGGACTGCTTCATTGTTCTTCCATGGAGTGGCTGGTGGGTTCAAACCACTGACCTTTTGATTAGCAGCCCAATGCCTTAAACCATTACGCACGAGAGCTCCTTTCTGGAGGAAGGGAGACCTCAGTAACTGTTTCAATGATAGGAGAGTGTACCCCAATGTTAATTTGCAGCATTGTTAACAATAGCCAAAAAGTGGAAAGAACTCAAGTGCCCATCAACAGATGAATGGATAAAAATAAATAAATAAAAATAGAATATTATTCTACCATAAAAAGGAATGAAGTTCTAACACATGTTATGGCATGGATGAACCTTGAAAACATCATGCTGAGTGAAATAAGCCAGACACAAAATGATAAATATTGTATGATATTATTTATATGAAATATTTAGAGTAGGCAAATGCATAGAGCCAGAGAGTAGATTATTGGTTATGAGGGACTTGAGGGAGGGGGACATGGGAAATTATTGCTTAATAAGTACAGAGTTTCTGTTTGCAGTGATTAGAAAGTTTTGGAAACAAATGGTGATGCTTACATAACATTGTAGGTGTGATTAATGCCATGGATTGTACACTTAAAAATGTTAAAATAGCAAATTTTGTATTGAATATTTTAATATAATGAGAAATAGGGAAAAAATTAGAGGGGGAGGATTTTAGAGTTTGTGAACTCAAAATGAGATTCAATGTCATTCAATTACCCACTCATTCATCCAAAAAACACTGAGCACCTGTCACTGAGCCAGGTGCTGGGGTACAAAAAAGATCAGACAGTGTCCCACTCTCATAGTCTAGTCTCCAAAGTACATTTTGCTATCTGGGGTCACATTAAGGGATCATAATGCAGCCCCAGGCCTGAAGAAGCCTGGAATAGGTTCCCTGGCAACCAAAAGGTACGTTCCCATCCTGTCCCTGAGCCCAGCTGCTGACATAAACCTGCTTCATGACCAATTGACTGGTGGATGTGGCTGTTAATAGGCCCCATGAGGCATGTAGAACAGATGGCCAAGAACTCTGAGGACAGGAACTCTAGAACACAGGCAGCCATCCTCCCAGAGTCCGGACAACTGATTATTCAATAATACTTACTGAGCAAACAATCCACTTTTAGTAGCATCTAAGAGAATAAAACACCCAGGAATAAAGTTATTATACATTTAAAATTATAGAACACTACTGAAAGAGATTAAAGAAGACTTAAATAAATGGAAAGATGTTCTGTGTTCATGGATTAGAAGACTTAATAATGTTAAGGTCAATACTACCCAAAGCAATCTATAGTTCAGATGCAATCCCAATCAAAATTACAAAAGCCTTCTTTACAGAAATGGAAAATCTAATTCTCAACTTTATATGGAATAGCAAGAGGTCATGAATTGCTAAAGCAATACTGAAAGAGAAGAATAAAGTAGGAGGACTCACACTTCCTCATTTTATAACATATACTCCTACAGTAATCAAAACATCCTGGTACTGGTGTAACAATAGACACATAGACCCATAGAATAAAATTGAGAGTACAAAAATAAATGCACACATCTGTGGTAAACTAATTTTTTGACAAGAGTGCTAAGTCCCTTCAATAAATGGTGTTAGAAAAATTGAATTTACACATGCAGAAAAATGAAACAGGATCCATGCACAAAAACAAATTCAAAATAGATTAAAGACTAAATGTGAAAACTAAAACCATGAAGTTCTTAGAAGAAAGTGCAGAAGCATTTTCTGTCGGGCCTAGCTTTTGATGATGGATTATCTTATATAATAACAAAAGCACAAAGAACCAAAGACAAAATAAATAAATGGAATATTATAAAAATTAAAAACTTGTTCATCAAAATACTTTCCAAAAAAGTGAAAAGACAAGCTACTGACTGAGAGACTATCTTTGGAAACTATATATTCAATAAGAATCTAATAACCAAACTATATATAAAACTATAACAACTTAACAGTGCTTGCTTCAGTAACACATATACTAAAACTATAACAACTTAGGGACCTCTGGTAGCGTAGTGCTTAAGGCATTTGAGTGCTAGCCAGAAGGCTGGTGGTTCAAACCCATCAGCCACTCCTCGAAAGGAAGGTTGGGAAATCTATTTCCGTAGTGATACTGCCTCGGAAACCCAAGGAGGGGTCACTATGAGTCGGGTTCAACTCCACGGCACATAACAACAACAACAACATAACAACTTAACAACAAAAAGACAATCCAATCAAAAATGGACAAAAGACTTGAGTAGACACTTCACCGAAGAAGACTTTCAAATGGTCACCAAACACACAAAATGATGCTAAATGCCATTAACAATCGGAGAGATGTAAATCAAAACCACAATGAGATACTACTGTTTCACTTCCACTAGGATGGCTAAGATCAACAAAACAAAGCAACAACAATAAAAATAACAACAGCAAATAATAAATGTTGGCGAGGATGTGGGGAAATTGAAACCTTTATCCATTGCTGGTGGAAATGCAATATGGTACAGCAGCGTACAGGTACAGTATGCAGGGAGCAGTGGCAGACAGGGCCAGCAGGAACAGGTAGGGGGAAGCCCAGGAAGTGAGCAGAGCAGTTGGAACAGCTAAGGGAGACAAACTTGTCTGTCGGTTTGTCCTACTGTGGTGGCTTGAGTGTTGCTGTGAGGCTGGAGGCTGTGTCACAGGGGTGCCCATGGTGGATTGGTTTCAGTGAAGCTTCCAGACTGAGATAGACTTGGAAGAAGTAAGAGACCATCCACTTCTCAAGGAATTGGCCAGTGAAAATCTTATGAATAATAGTGAAACACTGTCTGATATATTACTGGAAATTTTTATGAATAGCCCTGAAACATTGTCTGATACAGTACTGGAAGATGAGTCCCTCAGGTCAGAAGGCACTCAAAATATGACTGGGAAAGAGCTGCCTCATCAGAGTAGAGCCTACCTTAATGTTATGGATAAAGTAGAGCTTTTGGGGTCTCCAATTGCTGAAGTGGCATGACTCAATATGAGAAGAAACAGCCGCAAACATACATTGATAATCAGAACATGGAATGTATGAAATATGAATCTAGGAAAATTGGAAGCTGTAAAAAATGAAATGGAACACATAAAGATTGATTTATGTCCTAGGCATTAGTGAGCTGAAATAGACTGGTTTTGGCTGTGTTGAATCAGATAAACATATGATCTACTATGCCGGAAATGACAAATTGAAGAGGAATGGCACGGCATTCATCTTCACAAAGAATGTTTCAAGATCTATCCTGAAGTACAACGCTGTCAGTGATAGACACCTACAAGCAAAGCCAGTTAATACTACTATTATTCAAATTTACGCATGAACTACCAAGGCCAAAGAGGAGGAAGTTGAAGACTTTCACCAACTTCTGCAGTCTGAAATTGACCAAATATGCAATAAAGATGTGTTGATTATCACTGGTGACTGGAATGCAAAAGTTGGAAACAAAGATGAATCATCAGTAGTTGGAAATTTGGCCTTAGAGATAGAACTAATGCTGGAGATTGCGTGATAGAATTTTGCAAGACCAATGACTTATTCATTGCAAATACCTTTCTTCAACAACACAAACGGTGGTTATACATGTGGATTAGCCAGATGGACTACACAAGAATCAGACTGACTACATCTGTAGCAAGAAGTGATGGAGAAGCTCAATATCCTCAGCCAAAACAAGGCCAGGAGCTGACTGTGGAGCAGACCACCAGCTGTTCATATGCAAGTTCAACTTGAAGTTGAAGACAATTAAAACAAGTCCACAAGAGCCAAAATTTGACCTTGATTATATCCCTCCTGAATTTGGAGACCATGTAAAGAATAGATTTGATGCCTTGAACACCAATGACTGCAAACCAGAGGAATTGTGGGATGACATCAAGAACATCATCCAAGAAGAAAGTAAAAGGTCATTTAAAAGACAGGAAAATAAGAAAAGACCAAAATGGATGTCAGAAGAGACTCTGAAACTTGCCATTGAGTGGAGAGTAGCTAAAGCTAATGGAAAAAATGACAAGATAAAAGAGCTAAACAGAAGATTTCAAAGAGCAACTTGAGAAGACAAAATTAATTATTATAATGAAATGTGCAAAGACATGGAGTTAGAAAGCCAAAAGGGAAGAACACACTCAGCATTTTTCAAGCTGAAAGAACTGAATAGGAAAGTTACGCCTCAAGTTGCAATATTAAAAGATTCTATGGACAATATATTGAATGATGCAGGAAACATCAAAAGAAGATGGAAGGAATACACAGAGTCACAGTACCAAAAAGAATTGGTTGATGTTCATCCATTTCAGGAGGTGGCATATGATCAAGAACCAATGGTACTGAAGGAAGAAGTTGAAGGTGCACTGAGGGAAGTGGCAAAAAATAAGGCTCCAGGAACTGACAGAATACCCATTGAGATGTTTCAACAGATGCCCTGCTGGAGGCACTCACTCAGCTATGCCAAGAGATTTGAAAGACAACTACTTGACCAACTGACTGGAAAAGATCCATATTTGTACCTATTCCAAAGAAAGTGATCCCACAGAATGTGGAAATTATTGATCAATATCACTAATATCACATGCAAGTAAAATCTTAAAGAAGATAATTCAAATATCTATTTATATATTTAAATATTAAATATACAGCAGTATATTGACAGAGAATTTCCAGAAATGCAAGCTGGAGTCAGAAGAGGACATGGAATGAGGGATATCATTGCTGATGTCAGATGGATCTTGGCTCAAAGCAAAGAACACGAGAAAGATGTTTACTTGTGTTTTATTGACTATGCAAATCATTCGATTGTGTGGATCATAATAAATTATGGATAATATTGAGAAGAATGGGAATTCCAGAACACTTAATTTTGCTCATGAGGGACCTGTACATAGATCAGGAGGCTGTTGTTCGAACAGAACAAGGGGACACTTCATGGTTTAAAATCAAGAAGGGAGTGTGTCAGGGTTGTATCCTTTCATCATACTAATTCATTCTGTATGCTGAACAAATAATACAAGAAGCTGGACTATATGAAGAAGAACATGGCATCAAGATTGGAGGAAGACTCATTAACAACCTGCGTTGTGTAGATGACACAAATTTTGCTTGCTGAAAGTGAGGATGACTTGAAACACTTACTGATGAAGATTAAAGACTACAGTCTGCAGTAAGGATTACATGTCAATATAAAGAAAACAAAAATCCTCACAACGGGACCAATAAGCAGCATCAGGATAAATGGAGAAAAGATTGACGTTGTCAAAGACTTCATATTACTTGGTTCTATAACTAACACCAATGGAAGCAGCAGTCAAGATACCAGATGTCATATAGCATTGGGCAAATCTGCTGCAAAGGACCTCTTTCAAGTGCTAAAGCGCAAAGATGTCTCCTTGGTATTTTTCAATCGCCTCATATGCATGTGAGAGCTGGACAATGAAAAAGCAAGACCAAAGAAAATTCGACGCTTTTGAGTTGTGTGGCAAAGAATGCTGAAAGTACCATAGACTGCTAAAAGAACTAACAAATCTGTCCTGGAAGAAGTGCAGCTGGGATGCTCCTTGGAAGCAAGAATGGCCAGACTTCATCTCACCTACTTTGGTCATGTTGTCAGAAGGGACCACTCCCTGGAGAAGGATGTCATGCTTGGCAAAGTGGAGGGACAACCACAACAAGGGGAAGGCCCTCAAGAAGGAGCTCTGGTAGCATAGTGCCTAGGGCATTTGACTGCTAACCAGAAGGCTAGTGGTTCAAACCCATCAGCCACTCCTCGGAAAGAAGATGGGGCAATCTACTTCCATAGTGATACTGCCTCAGAAACTCAAGGAGGGGTTGCTATGAGTCGGGTTCGACTCGACGGCACATAACAACAAAACAACAACCTCAACAAGATGGATTGACATAGTAGCTGCAATGATGGGCTCAGGTTTAGCAAAGATTGTGGGGCTGGCACAGGACCAGGCAGTATTTCGTTCTGCTGTATATGAGGTCGCTATGAGTTGGAGATGACTTGACAGCACCTAACAACAATAACAACAACAGCCATTGTGGAAAACAGTGTAGTGGTTCCACCAAAAACTAAAAATAGAATAAAAATATGACCCAGCAACTCTACTGCTAAGAATATACCCAAGGGACTAGAAAGTAGTGATGAAAACAGACATATGTACACCAATGTTCATTGTAGCACTATTCACAGCAGTCAATAGTAGAAATAACCTAAATGTCCGTCAACAGATGAGTGGATAAACAAAATGTGGTATATCCATACAAGAAAATACTACTCAGCCAGTAGGACAAATGAAGTCTTGATATGGATGGAGCTTGAAGACTTGCTGAGTGAAAGAAGTCAATCACAAAAGGACAAATAATGTATGACCTCATGTTCTGGGCTACCTAGTGTCACTCTGACAAGAATATACCACAAATGGGATGGCCTTAACAAACCAGAGTTTATTCTCTTATAGTTCAGGAGGCTAGAAGTCCAAGTTCAAAGTGCCAGGCTCTAGGGGCTGGGTGAAAGCCCCTTGAGCTTGGGCTGCAGCTCTGCCTCTTGCCCCCGGCCCACTAAGCTAGAGGCATCTCTTCACTCAGACAGCTATTGGCTGCTGAGGCTAACAAGCCCAAAGTTGACAAATAAAAAGGCACAGTCCCGATGTTACCAAACCACATGGCAGGCCATTAATTTAAGTCCACTGTAAGCCCCAAGATCGG
Organism: Orycteropus afer afer; assembly: GCF_000298275.1. Lineage (NCBI taxonomy): Eukaryota > Metazoa > Chordata > Mammalia > Tubulidentata > Orycteropodidae > Orycteropus > Orycteropus afer. The sequence continues at coordinate 558,551 of NW_006922063.1, forward strand.
CAGAGCATGGCAGGCTGCTGAACAATGACACAGCTACATGGAGGGTCCAAGCGTGCCATAAACTAGAGGCTATGCCCAAGG
>NW_006922063.1:559341-594959 GCF_000298275.1 Orycteropus afer afer
AGTTGCCCAGCCACTCCACCAGGCCCAGCCAAGTTGACACACAAACATAACCACCACACATATATAAAAAGACAAGAAAAAACAAATGTACACAGACCAAAGTTTATTAGGGGTTACCAGGGGTGGGAGGGTAGGGGGAAGTCATCAGAGAGATGCAAATCAAAAAGGGGAAAGGAGGTATATTGCTTTCTGAACACTGATAAGAAAATTAGGGGGCAGTGAGTTTACGTTAATGGAGGAGGAACAACTCGGAAAAGGAGGCAAAGAATGGTTGCCCAACTTGAAGAATGTCGTCAATGTTACTGATTGGTACTGGTAGAAACTGTTGATATTGGTGTATGTTCTGCTGAATTTTATTCTCAAAAACAACCACCACAAAATTACTTACTGAGCACCTACTATGCCACACAAAGTGAACAAAGCTGACAGAAACCTTGACTCTTGAATGGGTAATATTCTTTCAAAGGAGATAGCCCATGTGATGTCACAGTCATAGGTGCTCTGAACAAATACAATGCAAGATTAACACAGAGAGACGTACTGGGAGCAGGGGAGGGGCCGGTCTTGATGGAGGGCTCAAGGCTGGCTCTCTGAGGAGGTGATTCTGAACAGAGGCCCGAACTACTGGAAAGACAGTGCCAAAACGGAGAAGATGATAGATAGGTAGGTAGGTAGATAGACAGATAGATATAGAGATATAGACAGATATAGGTATGGATGTGTTCAAACTGTGGTGTTGGTGAAGAATATTGGTTAACCTGGACTAGTGGAAGAGTAAGCAAACCTGCATTATTAGAAAACACACTGGTTTGTTTCTTAGAAACAAGGATGGTGCAAGTAGTCTTCTGAGCACTAGAAAAGGATACTGCTTTGGTAAAGCATAGGGCCAATGAAAATGAGAGGAACTCTTAGTGAGATGGAGTGACACCATAGTCACAAGAATGAACTCAAACAGCAATTATCATGAAGATGGTAGAGGGTCAGAGCCCACTCAAAGACAACTAACAACAACAACAACAACAACAAGGCACATGTAGCTGAAGGGGCTGGTAAACATAAGATTGAGTGGAAAAATAATTTACCCAAAGTTATATAAAGGTAGGTCTCCAAGCTCTAAGGCTAATCCTTTTCCTCAACATACACATAAATCTCCACAAAATAGTGTACGAAGCGTGTTTCAACAGTCAAGTTGCTTGATGTCATATCTCATGAGTCCAGTGGACTTGCAGTCAGAAGGTCAAAGTTAAAGTCTGGTTCTGCCACTTGCTTGTGCAAGCCATGCAACTCAAAGCAGAGAAGATCTTGAAGATGTTTCCTTCATGCTTGGCTTGGCTCTTCTCCCAGATGCTTGTTACAGGATACAAAGTGGAATTCGTTTTCCTCTTTTCCTCAATTCTGTTAGTTGCTCAGTGTTTCCTAATCACCAAACCCTAAGTATCGTGTGATAGGGTCTTCTACATGTAGAGTTAGGTGCTGGATCATATATGCAGGACTTACAAAAGAGGCAACCAAGAATCAGTAGAGTGACTTGGAGGTATAAAAGGGTTAACCTAACCCAAGCCCACTGCCATTGAGTTGATGCTGACTCACAGAGACCCGCATACGGTCTCCAAGGCTGTAAATCTTTCTGGAAGCAGACTGCCTGGTCTTTCTGCCACAGAGCTGCTAGTGGGTTTGAAGCCCTGAACTTTTGGTTAGCAGCCCAATGCCCTTACCACAGAGCCACCAGAAAGCAGGAAATGAGAGAATTTCTTAGGAGGAAGTTATTAGTAAGCTGAGAATCCCACTTCCTACATGATAAGCTCCCTATCCTCCCAGAAGGTGTGAGTAATGCCACATCCCACCTGAAGCCTACCAAGAGGGGCTTCCAGGAGACCACTCAGAGAAGCTTATTGTAGGTGACCTAGAACCTTGGAGGGGTGTAGTGGCCTGGTGACTGACACACATACCTAAGAAAACTACAGTTGAAAGGTTGTGGTTGTCAGTCTGAGGCCTCAGAGGGAGACAGACAGAGACTGACAGACACACACAGTCAGAGACAGAGAATCACAGTGACCAAGAGCTTTCCCTCTCATGAGCCAGATGTGGGCCACGCCTGAGACTGAGCCAAACAGCAGCTACTTTAAATCTTGCTCTCCCAGGGCTTCCTGGAAGGATAAGGTATCCCCAACGGTGAGGTCAATGGCAGGGTTCCTAGGGGCTGAGGGAAGAAACCTAAGGAGCCAGGGGAAGGAAAACATATCCTCCACACCTGAGTGCTGCCCAATGTCCCTACGCAAGTGCTCAAGGAGGAGTCAGGACTTTGACATCACGCAGCTCAGAGAGAGGCCAAGTGGAGGCCCAGGCCCAGTTACGCCAGTGCTTCTCCCTCACCCATCAGCCAACACTGAATGGGCCGGAAACCACTGTCATCAAGCTGGAAACGGGAGGAGAAGCACAGGCAGAAAACGAGGCGCTCACTCCTCACCAAATGCTGCTGGGGAGGGAAGACATTTTACCTCAGAATGAAGTTTTCATTATCCCTCATAGTACTTTAAAATTGAAGCAGTTTACCTGACTAAAGTGACAGAAGGGCTTTTTGTTATCTAGGAGTGAGCCAATAAGGCCAGGGCCTGCCCACAGTTTCATACAGGATTAAGAAAGAATTAGCCCTCAGAGTAGGACTGAACAGGAGTGAATGTGTAGGGGAGAGCATAAAGCTGTCCTCTATGTGTACCTTGAGTCCTGCTCCTTCAAAGGACTGTTGGCACACTCCCTACCCTACCCAGAAAAAAGAAGAAAAACCAAACAGATTCCCACTCGGTCCCAGGCTGAGATGGTCCATTAGCTGCTCACCCAGGCTGCTACGCCTCAGGCTAATGGCCCTACCACCACGCCCTTCTTTTCCGCTTCCAGCTCATTGCCCATCTCGGGCATCCTTACTCAACCCTGGGAAGGGGACTCGAGCCTCAGAGACATCTGGCAACACCAAGAGGTGAGTCCCTCTTTGTATGGTTCCTCTTTCCACCAACGGTTACTCCTCAAACCCCCAACCACCCTGCCTAGGGTGCCCTCAGGTCTGCTAAGGTCTTCTTTTCCCAAGACACTGATGGGACCTGGCTTGCCCTTGGACTTTTCTCTGGGTAACCTCTCTGCCTGCTTCTCACCAAAACCTCCATCTGATCCAGAATCCCAACTTCTCATCCGCTCAGCCGGGGGTCCCCACCAACCCTTAATCATCTGTTCTCCACTGTTGGGGCATAACTCGTTCTGTGGCGTAGTGCCTAAGGCATTTGACTTTTGACCAGAAGGCTAGCGGTTCAAACCCACCAGCCACTCCTCAGAAAGAGGCAATCTACTTCCCTAGAGATACTTCCTCAGAAACCCAAAGGGGAGTCACTAGGAGTCGAATTGTCTTGAGGGGAGTGAGTTTGGTTTTTTTAGTTTAGTGAGCGGGGAGTAAATGCAGGCATCTAATTTCCCTTCCAAAGTCACATACCATCAGGCCTGACTCTGTTCTGAATTTTCTCTGCTTCTTCTCTCTCCAGAGCCCCAGAAATCCAGAGGTGGCATAGTGGTTAAAGCATTCAGCTGTTTGGCAGCTAACCAAACCAGCTAACAGGTCAGCCGTTGGAACCCACCAGCCACTGGGGGGGGTGGGGGTGGTGATGGTAGAAAGATGAGACAGTCTGCTTTAATAAAGATGTTGTTGTTGTTGTTATGTGCCGTCGAGTCGGCCCCGACTCATAGCGACCCCTCCTTGGGTTTCCGAGGCAGTATCACTACGGAAGTAGGATTGCCCAACCTTCCTTCCGAGGAGTGGCTGGTGGGTTTGAACCGCCAGCCGTCTGGTTAGCAGGCAAGTGTCTTAGCCTCTATGCTACCAGAGCTCCCTAATAAAGATGTACAGCCTCAGAAACCCTATGGGGCAGTTCTCCTCTGTCCTCTAGGGTGAGTCAGAATGGACGTAATGGCAGTGGGTTTCCTCATATGGGATGAGCATGCCTGTGTTCTATCTTCTTCTACACAGTGTTGCTTTCTTCATTTTAAAAGGTAATATGATGGAAGGAGCTGTGGTGGCGTAGTGCCTAAGGCATTTGACTGCTAACCAGAAGGCTGGCAGTTCAAACCCACCAGCTACTTCTCGGAAGGAAGATGGGGCAATCTACTTCTGTAGTGATACCACCTCGGAAACCCAAGGAGGGGTTTCTATGAGTCGGATCCAACTCCATGGCAGTGAGAGTGATGGAAAGATAGCAAAGGGTTGAAGGCTAACCCTGACTCTTAGTAAATTACTGTCACCGCCCTCTAGAGGTCCCCATTTATTCCACTACCTCACTCACTACTTGGTTCTAATACTGCAAACTGAAAAAAAAACACTGCCATCGAGTGGATTCTGACTCAAAGCAACCCTACAAGACAGCAGAAGTGCTCCATAGGGTTTCCAAGGCTGTAATCTTTATGGAAACAGGCTGCCTCATCATTCACCTGCACAGTGCCTAGTGGGATCGAACTGCCAACCTTTTGGTTAGTAGCCAAATGCCTTAATCACTGCATGACCACAGTTCCTTTTCTAACTCTCCAAGCACCTCTAAAACCAGTTTGTTATTCCAGGAGCTCCTCTTCTTTGATGCTGTGAGACCTGAGGACACGGAGCGTGTTGAACGCAGAGAGCTGGGGAGGCCAGCCCCCTGACCCCATGGACTTGCCTCCACAGCTCTCCTTTGCCCTCTATCTGGCCGCCTTTACGCTGGGCTTCCCACTGAATGTGCTGGTTATCCGAGGTGCTGTGTCCCATGCCCGGTTCCGCCTTACCCCCAGCCTTGTCTACGCCCTGCACCTGGGCTGCTCTGACCTCTTGCTGGCAGTCTCTCTGCTCCTGAAGGCCGTGGAGGCCCTGGCTGGGGGAGCCTGGCCTCTCCCAGTCTTCCTCTGTCCTCCTTTTGCCCTGGCCCATTTTGGTCCCCTCTATGCAGGTGGGATCTTCTTGACTGCCCTGAGTGCTGGCCGCTACCTGGGAGCAGCCTTCCCCTTGGGGTACCAAGCTGCCCGGAGGCCATGCTACTCCTGGGGTGTGTGTGTGGCTATATGGGCCATTGTCCTCTGTCACTTGGGGCTGGTCTTTGGGTTGGAGGGTCCAGGAGGTTGGATGGACAATACCACCAACTCCCTGGGCATCAACACACCAGTCAATGGCTCTCCAGTCTGCCTGGAGGCCTGGGACCCGGCTTCAGCTGGCCCTGCTCGCCTCAGTCTCTCCCTCTTGCTCTTCTTCCTGCCCTTGACCATCACGGCCTTCTGCTATGTGGGCTGCCTCCGGGCACTAGCCCACTCAGGTCTGAGCCACAGACGGAAGCTGAGGGCAGCCTGGGTAGCTGGTGGGGCTCTGCTCACCCTGCTGCTCTGCCTAGGGCCTTACAATGCCTCCAATGTGGCTGGCTTCCTGCACCCCAGCATGGGAAGTGGCTGGCGGAAGCTGGGACTCATCACAGGTGCCTGGAGTGTTGTGCTCAACCCACTGGTGACTGGCTACTTGGGAGGGGGGACTGGCAGGTGGATAGCATGCATGGCAAAAATGCAAGAGATGACATCCCGGAAGCAGTAGCTACTGCTGAGGGGGAGGGGAGCCGAGCAGGGGAGTCAGGCTGCTTCTCCAGGACCCTGGTGGGAGCAGTCTTGCCTGGAGGCATCCCTGAAGACACTCACACAGAAAGGGCCAAGTCTGGCAGAAGATGGTATCTCAGTCGGGAGAGAAGAACAGGGGAGAGAAGAATGGAGACCAGGAGTGGAGCCACAGGAGGAAGGTAAGCTTACCTGGGCTGGGCTCCATGGCCCTGTCTCTCCTTTTCTCATGACCTTTCCTGTCTTTCTCCAGTGTGCTATGGACAGAGACCCTATGTTTCTGGGAAAGGAGAAGAGAAGCTTGGCTCTCCTCTGGAGGGCATGCCACTCTGATGATACAATTTTGGTAGCACAGTGGTTAAAGCATTTGGCTGCTAACCAAAATGTCAGCCGTTTAAACCCTCCAGGCACTCCGCAGGAGAAAGATGAAGTAGTCTGCTTCCGTAAAGATTTATAGCCTTTTAAACCTCATGGAGCAGTTCTACTTGTCCCACAGCATCACTCTTGGTAGAAATTGACTCAATGGCAATGAGTTTGGGTCTTTTGGGTTTACTCACAAATGATTTCCAAGGAAAGACGTTAATTTCTGAATAAGGGAGCAAGCAGGAGACAAGATAATGAGACTGTTGTACTTTTATGAGCTCACAAGGGGGCAGCATTAGAGCTGTGAACAGGAAGTTGCTTGGAGAAAATGCTTCAGCTTATGGAGGGAAAATACAATCAACAACAATAACAGTTGCAAACAAATATGGAGTCTTTAGTACCAGGCAAGATGCAGAGAGCTTTGCAAGGGCTGTCTCATTTCATCCTTACATAATGTTTTTATTTAGCCATGCTGCTGCTGTATGGTTGGGCAGGTTGTTCACTGCACAAGGGTGCCAGGGAGAGGGAGAAAACACTGACTAAATTCTAGCATATGCTTGGCCCACCGAGCCATGTACCTGGCGTGGGGCTGCCTCAACCCAGTGGAAGAAGCATCTTATTCTAATTTGAACAAAGTCATCACCCACTCCTCAAGCAGTTCACCTTTGGTGCAGGGAAATGCTCACCTGGAAGGGGCCCTTTTTCTAATTTGCACAAAGGTACTCTGTGCTGAAGCCAGATGTTATTACTGTCTTCATTTTAGGGGGTTAAGAAACTTGTCTGAGGCCCCACAGTAAGGAAGTGGAATGTGATCCTCCAGGGAACATTTGACAAGTCTGGGGTGTTGGGGTCAACAGCCATGCTTGTGGTCAGGTCTGTGAAGGTGAAAGATAAACTTGTGAGATAGCTGGCAGAGGAGCATGGCTGTGAAGGGGCAAACCCATCAGAGATCTGCTCTGATAAGGCAGGGGGAGGAGCCAGCCTTGTTCCTCCAATAACATCATGAACATACAGGAGCACACCACGTGTGAGCTACATGCCTGCATGCACTAACTGGTTTGCACAAACGATCTCTTTTCATGCTTGAATGTCCACAAGGGCAAGGATTTTTGTTTTATTCACTGATATGTACCCAGTGCCAAAAGAGAGCCTGGTACACAGTGGGCAATAAATAAATATTTGCTGAATGAATGGTTGCTCATAACAACTTCTGGAGCAAGTTCTGTTACCCTTGTTTTATAAATACGGAAACAGAGAGGCCAAGAAATTCAGTAACATGCCCATAAACAAACTCTCCCCCTGTGTAATTGGTGACCCCAGAGAATTCCAATGAAAGCCAAAACACCAACCCAGGTAGCCCCCTGCTCCTCCCATAATGCCAAGGACTCCTCGCTATGCACCTGCTGGCACTGGGCCACTTCTCCCAGTTACTTGAAGAGAATCAAGCTCCTCCTTGGAGCACACGACCCCCGTGAGCCCTGTATCTCGTACCAGTCTACCCAGCACATCAAATCTGTGCACCAGTAATATTTTCTCCAGTGGTTCTTTGTTTCTTTATTGTAGAATGCATGGTGTTTCATTCCTTGGTATCATTGAGTGGTATTCCATTGTGGGATACACCACATTTTACCCATTCACCAGTTGATGGCCCATCAGCTGATGTTTCCTTTTTTTTTTTTTTTTTGGCTATTCTGAATAAGGCTGCTACGAACATTTACGAGCAAGTCTTTATGTGAACAGATGTTTTCATTTCATTTCATCTCTGGGTAGATAGTTAGAAAGGGATTACTGAGCTTCATGACAAATTTAGGCAAATTTTATAAGAAATCACTGAACTATTTTCCAAAGTGGCTGTGCCATGGTACATTCTCACCAGCAGTGAAGGAGGCTTTCAATTTCTCCACATTCTCGTCAGCACTTGCTATTGTCTAACTTCTTGCTCTAAGGCATTCTCATTGTGCTCTTTAAATACTTGAAGGGATGAATAAATAATCTCCAATGCTAGACAGAACTTGGGTTTGGATGTTGGTGGCCATACTTCACAGCTATACTGCTTGGAGCAAGTCCCTTCCTGTTCTGGTTCCCTAGTGCTCCTCTGACAAGAAATATACCACAAATAGGATGGCCTTAACAAACAGGAGTTTATTCTCTTACAGTCAGGAGGCTACAAATCCGAATTCCAAGTGCCAGGCTCTAGAGCTGGGTGAAAGCTCCTCAACCTTGGGGTCCAGTTCTGTCTCCTACTCCTGTCCCACTGGAGCTAGATGTGTTTCTTCACTCAGATAGCTGCTGGCTGCTGAGGCTGAGAAGCCCCAAGGTTGACAAGTAAAGAGGCACGGTCCCGATGTTACCAAAGCACACGACAGGCCATTAACTTAGTCCATTGTAAGTCCCAAGGTCGGCAAAGCATAGCAGGCTGCTGAGCAACAACACGGCTACATATAGGGTCCAAGCGTGCCATAGGCTACAGACCATTCCCAAGGCTTCTCCTTATATCCAGGAAGCAGACCACATCCCAAAGGCAGCTACTCAGCTGCTCGTGGTAGATCCCACCATGGAGTTGATTGCCAGTCTCATCATGGGGAATACCTACCACCAGCTGCCCTGCCACTCAACCAGGCCCAGCCAAGTTGACACACACACATAACTACCACACTTCTCTACTGTGAGGCTCAAGAATTCCACAACATAAGGATGATGCCATGCGAAGGGGATTATGGATTATGTCCCCACTAGGTTGGGCAATCCTACTTCCGTAGTGATACTGCCTCGGAAACCCAAGGAGGGGTCGCTATGAGTCGGGGCCGACTCGACGGCACATAACAACAACAACAACAACAACAAAGTGTAGCTGCTATCATCGCTGTCATCATTATTAGTAGTTAGATTGCTCAGTCTTCCTTCTGAAGTAATAGTAGTGCTGTTACTCTAGAGACAAGCCCACACCAGTGATTGGGACAATGTTCATAGCTCACCACATACCAGGCTTTGTTCTAAGCTTTTTATTTATGTGCACTAATGCTTTAATCTACACAGCAATCCTATGCAATTGGTACTATGATTATCCCCCCAGGAAACTGAGACACAGATAGTTTAAGTCACTTGGCCCAAATCACAGAGTTAGTCAGTGATTGAACCGGCATTGAACCCAGACCTTCTGGCTCCAGAGCCCATGCTCTTGGAATCACCACATTGTGCTTTCTGCCCTTACAAGGCAAACTAGATTAGTACCATTCCAGAGGAACAGATAAAATTCAAGTGGAGGATCAGGGAGAAATGAAGTCTGCTCTGGTGTGGTTCAGGCATCGTATCTGAGGCCATCCGAAGAGCAGCGCACATGTGAAATTTGCTCCTCTTTTTGCATATTGATACAGCTCTGGCAAAGGAGCTAAAGGCATCTTTTGTGCTGTGGCTTAACAGTGAGTGACGTCACAGGCACTGCCAGGCCTTTATCAATTCTGCTAGATATGTAGCTAACCACACTTGTTCTGGTGTGAGCTGAGCACTTGGTTCTCCAATAAGCAGGTGAGTGGGGGGCCCTGAGGAGCTTTTTGGAGGAACAATTGAATGGGTAGGCTCATCCTCTTGACATTTTCTTTGCTGATGGAAGGGATAAGATACAGAGGATGATCAGAAAGACAGGCAGGCTGACCTTGCTAGGGAAATCGGCACAGGACACCTTGATGGGAGGAGGGTAGTAACGACATTCTCTGCTGATAGTTGAGGTGCTGCTGGCAAGGGCAGGAAGATCCCCACCAGGCTACCATCTCTGTCTCTCTCTCTCTCAACAGTGGCCACCACCATGGGCACAAACACAGACCAGTCCTTCTTCCCTGGCAACAACTGGCTCTACTTCTCTGTGTACCTCTTCACCTTCCTCGTGGGGCTCCCCCTCAACCTCATGGCCCTTGTCATCTTCGTGGGCAAGCTGCGGCGCCGCCCGGTGGCTGTGGACGTGCTCTTGCTCAACCTGACCCTCTCAGACCTGCTCCTGCTGCTCTTCCTGCCATTTCGTATGGTAGAGGCAACCAATGGCATGCAGTGGCCCCTGCCCTTCTTTCTCTGCCCGTTCTCCGGATTCCTCTTCTTCACCACCATCTATCTCACCTCCCTCTTCCTGGCGGCTGTGAGTGTCGAGCGCTTTCTGAGTGTGGCCTACCCTCTATGGTACAAGACCCGGCCAAGGCCAGGACAGGCAGGTCTGGTCAGCGCAGCCTGCTGGCTCCTGGCTGCCAGCCACTGCAGTGTGGTCTACGTCACCGAATTATCTTCAGGCTCTGGCCACAACGTGAGTACCAATGGGACCTGTTACCTGGAGTTCCAGGAGTACCAGCTGGCCATTCTCCTGCCTGTCCGACTGGAGATGGCTGTGGTTCTTTTTGGAGTGCCCCTGCTCATCACCAGCTACTGCTACAGCCGCCTGGTGTGGATCCTTAGCAAAGGAGCAAGCCATTACCGGCAGAGGAGAGTGGCAGGGCTTGTGGCAGCCACACTCCTCAACTTCCTTGTCTGCTTCGGACCCTACAATGTGTCCCACGTCGTGGGCTATATCCAGGGTGAAAGTCCAGGATGGAGAGGCTATGTGCTGCTACTCAGCACCCTGAACTCCTGCATCGATCCCCTTGTCTATTACTTCTCATCATCTGGGTTCCAAGCCGAGTTTCAGAGGCTGCTGAAGAGGTTGGCAGGGGTCTGGAGCTCTGGCAGGAGGGAGGGTAGTGAGGAATTAAAGGTCATGCGGGAAGGCAAGGGGAACCTGCGGGAATCGTCCAAGGTAGACAACAGGTAGTAGACTGTAGGAGGGCTGTGGAACTGGGGGCCAGCTGGCCTGGGCTAGAAGCTGGGTTTTCTGAAAGAAGGAAGATTCCGATCTCAAGTCAAGCAGGACCTCTGAGTGGCAGGCTGGGAGCTGATGTGGCCCGGGAGTTGAGCAACCCCCAGCCTTTCTACAGCTGTGCTCACCAAGGCCCACCTCTTGATCTCCCCACACTGCCCTCCCTCTTGTCGTCTCACACACACCATTAATTAACTCTGGGAAGCAGTCAGGGTGAGAGACTGCTATGGGGTAGAATAAGATTTGTGTGGCAGTTGCCAGCTCCTGTGCTTTTCTGAGAGCAAAGAAGGAGTTAAAAGGGGTGAGCAGAGTCTGAGGGGGCTGCCTGGTGGCTTAGGACAAGGGAGGGGAAGAACCCACCCCTCAGAGCTGCTCCCACTGGTAGTCTGCAGTCTGGGAAACAGGGCTGGCAGCCATTTCAGGACTCTAGGCATGAGGGAGCGTCCTGCTCTCACATGGGCTTTTCTAAGACGCTTGTGTTGCTGAATAAATCCATATCTTCAGAGACATTTATGTAAAATGCCAGAAGAAAAATTACTCAAATAAATTTGATAGCAAGCAAAAGAGAATGGTGTTTCTTGATTCTCCTGGCTTTTCTTGTGATGTACGGGGATTAGGTGGAATTAGGGGATGGAAGGATAAAACAGCTTGACCCTGGGAGAGGATCTGGTCAGGAGGAATAAAAATAATAGATAACCTCTCTTCTTCAATCCTCTCAATAGCCACACGGTAGGTACTACGATTAGCCTCATTTTACAGATGAGGAGCAAACACATAGAGGTGGAGTCTCTTGCTGGAGATGCCATAGTTGATAAGTAAATGAAGCAGGATATGAAGCTGGAATTATCTGCCTCTGAAACCCATGCTCCCAACCCATTCTGCTGTTCTGCCTGCGCTGTGTAACATCCGCTGTCACCTGGACCCCAAAGCCAGAAGAGGCAGCCTTGCCAGAGTACAAATGTAGACAGTTTGTGATGAAAACTATAACTAGATGCAAACCAGATCAACTATCTGGGTTGGTAGAACCTCTTCCCAGTAAAGAAGCCATCTGGAAAAAAAATAAATTTTATTAATAATAATAAATGAAGATAATTAGCATGGTTGACCTCAGGTTACTGAAAAGACCTGTATCTTCTTAGGAGCTATTTTCTTCTTTCTTTCTTTTTTTTTATGCGGGTGAGTCATCCTGGGTTGAGTGGTCTGCGTGTACATCTTGTTAACTATTGGGCTGAGAGCCAGCCCCTGGGGGTACATTTTATTCCAGGTGCAGAATGTATTCCAGGGCCATAGTACTGGGGGTCTCATCAGATTCCATTTGACCCAGAAGGCTGGCAGTTCCAACCCACCAGCCACTCCTCAGAAGGAAGATGGGGCAATCTACTTCTGTAGTGATACTGCCTTGGAAACCCAAGGAGGGGTTGCTATGAGTCGGGTCTGACTCGACGGCACACAACAACATTGAGTTTTTGGATTTTGTTCCATGTTTTCCCTCCCACTCTATCCAGGATCTCCAGATTTGATCCTTTCCTGACTGGTTGGCATTGGTAGCCGGGCACCATCTAGTTCTTCTGGTCTTGAGGGCCATCGTGCCCTAGGGCTGAATCGCTTCCAAATGCCCCCCCCCCTTTTTTTTTTTCATTCCTCTTTGCTTCTGATGCTAGGAGACCATTAGCTGCATCTTAGATGGCCACTTGAAAGCTTTTAAGACCCCAGTTGCTATTCACCAATGTAGGATGCAGAACAAAGCTTTTACGTATTTTGTTGTGCCAATTGAGTCTGGTGTCCCCCAGTACTATGGTCCTGAGAAGGTAGATCTATTGGATCTCTCTCCCATAGTGTCTGGGTGTCTGACTTCTATTGTTTCTGTAAGGATTGCAGGTATTTTGTATCACCGGTGTCTGCGCAAGATTAGCCTCAGCTGAATCTATCCTTGTTCTAGAGTATACCCCTGTTCACTGACCTCCATCTGATCCTCTCAGGCATTTATGTGTTTATCTGTAGCCTGGTGTTTGGTGTTAATGGTAATGGAGTATTGTGGGCACACTGGTTGGTATTAGCAACTGTCATCTGTCTCTTATGTGCACAATTCGGTGTCATCCTCAGCCTTGCCAGAGTACAAATGTACAAATACAGACAGTTCATGATGAAAACTACAACAAGATGCAAAGCAGATCAACTATCTGGGTTGGTAGATCCTCTTCTCAGTAAAGAAGCCATCTTGAAAAGAAAAAAAAACTTTATTATTAATAATAAACTAAGATAATTAGTATGGTTGACCTCAGGTTACTGCAAAGACCTGTATCTTCTTAGGAGCTATTTTCATTGAAATGTGTCATTTAGTTGGAATTGACTCAACAGCAGCGGGTTTGGTTTGGTTACTGGTCATTTAGTAAATAGAGAGATAAAGCCATGAGCTGTCTTCTATCCCACAGCTCATCTGACTGTCCCAAGGCACTGAGCTGCCCTGGCAACTGGTAAGCAATTGGTGCTAACAAGAGCCTACATGGCTTAGAAAGGGAACAAGGGTGACATAAATGAAGTATCACATGGAGCATTCCATTCAACCCCAGAACTAGTAATGAGGATCCAAAGCTGAGGACAAAGAGGAGTTGAAAACCCTACATTCTAAAAAGAGTCACAAACAATGGTCGTCTGACCCCTCCCCCAGAGTTTATTAAGATGAATAAGTGGCAATGTAACTGGCTTTGCTGTCCCAATCATCACCTAGCACCACACCCACCCCAGTTCATATAAACCAAAGACTGAGGAGGAGGTGGGAACTCTGGTGGTGTAGTGCCTAAGGCATTTGACTGCTAACCAGAAGGTTGGTGGTTCAAACCCACCAGCCACTCCTCAGAAGGAATATTGGGCAATCTACTTCCGTAGAGATACCGCTTCAGAAACAAGGAAATAAGGAGGGATCACTGTTAGTCGTTATGAGTTGGAAACAACTCAAGGGCAGTGAGTTTAAGGAGGAGGTGGGGCAGATGTTAAGTCATCAGAGGCTGAGACAATCATCTAGGTGGTCGTAAGGGGAGTCGTAGCCATTTTCATATCTCTTAGAATTAAGGGAAAAGGGATCTCCGAGAATGGGCTTGCTCACAAGAAGAGGAGGTGCGTTTCTGTGGCTTGTAGCCCTGTGCCTGTCTAGGCAGGGGGAAGGAGAATGGCAGAGAAACAGCAGAGTGAGCATTTGCATGTGAGCAATGGAATGCCCTGCACTCTCACCAGAGCAAGCAAGTGTGAGTCTCCCATGGGTGAGGGGATTACAGACAAGGCAAAAATTCTGGGGATGTTAGGAGAGGGATTGGATCTCCCAAAACAGGGGCCAGAATTCACATTTTAGCTGAAAAAGAGAGCAAGTACTTGGGACTTACAGAGGACGCCAAAAGCTATTCAAAACTCACTCACCAAACTCACTGCCATTGAGTCAGTTCTGACTCATAGTGTTCCCAGCTCCCTTTATGGAAGCAGATCTCCCCATCTTCCTTCTGTAGAGCAGCTGGTGGGTTTGAACCACTGACCTTCTGGTTAGCAGCCAAATGCCTTATCCACTGAAAACAAAACAAAACAAAAAAACTAAAGTCTCTGCCATAGAGTTGATTCAACTCATAGCAACCCCTCTTGGGATTCTGAGGCGGTATCTCTATGGAAGTAGACTGCCCAGTCTTCCTTCTGAGGAATGGCTGGTAGGTTTGAACCATCAGCCTTCCAGTTAGTGATCAAATGCCTTAGGCACTACACCACCAGAGCTCCTTAAAAGCTACTCAATATTAGCTAAAGTACTCTTTCTCAACTGTTTTTTTTTTTTTGGCCTAATTTCCCTCTCAAGGAGATTTTTTTTTTTTTTTTCCCCTCCTTCCTACTGACTACCTCCCCTCCTGGCCCAGGATATTTTAATACCATAGATATACTGTGTCTATGTGTTCACCAGAGTCAGGTTTAGTACCTTGCTGCAGCAAGAGAAGGAGCTCTGGTGGTGTAGTGCCTAAGGCATTTGACTGCTAACCAGAAGGCTGGAGGTTCAAACCTTCCAGTCACTCCTCAGAAAGAAGGTTGGGCAATCTATTTCCATAGTGATACCACCTCGGAAACCCAGGGAGGGATCGATCGCTATGAGTTGGATCCCACTCCACGGCAATGAATTTGTTTTTTTTTTTTTTTTGGCAACAAAGACCCTGCTAGAGGAAGCATGGGCATCTACAAAGGCTATTGCTGGAGTTGGGGTCAAGGTGGAGTTCAGGTGAAATTGATATAAAGCCGTACTTAACAGGCTCAAAGCACAGCAGGGCTGTGTGTAAAAAGGTCAACACCAGGCTGGGCAGAGAAGTGAATCAAGTTCTGTTTTTTGGGGAAGTACAAAGTAAAGATAAAGCAAGAATGTTGTGCCTAGAAACTCCTTATCTGAGGCTCTGGTGGGGCGGAAGTCAAAGCTGCTTCTCTGTGTCAAAGGAACTCAGATTTTCCAAGCAGGAATGGGAGGTTAAACTAACAAAAACCATTTTTAAAGCTTAGGAGGATATTGGGAGGAACGAACTGATGACCATCAAAGAGGAGGAACTCTTTTCCCTTCCAGAAGGAGGGAGTCTCCTTCCCCAAAACCTGAAGCAGCACAAGCCAGGACAATAGGTCTAAGGGTAGACCTGACCCATCCCTGCCCCAGGTTCCCAAGGCCAGGTCAAGTCTAACATTGCAGAGGAATGAGGAGAAAATGAGAAGTTTTAAATCACCAAATGCGACCAGAACCCTAGGGAAGTGATCCAAGAAACTGGCATAAATGGTTCTATAAGCATGATTAAAGATCCAAAACCAAAACCAAACTTACTGCCATCGAGTCAATTCTGACTCATAGTGACCCCCACTGGGTTTCCAAGGCTGTAAATCTTTAAGGAAGTAGATCATCCCATCTTCCTTTTGCAGAGCGGCTGGTGGGTTTGAATCGCTGACCTTCTGGTTAGCAGCCAAATGCCTTATCCACTACACCACCAGAGCTCCTTTGTGACAAAAGACAGTGAGTGGGAAAACCACTATCAGACCCAGAGCTGATCAATAAACGAGTGTCAGTGAGAGAAGGACAGAGGCAGCCAGCAGGAAAGGGAATGAGAAACTACCCAATGGGCAAGACAGGCTGACTTGAAGTGTTTCCCTCAGTTCAGTACATCACCTGGATGCTTCAGCAAGTGACCTCTCCACGTATGTACATTCCTGGTGGGTCAAGGGAAGCTGTGATGCAAGACAAAAGAGATAAATCTGTTTCCATTGGATCCCGGGAAGGGAGCAAAAACTGTACCAGGTCATGAGTCAGAAGAGGGTGGAAGGAAGTGAAGAACATATCAAGGTGAGTAAGAAATTTGGGAGTCAGTAAAATTAGTTACAACAATCACACAAAGGGAGACAGCAGAACATCAATAAAAATAGACAGACACCTGGAAGAAGTTTCAGAATATAGATCCCGGAAAAGGGGAGTAATTAGAAGTGGGACATAGAGTTGGGAAGGAAGGGGACCAAAGAGAACAAAATAGTATGAGAAGTTCCTTAACTTCTGACCTACCTCCCTCTGACAAATTTCCCCTTCTGGTTAAAAAAAAAAAAGCCTCTCAAGATGTACAGGTAGGTGAGGCCCCCAAAACTCTGTAACATCTGTGAGAAATGTGTTGACTTCCCTTTAAGTCTAGTTCTGGAAAACCATCCATTGGTAGCAGATCAAGGCGGCAAGATGGCAGTCTGTATTCTGGGAAAGAAATGCTGGGAGCACCTTCTAGTGAAAGGATAGGCTAGAGGGGATGAATGCTGCTAGACACGAGTAGAAGAGGGGACAAGGCAGAGTTCACCCCTCATGGAGATGTACACCCAGGAGGCAGAAAATGTTTCAGAAAAGAGAATGAGGTACAGAAGAATTTTTTTGAAGGGGGTGATTTTCCTTTAGATATTTACAAAGAGAAAAACAAACTGATGAGAACACTCCCTACAAGTGATTATCACTCTTTGTGGCTGACCTCAACCCTGGAGGTTAGCTCATGATTGCCACTTCTCATGACAATCTTGACTTCAACATGTGGTCCAATCTGGCCAAAAGAAAAGGTAAGGAATTTTTGGGTTTTGAGGGTCTCTGGGAAAGCTTGCTCTCCAAGGTAAAGAGATAGATGTGTGGGGATATATGTATTCCTTCTTTTTCCTGTCTTCCCCCTTCCTGGTTTGGGAGCTCTCACATGAAGATGTGATGTTTGAAGTGCAGCAGGCATTTTGGGGCCAGGTAGTGACACAGAGCAGAAGAAAAGATCTAGGCCCTTGATGGCATTGTTAAGTTGGGATCACCTACCTCCAAACTTATTGTTAATAAACATTCCTATGGTTGAGTCATTACTGGCCAGATATTCTGTAGCTTGCAGTCACTGATTGACCTATATTTGTTGTTGTTGTTATGTGCCATCAAGTCAGACCCAACTCATAGCGACCCCTCCTTGGGTTTCCAAGGTCGTATCACTACGGAAGTAGATTGCTCAACCTTCCTTCCGAGGAGGGGCGGGTGGCCCAACCCCCCCAGCCACTCCTCGGAAGGAAGGTTGAGCAGTCAAATGCCTGATGCACTACGTTACCAGAGCTCCTATACTTTGGCATCCTATATTTTACTAGGACCTCCTAGACTACCCAATGACATTCTCTCTTATTTTAAAATTTTTTATGATTCTGGAATTTCTAACCTCTGTCATATTTGCATTTTAGGAGCTATGCAATCTTAGTGCTTGCCTTACCTATTACTGCTAGACCAAGGGGAGATTTCTCATGGTTCTAGTCAGTATCAGTATCTCTGGTACCAAGATGTCAACATTGGCCTCTTTCAGAGAGAGGCTTTTGGGAGCCTGCTGGCAGGGGCTATATGGACCCTTTCTAAAGTCACATATCATCTAACTGACTATCACCTGCAAGCTCTCCTCCCTTTATTGATAAAGCTTCCAATGCTTATTGTGGAACTTCAGTCATCATGGAAACAGAAGAGGGCTGATCCAGTCATGTGGGGATCACGTGCAATATGGTCCTGTGTAAAGGCGTTTGGTCCTGTTCACTGTTCCTGGAAACAAGAGTCTTTTTGCCTATGGGGTATGCACATAGTGCCCATATGAAGATGACAAAATGTTCCTTGGAAGCGAGAATGACCAGACTCTGTCTCCTCCACTTCAGATGATGTCTGAAGGCATGTTGTTATGTTGTTTATGTTGTCAGATGGGATCACTCCCTGGAGAAGGAGATCATGCCTGGTAAAGCAGAAGTTCAGCTAAAAGGGGCAGACCCTCAAAGAGATGGATTGACACAGTGGCTGAATGACGGGCTCAAGCACAGCACGGATTGTGAAGGTGGTGCCTGATGGGGCAGTGTTTCCTTCTGTTGTACACGGGCCCCTGTGAGTCAGAGGCAACTAACAGATGTCTATTTGCCATTCACAATCAACACACACAATTAGGGGTTTGCTGCTGGCTGCTGGCCTTGTTTTCCCAGCCCCCGCCCTTGTTATAATAATCGTTTTCTTGTGCTTTTTTATGTTTAGAGCACAACTCTCATCTTTCTAACACCTTCAAGGCTTCAACCATTAAAATAACTGACTCCTTTTTTACTTACCTTTTGGAAAACAATCGCATAACTTGCTGTGAATCAAAAGGTCAACTGAGAAAAGATGCAAGCAGAAGAGAATGCTTCAGGGGGAATTGAACAAACAGACCAATAAGCACAGGCTAAAGGAGGCACATCCCATAGGGTGTGCTGCATAAGAGTGCACAGCCACACCCCCGCTGCTACACGCAGACCAGTCCTGCGAGGACGCAGCCCGAGCAGGGCTCTGCAAGATGAGAAACGTGCATATGGGGCTGTGGAGGTGTCAGAAATGTCTTCATATGGATTACTCAGGAAGAATGAGAGCAGTGTCCATACAAAGACCTGTATGCAACTACTTATAGGAGCTTTGATCATAAAAACTCAAAAGTACAAATGATCCAGGTGTCCATCAACAAGAGAACGGATGTAAAAACTGTGGTATACCAATATAATGGAACACAATTCAGAAATAAAAGGGGATAAATTACTGACATGGGCAACAATATAAACTCTGACAGAAACAGATCAGAGGTTGCCAGGCACTGGGGACAGGTTAAATGAGATTAACAGGGAAGATACCAGAAGGGCATTTTAAGATGATGAAAATGTTCTATGTCTTGATCATGGGGGGGGCGGTTACATGGATATCTTAATTTGTCAAAATTTATTGCTTAAAATAGGTGCATTTCATTATATGTAAATTAAACTTCAATAAGACTGATTAAGGCAACGACAAAAATAAATAAATAAATAAATAAATAAATAAATAAATAAATATGTGAAAGCAAGGACTTGAAGAGAAAAGTGCAGCACATTATTTACACAGCACACAAAAGGTGGAGACAGCCCGCCTGTCCATCAACAGATGAATGGATAAACAAATGTGGTATATGCATACAATGGAATATTATTTAGCTATAAAGAGAGATACGAGCTCTGGTAGCATAGTGCCTAAGGCACTTGACTGCTAACCAGAAGGCTGGGGGTTCAAACCCACCAGCCACTCCTCAGAAGGAAGGTTGGGCATTCCTACTTCCATAGTGATACTGCCTCGGAAACCCAAGGAGGGGTCGCTATGAGTCAGGGCCAACTCGATGGCACATAACAACAACAACATAAAGAGAGATGGACGAACCTTGAAAACATTAGGCTGAGTGAAACGTCAGACACAAAAGAGCAAAAGAATATAATTCCACTGATGTGAAATATCTAGAAGAGACATAGACATAGTGTTTTGGTTACCTAGTGCTGCTCTGACAAGAATATGCCACAAATGGGATGGCCTTAATAAACAGGAGTTTAGTCTTACAATTTGGAGGCTTTAAGTCTGAGTTCAAAGTGCCAGGCTCTAGGGGCTGGGTCGAAGCCTCTCAACCTTAGGCTTCAGCTCTGCCTCTTGCTCCTGGCCCACTGAAGCTAGAGGCTTTTCTTCACTCAGACAGCTACTGGCTGCTGAGGCTGACAAGCCCAAGGTTGACAAGCAAAAAGGCACAGTCCTAATGTTACCAAACCACAAGCCATTGATTCAAGTCCATTGAAAGTCCCAAGACTGACAGAGTATGGCAGGCTACTGAGCAATGACACAGCTACATGCAGGGTTCAAGTGTGCCATAAGCTAGAGACCATTCCCAAAGTTGCTTCTTACATATGGGAAGCAGACCACATCGCTAAAGCAGCTACTCAGCGGCTCCAATACATTCTACCATGGAGTTAATCACCAATCTTACCATGGGGAATAACTACATCCAGCTGCCTAGCCCCTTAACCAGGCCTAGCCAAGTTGACACGCAAACTTAAACTACCACACATAGAGATGAAAGTTTATTACCAAGTATTAGGGGGAGAGGAAATGAAGAGTTACTGCTTAAGGGGTGCTGAGTTTTTTGGGGGTGATAAAAAGCTTTTGGAAATAGATGATGATGGTTGCAGAACATGGTAAATATAATTAATGTCATTGAACTATTTGGTTAAAATGGCAAGTCTCTTGTATGTATTTTACCATAATGAAATCAAAAAGAAAAAAAAAAGTCCATTGAAAGTTAAAAAATAAAAAAGTAAAATGAGCATTGCCTTGCTTTCATGCCTCTAGCACAGGTATACACAACATTGTCAGTAAATTTTCCTATCCTCCAGGATCCACAAACCAAACAGGTCCCTGCTTTTGCTGTATCACTCTGCAGAGGTTTTGACTGCTGTGGGATTACACACGAGGTTACACACGAGGCCAGAAGCCATGGTGAAAACAGGTAGGTGATAAGGGGCAACAAGTTCTTATTCAGTGCCAGATATCTGTAGGGAGTGGTAGAGACTGGCAAACCAGAGAGAACATGGCCCATCTAAACTGAACTCCTGCCTTGTTAACAAGTGGGCTATGGGCTCCGTGCTGCCCATACCGTCCAATTTTTCAAGCTGGAAATCCAGTTGTTATTGTTGGTTTTGAAATATTATAATTTGTTAAGCTGACAACGAACACAAAATGTCAAAGTATTGTGTGTGGTGAAAACAAAACAGGCCTGAAGTTTGTTGGATCTGGCTGTAGAGGCTTCTAAGTTTGTGACTCCATGGTAACAGTGGCTGAGGAGGTTCAGATGTTCGGGATTTTGCCATGAGCACAGATCAGGAATACTTTTGCCCATATCAGACAAACAATTGCTGAGACCTGCTGACTTTCTGAAAATATCCTTACCCTGCCCACCCAGCAGTCCTCTGAGAGCTGTCTCTGTCACCCACCAGGATGGTCTCTGGAGGGTACAGGCAGGGGAGGGAGGGCAACTCCTAACATTCCACATTCTTTGGGTCAATCGATCTCAGTTCCCTGCCTGCACCCATTCTCTGGAAGGCTGCTCTCCTCGGGCCCTTCTTTGTCTCTTGCGCCACAACCTCTCCCCAGGTGTTCTAATCCATGGTGTGAAGCACCAACCTCCATCTTTCCCAGACTTCTGTAGATCCAGCTGTGTACAACGGCATCTCAACTTCACAAATCCAAACTAAATCTTCCTTTCCTCCTCCAAAGATGGCCTATCTTAGGTTGAGTTCTTTAGAGAAGCAAAAACAGCGAAGCTTATATAATATCTGTATCTATATCCATCCATCTATCTTTCTTTCTTTCTATTGAGAGAAATTTACCTCAGGAAAATGGCTCACACAGTTGTAGAGGCTGGCAAGTTCCAAGTCCATGGGTCAAACATCAAGCTAGAGGCATCTCCTAACTCACACAGCTGCAGGAGCTAACAAACCCAAGGTTGGTAGGCAGTATAGCAGGCTGCTGGCTTCCCAGGACGATAAATACAAGATCAGGAGGTAAAATAGCAGACCGCTGATTCACAGGCTGCGAAGGCAACAGTCCCAAGATTGGCAGGCAACATGGCAGGCCACTAGTTTGAGTCCAGGAACTGGAAATGATGATGAGCTTGATCAAGCAGAAAGCCAGAGAATTTTCCCAGGACATAAGTGTATATATATTGGAAGTAGGCCACACTCCTGAGGAAACTCTCTTTCAACTGATTGGCTACTCATAGCACATCTCATCATGGAAGTGATAACATTATATCAGATCTCATCATGGGAGATGACTCCATCTCTACTTAACTCATTTAGAATAATGGTCCTGCCAAGTTGATTTACAACCTTAACTGTCACATGGCCCCATCACTAACTTATTCCACTCCTCTAAATGACAACACCATCTACCCATTCGCTCATGCCAGAAACCCAGATGTCTTTCTTTTTTTTTTTTTTAAATCAATCCTTTTTTAATTTTAAGAATCATCGTGCAGTAAAATTAACTATTTTAAGAAGGGGTTACTGTTCTTTAAATTCAAATCTACTTCTGTAGTGATATTGCCTTGGAAACCCAAGGAGGGGTCACTATGAGTCGGGTCCAACTTGAAGGCACATGATAACAACAACATTTATTTGTGTAACCACGACCATAATCAAGACAAAGAGCAGTTAGAGTCACATCTTCCCCTTTACTTCCGACCGCTGGCAACCATGAATCTACTCTCCATCACTGGTTTTATCTTTCCAAGAACATCACATAGATGGAATCACATAATGTATAACCTTTTGATACTGGCTCCTTTTACTCAGCATAATGCCTTTGAGATTCATTCAAATTATTATGACTATCAGTAGTTCATTCTCTTGTATTGCTGAATAGTATCCTACGGTATGGATTTAGCATCATTTATTTATCCATTCACCCACTAAAAGACATTTGAGTTGTTTCTAGTTTGGGGCAATTATGAAAAGAGCTGATGCAAATATTAGCATGCAGGTTTTTGTGTGGACGTAAGTATTCATTTCTCTAGAGAAAATACTGGGAGCTCTGGTAGCATAGTGGCTAAGACACTTGCCTGCTAACCAGACAGCTGGCGGTTCAAACCCACTAGCCACTCCTCGGAAGGAAGGTTGGGCAATCCTACTTACGTAGTGATACTGCCTCAGAAACCCAAGGAGGGGTCGACTATGAGTCGGGTTTGACTCGACGGCACATAACAACAACAAGAGAAAATACCCAGATTGATATTGCTGAGTCATCTAGTAAGGGTATGTTTAACTTTTGAAAATACTGTTAAATGGTTTCTCAGGGTGGTTGTACTATTTTGCATTCCCTCCAGCAATGTCTAAGCAATCCAGTTGCTTCACCTCCTTGTCAGCATTTGATAGTCTACAGTTTTTATATTAGCCTTCCTGATATGTCTAAGAGACATTCTTGATGCCTGCTTCTCTTTCACTGAGCACACTTCACCAGCAAGTTCTATTAATTGTGCCTCCAGAATATATCTGAGTCTGCCTCTCCCCAACTCCACAACCATTATCTCTGACCTGGACCACTGCGAAACTTCTAACCCCATCTTTCTGCTTGTCCCCATCTCCATTTATTCACACCACAGCCAAAGGAACTTTTGAGGAGTATAAAATGGATCATGTCATTGCCTTGAATAAAACCTTCAATAGTTTTCCATTCCAGTCCTCTTCTTTCATGGGCTGCCCTGAGGCCCTGCACCATCTGGCCCTGCCTCTCTCCCCAAGCTCCTATGGTGCTGTGTCACCTTCATTCGCATAACTTTGCTGGCCTGACCTCTCTGTTTGTTAGGCAGACTATGCTCCCAATCTCTGCATGTGCTGCTACTCACAGAGAGAGAGAGAGACAGAGAAGAGAGAGAGAGAGAGAGTACTTGGCTTGCTCACTTTCTTCTTTGAGGTTTTCTCTCCAATATCACTCTTTAAAGAGGCTCTTCCTGACTACCCAGTTTCAAAGAACACCTCTTGATAATATCTCACACAGAGCTATGACAGTTTCATATACCTATTTGTGGGTTCACTTGTTTATTATCTGACTCCTCCCGCTGGACTGGAAAGCTCATGAGAGCAATCCCCTGTTATATTCATATCCTCAAGTAGAACCCCCTGGTGGTGCAAACAGTTAATGACTCTGGCTGCTAACTGAGAAACTGGAGGTTTGAATCCACCAGAGGTGCCTTGGGAGAAAGGCCCGGGGACCTACTTCTGAGAAAGCGGTCATTGAAAACCTTGTGGGACACAAGCCTATCCTGACAAATGGGGTCACCATGAGTCAGAATCAACTCGATAGCAACTGGCAGTTTGCATACCCAAGTGCTTACAAAGTGCTGGCACAGAGCAGACCATTTGGTATTTGATAAATAAATTGATGAATAATAATTTTTAAAAGTTCAATTTTCCACTATTATAAATAATGCTCCAAGGAACACCCTTTTACATATATGCTTGTATATTTGTGTATTTCCTAAAAATGCTACTGCTCTATTAAAGGATATGCCTGCTTGGAATGTTGATAAATATAGACTATTTCCCTAGTGGGATCAATCTTCTTCCCCATAACAGTCTGTAAGAGCATCCTTGCTAAAAAAGAAAAATATCAGTATTTTATTTTTTTGAAATGTTGGTTTAAGATGTAATGTTTCAGTACTTCTGGAATTTTAAATTCCAAGCTAAAAATCAGGTAAAAACTTTGGATGTTGCTTATAATCAGTTGTGCCTATTCCCTTACGTCTTCTGTATTGTCTTTTTCTTATTTGATTTGCAGGAGCTGTTTGGATATCAGGACACAGTTACATATCTAGTAAAAATAGTGGTCTCTTACTTTGTTGATGGTAACTTTTTCCGTTACTTTTATATTTTTATGTGTACAAATTTGTCATCATTTCTTTAAAGACTTCCAGATTTATGTCACATTAGGAAAAGCCTTCTTATTTACAAAGTTTAAGTAATTATATAATACTTAAGAAGCTCTTGTGACATAGTAAGTAGGGCATTTGGTTGCTAACCAGAAGGTCAGTGGTTCAAACCCTGGTGCTTGGTGGGAGGAAGATGAGGCAATCTACTTCTATAAAGATATACAGCCTTGGAAACCCAATGGGGGTCACTATGAGTTGCGATAGACTTGATGGCAATGGGATATAATACTTACACAACTTTTATAGTTTTTTTCAAAATTTGATCCTTAATATACCTAGATTTTATTTTTTATCTAATTATAACTCCTTCAAATGGGTAATCATCTGTCCCAGGATTACTTACTGAATAATCATCATTTCTCACACTGATATGAAGTGGACTTAGATTATTTAAGCAGAAAGAATCCTCTAAATGTAAATTAATTTAAGACATATATATATCTATCCTATAATGGGAGCTCTGTATCCAGTGTCGGAGAAGGTGTCCTCATACATGGTTGGTGGGAATATAAATTGCTGAACACTTCCAGGAAGGTAATATGAAAATACCTGTAAACATTTTAGGACTTCTGGTGGTGCAGTGGTTAAACCTTTCAGCTGCTAATGAAAAGGTCAGAAGTTCACCAGCCACTCTGGTGGGAGAAAGATGAAGCAGTCTACTTCTGTAAAGATTTGCAGCCTTTGAAACCCTATGGGGCAATTCTACTCTGTCTTATAGGGTCACCATGAGTCAGAATCTATTCAATGGCAGTGGGTTTGGGTTTTTTAACTTATTAATAAATAAAAAAAGACTGCTCTGGGTATTTTCAGTTTAAGGATTAAAGATGATCTTTGGGCTCATACAGACTACTGTGGAAGAGAAGGATTCAGCTTGGGAAGGTAATTTATCAATATTTATCAAAATTCCAAGTGGACATATCCTTTAATACAACAGTACCACTTTTAGGAAATATACAAATATGCAAGCAACCTTCAGTGTGGATTACATCCCAACATAAAGAAAACAAAAATCCTCACAGCTAGACCAATAAGCAACATCATGACAAATGGAGAAAAGATTGAAATTGCCAAGGACATCATTTCACTTGGATCCATAATCAACATGCATGGAAGCAGTCAAGAAATCAAATGATGTGTTGCCTTGGGGAAATCTGCTGCAAAAGACCTCTTCAAAATGTTAAAAAGCCAAGATGTCACTTTGAGGACTAAGGTGTGCCTGACTCAAGCCGTGGTATTTTTAATCACCTCATAGGCATGCAAAAACTGGACAATGAAAAAGGAAGATTTAAGAATTGATGACTTTGAATTATTGTGTTGGTGGAGAATATTATATTTTGGCTTTTGTCCACTCCACCTCTGCAAGTTCCCCACTGAGTATCATAGGAGAGAAACACACTTGTGTTCAAATTACCCATATCCATTTCTGTGTCACTGAGCAGGCACACTGTGGACCAGGTATCAGCAGGTGTCTCTCTTTGCCTCAGTAGGTGTGTCAGGTCAGGTTAGGTGTGGCATGGCTGTGTTTGTTCTCTCCCTCTCTCTGTGGCTTTCCTTGGCCAGGTCTGGCCCCCTGGGCTTTCTGGTCCAACTCTCAAATAGCAGCTTTGAGATAACTTTGAACCAGTGCTAGGTTTAGATCAACATCACAATGGCACTTGAGACAAAGCCATTTTACAGTCAACCCCTGTATGATGTATGCCCAAGCCTCTGCTCTATTATTCACCTTCTGCCTGGAGGCCTGTGGCCCAACTCTGCCCACTGCCACCATCTGCCAGTCTCATGGTTCCCATCCTCACCCGCACTGCCACCATTTCTGTCACTTGTTTCTGCTGTGTTTGCCATTGTTTCTCTTGGTCTTCAATGTTATCAGTTCAGTGAGTGTTACCAGCTTGGTGCTACAGCCCTTGACCTGTATTACAGTTCTTCTAGGAGGATCTCAGCACAGAGCCCTGTTTCCAAAGGACGAGCTCCACTGCTGGCTTTCTTAGCTCTTGTCAATCAGGAAGCCCCATAAAACCTTTGTGAGAGGAAAAAAAAGGGGGGGGGTAACCAGGTTTGCTGGTCCAATAGAGCCTGGTGGAATCACTGAGACTATATGGCCCCTAGCTCCCCTTCAGGACTGGAATTGAATCCACACCTGTGGCTTCCAGCCAAACAAAACACAGGCATATGAGTTGAACATTTACCTCAGGTAGATACACTCCTTGGAGAGAACAATCATGGGAGAAAGAAGGGCTGCTTATGCACAGGGAGACAGCTCGGGGCAGGAGTGCATGGAGGGATGGACACAGGGAAGAGGTAACTATCGGGAGGAAGTGGGAGGGGAGCTGTTGCATTGGAGTAAATTGAAGTCAATGTCATGAGACAAAGTGTATGTGAACTGCTGTATATAAAGTGCATTTGCTCTGTAAATCTTCACCTAAATCATAATTAAAAAAAAAAAAAACCCTTTGTGAGAGAAGGACAAATATTATCCTTGTCTACTATTGTAGAAAGTGAGGGAAAGGTTTACAAATGGAAGGAAACTTTCTCCGTTGGTTACTAGGGATGGGAGGGGAGGAGGGAAAATTATTGACAGGTACAAAGCAAGTATTGATTTGGGTGAAAGGGGGAAAGGCAAGTGACCAATACAATAACACTAAGGAAAATGAAGACCCAGAGAAGTGTACAAGAGGTACAGACAACTAAGATAAATACTTTTACACACACCATACTGCATTATCAGTAACAACAAACGTTAATGTATAGGTGGATACATAGGTAGGGGAAAAAAAACCGTCTTTGTGAGGTTGGCTGCTTACATAGAAAAATTCCTTGTTAATTTCAGGGGCTGGCTTTCACAAACTGAGCAATCACTTAAGTGGCTCCTCAACTGATCAATCCTATGAGATGGATTTCCAAGCTGCCTATTTGGACAGTAAGCCAACCAATCCCTTGCAAGTCACTCTGAAGAATCATTTTGGGACAATTACAAATCCAGGGCCAGAAAGGTCATATAACAGGGAATCCATTGCTTCACAGGATATATAAAGAAAACAGTGGTTTCTTCTGAGAAAGAAGAAGTATCAGGAAGAAGTGAAATAGCACTTCACATTTTTCACATTTTTCTTTGTACTATTAGGCTTTTTTTTTTTTTAACAATAAGTGTTATTATTATTATTTTAAAAGTAAAGAAACAATAATAGAAGAAGATTGACCATGTCAATTCTGGCCAACTAGAGCAGATGTAGGGCTTAGGGATTCAAGTTGCCTGAAAACTCGTAAGTTGCTTGTGGTTAGCTGGACTCCCAGTGCTCACCCCTGGATCTGAGGAGGGGCGAGGTGGTTTAGCCAACTCTAAACCTCTGGCACTGAAATGTCAGTAAGAGTGTTTTCCCTAAGAAAAATGAGTCACATCTGCAATGAGCTCAAAATGCAATCAGAGTTTTGGTACTGCGTTGGTGTTCACCATACTGGTCTCCAGATGCCCCTAAAAAAGCAAGTTAGAAGGTTCCTGTGAGTCTCTGAGAGGCATAGCAGAAACCTTTCAGGCACCAATGTGTTAAACCCTGTCGGGAGAAGCCCCATTCATAACAACTACAAAGCAGAATTTAAAAATAGTAACTTAAAAGAAAAAAATTGAGCAGAGTCAAGGTTTTCCTTGGAGTACTGAGTTTTGCTCACAAGCATTCTTCAGTGAGGGAGAAGAGATGAAGTTACAACTAGTGCAGTAGGGATTTTTCAAAACTCTGCTCTTCCCGAAGGAATGTGTTACATAAATAATGTTAATCCTTCTGTGCAGTGTGGCTAAAAAAGACAGACCATTTCACTAGCTCATTAGGTTGCCTCGCAAATAAGCACAATGAATAATCAGAGTTGATAGAGTCTTTTACAATTTTGCAAAGATTTTCTCCACAGGCTATCTCTTTCATTTGTAAAATAATCCTGATGGGTAGGTTTGTTTGTTTGTTTGTTTACTTTTTTGTTTTGATTTGGGTGAAAGTTTACAGAGCAAATGCATTTTCCATACAGTAGCTCATAAACATTTTGCTTCCTGACATTAACTGCAATTTCCCCACAATGTAACAGTTCTCTTCCCACTTCCTCCCTGTAGTTACCTTTCCCTGTGTCCTTCTTTCCTATGCATTCCTGCCTCATGAGCTATCTCCTGTGCAAATGTTGCCCTTCTGTTCTCCCATGATGGATTGCTCAAAGAGTGTATCTACCTGATGTAAATGTTCACCCCATAAGCCTGTCTATTGTTTAGCTGGAAGCCATGAGAGTAAGTTGAATTCCAGACCTGAAAGGTAGCTAGGGGCCATAGTTTCAGGGGTCTTCCCAGGCTCCACCAGACCAGTAAACCTGGTATTTTTTAAAAATATATATATATATTTTAAGTTTTGTTCCACATTAATCTCCCACTCTATTCAGGATCTCCTGCACGGATCCCTTTCCCACAATGACAGTGGTAGCCAGACACCATCTAGTTCTTCTGGTCTCATGGTCATATAGGCTGAGGTTCACATGGTTCACTAGTCCCCTGGACTAATTGTTTCCGTGTGTCTTTGGTTTTCTTCATTCTTCTTTGCTCTGGACAAGGAGAGATCCATTGTTGCAGCTAGATGGTCCCTTGCAAGCTTTTAAGACCCCAGTCACTACTCATCACAGTAAGATGTAGGACAATTTTTTTTTTTTTTTAAATTGTGATTTGGGTGAAGATTTACAGAGCAAATTCACTTAGAACAATGCTTTTGTGTCGTATGTCATGCTTACTGAGCTTGATGCCCCCAGCAACCGTGGTCCTGAGCCCACAGAACCATCAGGGTGGTTGACTGTGCTAAGAAGTTCTAACTTTGCCCCCTTTTAGTTCTAGTCATATGGACATTCTTACAGCACATAAAAATACATATGCAGAAACATCATCTGCCAACCTTATATGTGGTCATGGTATATTTCCTTTTGCCTAGACATGCCTAATCATTCAGCCTGTCTACCCATCTGTTTACCCGTAGATGAGTGTTGTTATCACTGATCACGCAGGGTTGTGCATGTGAAAGGGTTTATCTTTGTTGTCTGTACCTCTTGTGCACCTCTCTGGGTCTTCCTTTTCCATAGTGTCTGACAGGTAGGTATTAGTCTGTTTTCTTAACAGATGCATCTGTGAAATGAATTCAATATATAAAAGGGGTCTTTAGCTATTTTAGGAGCTATTTTAGGAGCACTGGTGGCGCAGTGCCTAAGGCATTTGACTGCTAACCAGAAGGCTGGTGGTTCAAACCCATCAGCCACTCCTCGGAAGGAAGGTTGGGCAATCTACTTCTGCAGTGATACTGCCTCGGAAACCCAAAGAGGGGTCGCTGTGAGTCGGGTCTGACTCGACGGCACATAACAACAACAACAATTAACTATTTTAGTTTGAGCCAGCAACAATGAATCAATGCTAAATATTGTCACATCCTGACCTAATGGGAGATGATAGACTATCTATGCAGAGTGTGCTAAGACTCTCAGCATTAGCTTAACATCCTCCTGTGGGCCAAATAAAAGGAACAGGGAAATGGAAGCAGATAGTGAGGACTGTTTTGAGAGAGAGCTGCCAGAACACTGTGTTTTAATCCCAATGAGGGGGAATTTCCCATTCACCCACACTCAACCATAGTAAAAGGACTTCAAGAAAATGACTGGCAGAACTTGACATGCCCCTGAAGTCTGGAGGACACAGAGCTGGTGCTAGTCATTTGCTGGGAGAAATGAAAAAGTGAGAGGCTGGCTGGAGATAGCAGAGCCAACAGGACAGAAGGCTACATTGGGGGTGAGTTGCTGTTCCAGCAACAATGGGACAAAGGGACCTGACTGCCTTAGACCAGATGAGGACTCTTTGTTTAAAAACCAGCCTCGAACCAATTCTACTCAAAGATCTGCCTAGAGGAGTGATGCAATCCCGCAGAGAAGACACCCAGGAGCTGAGAGAAGGTAGAATGTGGCCACGCAGAGGAGCTCCCACATCCAAGCAAAAGGCAGAGGAAGTTCTCAGCTGCATAAGCCCAAGAACCTGCAAAAGGTCCCCAAGGGAGAAAGCCAGCCTTCAATGTCTTCTCAACATCAGAACAGGTCATAACTGTACTAGTCTAGTGGGGCATTTGCTTCTTCTTGAGTCTCCTCTCTCTAAACAGACTGGGGCCCTAGGTGGCCCAAAGCAGCAGCTAATGAACAGGAGAGGAGATGAAGGAAGAGGAACAAAGAAAGAGAAATCCAACCATGTTCTAGCCTCTCCTCTGTAGGACTGGGCCTGAGGCACTGCAAAGCTCCACAGGGGGAAGTTCTGACTTGGAATTTACACATCCTGGGGGCTATGTGACTATTAGACTAAACTGGACTTTTTATGATCTAAAGGTGCCTGAAGAAGCCATGGGACCCAAAGAGCTATGCAAGCCATGGGAAGAACGGGTGCAGGGGAAGAATAAAGGTGGCTTTTACTTAAATTTCATAAAATCTGGCAAGGTCAGTACAGTGGTTATATCTGATTCTAAATGGTCTCAGGGTGCAATAATTTTCTTCTTTGGCAGTTAGCCAAAGCGTGACATTTGTGTCATACTTTGTATCACATCTTATATGACATCTTTTGTAGTTCTTGGCTGCAGGAGGAATGACCACCGTGCTTGGCTCTTCATACAACCAGACTCCCTGTGTAGGGAGGGGCTTCTGTCTGAGGGTGATCACGGCCTGAACCATCTGCCTACACCAGGATCCATCACAGGGCAGATCAGGAAGGGCATCTGTCCCAGGCCTTACAATTACACTTCTGACGTTATCACTAAATGAGGTTAAACACACAGTTGCACAGATATCGTGGCAGGATCCAATTTTAAAACTCTGGTCTCTTTCTGGCTCTGCACTGTAATGAGTTTCATTGAAAAACAAGAACATAAAATCATCTAATTATTTTATAGTCAATACAATTACATTTTTTATTTTGTATTAAGAATACTCTATCATTATAAACATTTATAAGATATCACAATTTGGTAATCTCATCTTGGCATCCTCCGCATGTACTAGGAACCTCAGTAAATGGAAGTGGGGTGAGCTGTCCTGACGTCTGAGAGGCCCCACTGCAAGCTTCTGTTGGCATAGCATCTGAATCCCTTCCCCATATCTGGATTACTGCCC
Organism: Orycteropus afer afer; assembly: GCF_000298275.1. Lineage (NCBI taxonomy): Eukaryota > Metazoa > Chordata > Mammalia > Tubulidentata > Orycteropodidae > Orycteropus > Orycteropus afer. The sequence goes on from NW_006922063.1 coordinate 591,100, forward strand.
ACGTATGAGTCTTGGTAGGAGGCAGAGCCTGCCTCCCACTAGAGGAGATGCTCATGCATGGACCTTGTTTTTGCATTGTCCTCGACACCTACTTTTAGCCAGTCAATTGAATCTGCCTCAAATTCTTCATCTGAGGTTAGCAGTACAAAGAAGGAGGGACAGTGGAGAATTATTTCTAGTGGTGGCAGGAGTGATGACAAGAAGAATGTGGTTTCCGGGCCCAGTGTGGGCTCTTGTGTCCTCACTGGACTGGGTCATTGGCATGACTTTTACTGTGGTCCTGGTTGCACAACTTCCTTTGTTATCCAAGACTTGTTTTCCAGCCTTCCTAGTGAGTCTCTAAGCTATTCAATATCTTATCATTAAATCCTGAAATTAGCCAGCGTTGGCCTCAGTAACTGCAATTAAGAGCTGTCACTGAGACACTAGCCCAGCACCAGGATTATAAGCAGAGAAAGTTTACAGAGATGCTCAACTAGTTTGTAATTAGAAAAATTAGACTGCATTAAAACAGCAGAAGATACACTGCTTGATATTCAGTTCATAGCCCAAACCCAGAAGCCAGACAATGCCAAGTGTAAGTGGGGATGTGGCTCAGAGATTCAACAGTTGTGAGATTGATAGTTAAACTTACTTTCTTTTTTATGTCTACTTTGGTTCCTATACGCTTTCCCATCTGTGGAAGCTCAACCGAAGGAAAGACTGGCTGTCTTAGTTCTTTAGTGCCGCTATAATGGAAAAATCACAAGTGAGCGGCTTTAACAAACAGCAATTTGTTCTTTTACAGTTTAGGGGCCTAGAAATCTGATTTCAGAGTGCTTGCTCTAGGGGCTGGTGAAGGCTTTTGACCTTGGGCTTCAGCTCTGCCTCTTGTTCTAGGACCATTGGAGCTAGAGGTGTCTCCTAACTCTTACAGCTGCTGGCTGGTAGGGCTGAGAAACCCAAGTTGGCAGGTCAAATGGCACAATCCCAAGATCAGCAGATAACACAATAGGCCACTGGTTCAAGTCCAGGAACTGGAGACGGAGACTTGGCCAAATGCAAGATCCAAATGGGACAAAAAGCCAAAGACCATTCACAAAGCTTCTCCTTATATACTGGAAACAATCCTAATGTAACTCTCCTTGAACTGACTAGGTACTCACAGAAGATTCTACCATGAAGGTGATTACAGTCTCATTATGGGGAATAACTACATTGAACTACAAGTCACTCAAAACCACGGCTCAGCCAAGTTGACACACAGCCTTAGCTACCACTCTGGCTCAATGACATGAGCTATGTTGTTTGTCACTCATGTATACTATCTCACCTTATTCACAAGTTTTCATTGTGGTGAGCAACATAACACCAATAAATGCTCAGTAAATGTTGAAAATCAAACCAAACCTGTTGTTGTTGAGTCAATTCTGACTCATAACAACCCTATAGGACAGGGTAGAACTACCCCATAGGGTTTCTAAGGCCACAAATCTTTTGTGGAAGCAAAATGCCATATCTTTCTCCCACAGAATAGTTGGTGGGTTCAAACCACCAACCTTTCAGTTAGCAGCCAAGTATTTAACCACTGCACACTTACATGTGATCAGAATTTCAAAACAGGAACCGGGGGGGAAGCACCAAGAAAACCATCAAGGATTTGTTGGAAGAAAACTTCCCTAATATCATGAAAGATGACAAGATATGCATCAAGAAGCATCTAAATAAGATAGATGCTCCCAAATCACCATGATATATGATAATCAAACTTTCCAAAACCAAAGGAAAGAAAGGAATCCTGAAAGCAGCTCAGGATAAACAAAAAGTCACCTACAAAGGCAACCAATAAGGCTAAGCTCTGATTTCCTAGCAGAAACCATGCAGGCAAGAATGCAATAACATGACATATATAAAACCCTGGAAGAAAAACAATTGCCAACCAGAATTGTCCCTCAAATATGATGGTAAGATTAGGACACGTCCAGATAAGCATAAATTCAAAGAATTTGTTTAAAAGGAAATAAATAAACAATCTTACAAGAAATGCTAAAGGGAGTCCTTCAGACAGAGAACCAACAATGGCAGACAACAAACAGAGATTAAAACACAGGACAACATCACCCAGAAATCAACCCAGATATAAAAGCATCAAAAATAAAATGAACCTACAAGACTGAAAATTGGGAACCAGATATGTCAATTTCAAAATGATGATAACTACAAAGCTCTGGTAGCATAGTGCCTAAGGCACTTGACTGCTAACCAGAAGGCTGGAGGTTCAAACCCACCAGCCACTCCTCGGAAGGAAGGTTGGGCAACCTACTTCCATAGTGGCACTGCCTTGGAAACCCAAGGAGGGGTCTCTATGAGTCGGGTCTGACTCAACGGCACATAGCAACAACAACAACAAAGCAAAAAGAAGGAATAAAAGATGTAGTTACAGAATTCCAAACAGAGAGGAACTCATGACGTTATCAAGATAGAATGGACTGCTTTAAACTTTGAAAAATAATAGTAAATTACAGGGTAACCTCAAAGAAAATTAATAAACCTTCTCACTGAAATAAAAAAGGAGAAAATCATAAAGTCCAGGTAACCACCATAACAATAGCAATGAAGGAAATGATAAGAAAATGTGTAAACAAAATGAATTCAGCACAGAAAAATATAATGATCAAAGAAACCATCATCACCACACAAAAAAACCCACAGTACAATGACAGCAGCAAATTCATAATTGTATTGAATGTAAATGGATTAAAGGCACAAGCAACAGAATGGATAAGAAAACTGGAGCCATCAATATACTGTTTACAAGAGACACACTTTAGAGACGAAGACAAAAATAAGCTAAAAATCAAAGGACAGAAAAGCATAAATTAAGCAAATGGCAATCAAAAAAGAGGAGGAGTGGCAATATTAATTTCTGATAAAACAGACTTTAAGGCAAAAAGCAGCAAAAGAGAGAAGGGAAGACATTATATAATGATTAAAGGGTCGACTGAGCAAGAGAACATAACCATAAGTATCTACTCACCCAATGCAAGAGAGCCTAAAGACATAGAAAACTTTAACAGAATTGAAAGGCAAAATAGACAACTCCACAATAATAGTTGACTTTAATATAATAGACTTTAATACGCCACTTTTGATGAAAGAGCAATTAGAAAGAAACTTAACAAAGGTACAGAAGATCTAAACAACACATTCTACCAACTAGACTTCATAAGTGTATATAGAACATTGCATCCAACAAAAGCACAGTATCCATTCTTTTCATGCTCATGGAACCTTCTCCAGAGGAGACTATATGTTAGGCCACAAAGCAAGCCTCAATAAATTAAAAAGCATTGGAATATTACAAACTATCTTCTTAGATTATAATGTTATAAAATTAGAAATCAACAACAGGGTGATCAAGGGGGAAAAAATCAAATACATGGAAACTGAATAAGACTCTGCTTTAAAACTAGTAGGACCTCTGGTGGCGTAGTGCCTAAGGCATTTGACTGCTAACCAGAAGGCTGGCAGTTCAAACCCACCAGCCACTCCTCTGAAGGAAGATTGATCAATCTACTTCCATAGTGATACAGCCTCAGAAAACCAAGGAGGAGTCAGAGCCGACTCCATGGCAGTGGGCTTTCTTGGCATGTGAAAACTACTGGGTAATAGAAGGAATAAAAAAGGAAATAAAAGAAATTCTTTGACTCCAACAAGAATGAAAACACAACATACTAAAATCTTCAAGAGACAGCAAAAGCAGTGCTCAGAGGACAATTTATAGTAATAAACACATACATCAAAAAAGAAGAAAGAATCAAAATCAACACTGTAACTCAGCATATCCAACAATAATTAAAACAACAGCAAAAAAAAAAAAA
>NW_006922063.1:595524-596915 GCF_000298275.1 Orycteropus afer afer
GTATGCAGGAATCAGACTGACTACATCTGTGGCAAGAGGCAATGGAAAAGCTCAATATCTTCAGCCAAAACCAGGCCAGGAGCTGATTGTGGAACAAACCATCAACTGCTCATATGCAAGTTCAACTTGAAGTTGAAGACAATTAAAACAGGATGCAAAAGACCTATACAAAGAAAACTACAAAACACTACTACAAGAAACCAAAAGAAATTTAGGTAAATGGAGGAATATATCATGTTCATAGAAAGAAATAATTAACATAGCAAAGATGACAATACCACCCAAAGCAGTCTACAAATATAATGCAATCCACACCCAGATTCCATCATTATTCTTTAAAGAGATGGAAAAACTTATCACCAACTTTATATGGAAAGGAAAGCAAAGCACTACTAAAGAAGAACAAAGTAGGAGCCCTCACAATCCCTGACCTTACAACCTACTATAGTCAAAACCATAGAGAGGAAGTGGGAGGGGCGATGTAACACTGTGGAGAATATAATCTGTGTCATAAAAGAAAATGTGTATGGATTGTTGAATGTAAAATGAATCTGCTTTGTAAAATTTCACCAAATAAAAAATAAATAGTTAAAAACAAAAAAAAAAAAAGCAAAACAAACAAAACAGCTTGGTGTTGGTACAATGACAGACTGGTGCAGTGAGTTACTTATACCAAGTAACTTCTCTATGGCTTCTCTAGCCAAGGTCTTTGTGGCACACACCAGATGACTGGGTGGAACTATTCAAATATAAGGTGCTTGTGGCCCACCACAGAGACTGATAGCTTGCTAGTAACATAAATAAGGTACAAGGCACTCTTGTGGGGGTGGGACCATGGAAATAAGGAGTATGGAACCCTAATATGGGGTTGGTCAGTTTTATTATCCCACTAGGCTTAAAATGAGCCCTCCCAGAGGCAGAAGGGGGGGATTTCACTGCCGTTTAGAGAGAAGAGCCGGAGGTGGGGTGGAGCATGTCCTTGGTCCTGAGATCCCTGGTCTGGAACTCCTTGGTAGAGGGACAGTGACAGTGGAACCATGAGGCAAGGGACAGAGCTGTGGGCTTGCTGGCCCATGGAGTGCCTTTGGGCAGGAGGCTTGCTGGCAGAGTGGGGTGCACCTAGGTGCACCCATCAGCAGAGCTAAAGAAGGTTTGAACACTTGCCCATGCAGGGCAGAGATCAGACCAAGAGGCCAAGGGCCAGAGAGGCACTACTGAGGACACAGTAGAGGGGAGACTGTCCTGATTAAATTGTATCCCAAGCATTCCTGAACCTGAAGCCTGTTGTTGTTGTTGTTATGTGCCATCGAGTCAAACCCGACTCATAGCGACCCCTCCTTGGGTTTCCGAGGCAGTATTACTACGGAAGTAGGATTGCCCAACCTTCCTTC
>NW_006922063.1:597015-606211 GCF_000298275.1 Orycteropus afer afer
GGGTTTGAACCACCAGCCATCTGGTTAGCAGGCAACTGTCTTAGCCACTATGCTACCAGAGCTCCTGTTACTTCCCTAATAAACACCATAACAATAAGTATTATCTGTGAGTTCTGTGTGGCCACTGCAATAAATTATTGAACCCAGCAGAGAAGTAGTGAGTGTCGTGGGAGGGACAGTTTGGTGTCAGGATTGGTAGAAAGTTTGGAGGGTAGCAACATGTCTGGCCTGACTGGAATCAGCTTTGGGTGGTTGGTGTTGATCCTTCTCTCTCCCTCCCTTGTGAAGTTAGAGGAGATAAGAGAAGAATGCCACCTCTATGTCCTTTTTATACAGACACATAGACCAGTGGAACACAATGGAGAACCCAGAAGCAAATCCATCCATCTATGGACAGCTATCTTTGACAAAGGGCTGAAACTCATTAAATGGGAAAGAATAGTCTCTATAACAAATGGTGCTTGGAAAACTGGATATCCATTTGCAGAAAACTGAAACACGATCTGTATTTCTCACCATAGACAAAAACTAACTCAAGGTGGATCAAAGACCTAAATGTAAAACCTAAAACCATAAAGATCATTAAAGAAAAAATAGGGGCAAACATATGGTCCCTAATACATGGCATAAATACACTATCTAACATAACTAAAAACACACAAACAGCAGAAAACAAACTACATGACTGGAACCTCTTAAAAAATGAACATTTATGCACATGAAAAGACTTCACCAAAAGAATAAAAAGAGAACCTACAGGGTAGGGGAAAAAAATTGGCAATGACACATCAGATAAGGGAATAATCTCTAAAATTTATTGAAAATGTCAACATCTCAGCAACAAAAACACAATCCAACTTTTAAAAAAATGGGCCGAGGACATCAATAGACACTTCACCAAAGAAGACATTCAAACAGCTAACAAACACAAGTGCTCACAATCATTAGCCATTGTTGTTGTTGTTATGTGCTGTCGAGTCGGACCTGACTCATAGCGACCCCTCTTTGGGTTGCTGAGGCAGTATCACTACTGAAGTAGATTGCCCAAACTTCCTTCTGAGGAGTGGCTGGTGGGTTTGAACCACCAGCCTCCTGGTTAGCAGTCAAGTGCCTTAGGCACTAAGCTACCAGAGCTCCCTTATTAGCCATTGTTGTTGTTGTTATGTGCTGTCGAGTCAGCCCTGACTCATAGCGACCCCTCCTTGGATTTCCGAGGCAGTATCACTACAGAAGTAGGATTGCCCAACCTTACTTCCAACCTTACTTCTGAGGAGTGGCTAGTGGGTTTGAACCGCCAACCTTCTGGTTAGCAGTCAAGTGCCTTAGCATTATGCTACCAGAGCTCCTTAGAGAGATGCAAATCAAAACAACAACATCATCTCACTGCAGCATTAATAACAAAGTTAAAAAAAAAAAACAACCCAGAAAACAATAAATGCTGGTGAGGATGTGGAGAAGTTGGACTCTCTTAGACTGCTGGTGGAACTGTAAAATGGTATAACCACTGTGGAAGATGGAACGGTGCTTCCTTAAAAAGTTGGAAATAGAAATACCATAGAATCCAGCAATCACATTACTAGATATGTATCCTAGAGAAATGAGAGGTGTAACATGTGCAGATATATGTACACTCATGTTCACTGCAGCATTCACAACAGCAAAAAGATGGAAACCACCTAAGTGCCAATCAACAGATAAATGGATAACCAAACTATGGTACATACACACAATACAACATTAAAGAATAATGATGAATCTGAGAAACACCTCAGAACATGGATGAGCCTAGAGGACATTATGCTGAGGGAAATTAGTCAATCATAAATATTGCATGAAACCATTACCATAAAAAAGTCAAGAAAAGTTTACCACAGAAAGAATCATTCTTTGAGGCTTACCAGGAGTGGGAGGGGAAGGAGGGTAAACTATTAGCTAGAGAGTAGATTAAGGAGCTCTGGCAGTATAGTGCCTAAGGCACTTGACTGCTAAGGAGAAGGTTGGCGGTTCAAACGCACGAGCCACTCCTCGGAAGGAAGGTTGGGCAATCTACTTCCGTAGTGATATCTCCTCGGAAACCCAAGGAGGGGTAACTATGTCGGTCCGACTCAATGGCAAATAACAACAACAACAACAACAGACATATATTAAGTTGGGCAACCAAAACCAAACCAAACACACTGCTGTGGAGTCGGACCCAACTCATAGAGACCCCTCCTTGGGTTTTCAAGGCGGTATCACTATGGAAGTAGATTGTTCAACCTTCCTTCCGAGGAGTGGCTGGTGGGTTTGAATCACCAGCCTTCTGGTTAGCAGTCAAATGCCTTAGGCACTAGGGAAAGACAATATTCAATAAGGGGGAGGTCAGCACAAATCAATCAAGGCAAAGAAAGACAATGAGAACAGCATAAGAGTTAAAGACACAAAGGTAAATACTATTACACATACAATCGTGCAATAACAGTAATGATCTAAGAGTGGATACATAGACTCTCAAGCTGAACAGAGGTGGGAAGACAAATGAGACTACACCCATGAATGTATAGGTTTCACAGAGGATATTTCTATATCTGTGCTGCAAATATATCTGTGAATATAGTCGCGCATACAGGGGGCAAAGTTATGAAAGCTTAGTCATAACAAAACACCTGACGGAATGAGTCACTGAGCATGAGGACTCAGGACCATTGTCTCAGGGGACACTAGGCTCAATTGGCATAACATAATCCACAAAGAAAGTGTTCTATATCCTACTTTAGTGAATAGCGACTGGGTCTTAGAAGCTTGTGAGTGGCCATCTGAGTTGCAACTATTGAACTTGCCCTGTCTGAAGCAAAGAAGAGTGAAGAAAATCAGTGAAAAAATCAAATAATTAGTCCAATGGATTAATGGACCACATAAACCCCCAGCCTCCATGACCTTGAGACCAGAAGAACTAGATGATACTAAGCTATCACCACTGATCACTCTGAAAGGGACCACAATAGGAAGTCTCAAATAGAGCAGGAAAAAAATGTGGAAAAATTCAAACTAATTTAAAAGACAAAACAACAACCAGACTTACTGGTCTGACAGAGACTGATGGAACCCTCAAGACTATGGTCCTTAGATACAACTTCAAGCCAGGAACTGAACTGACCCCCTTGGCTCAACTTTCAGCCAAACAACAGACAGGCCTATAAGGTGAACAATAATACTAGAGAGATGCGAACTCAGAACAATCAACAATAGGAGATTAAAAGGGCAGATTTTTGCCCAGGGATGAAGCTAAGAAGACAGGAAGGGACAGTAAAGGAGGATGAAGGGAAAAGATAAACACAGGGAGGAAATGGGAAGAGTGTCGTTACACTGTGGGGATTGCAATGAATGTCGCAAAACGTGTATGAATTGTTGAATGGAAAATGAATCTGCTTTGTAAACTTTCACCCAAATCACAAATGGGGGGGAGGACATATGGGGAGGAAAGATAAGTTTCCCTTCCACCAATGACTCCCAGTTCACCTTCCCAGAGACAACCACAGTTAACAGTATCATGGGGATCCCTTCACCCTGTCGAGTCCTGACCCAGCATCTAGAGGGATCCTTTAAAAATATTAAGCAGATTCCATCACACCTCTGCCTTCCAGTGGCTTCTCATCATTCTCTGGATTTCATTCTACATCCTGACTATGGCCAACAAAGCCCTACAGGGTCTGGCTGCTACCTATTGCCCTGACTTTATTCTCAGGACTTTTCTCTTACTCAGTTCTCTTGCAACCTCTCGAGCCTCATCACATGGCCTCATCCTTCTCAGGACTAGGTACCCCTCCGACTGAAATGTTCTTTCCTCCCAATAGTTTCATATCTCACCCTCTCTTTTCTTGCAGGTCTGTGCTCAAGCATCACTTCCTTTGAAAGGTCTTTTCTGACTATCCTCACTCTCTGCCCCTTACCCTGCTTTTCCAGTCTTTGTTATACTTCTGAGCACCTGTCTAGCTTAGAGCACTGTGTTACTGGGGCACTGTGTTACATATCTGTTTATCAATCTATTGGCTGTCTTGCTGCAACAGAACATCAGCTCTGTGATAGTTAAGGTTGATTGTCAACTTGGTAGAGCCATGGTTATAAGTAGCTTATTGGTTATAACATAGTCATTGCCCATGATGAGATCTGCTATGAGCAGCCAATCAGCTGAAAGGGAGTTTCCTTTGGGGTGTGGCCTGGTTGCAATATATATAGAAAAGCTCAAAATCCTGCATCTGGCTCACCATCATCTGGACTTGAACCAGTATTGCCTGCTGATCTTGCGATTGTTGCCTTTGCAGCCTGTGAACCAACAGCCTGACATTTTACCTGCCAATCTTGGATTCCTCAGCCTTTGAAGCTAGCAGCCTGCTGTATTGCCTAACAATCCTGGGATGATCAGCCCCTGCAGCTATGTGAGTCAGGAGAAGCCTCCAGCTTAACATTTGACCCACAGACTTGAGACTTAACAACTTCTACAACTGCATGAGCCATTTCCTTGAGATAAATTTCTCTCTCTCCCATATGTGTGTGTGTGTGTGTGTATACATATACATATATATATATATATAAACAAGCTTACAAGCTTCACTGGTTTTGCTTCTCTATAGATCCCAGCCTAAGACATTTGGTACCAGGAGTGGTTCTATAGAAACAAAACCATAAGGATAAGTTTTCTAAATTGGTTCTCAAGTCTGATTAGTTGTAAAGGCACTGATGACTCTGCCTCCATTAGTAAAGAGGGTGCTGCTAATCCGTGGTATGAATTGGCAATATTAATACACACAATAGCATCACCAATAAATCAAGTATTGGCAAGAAGCAAGGCTCTGGATGATTGCATGTTTGATACTTCTCTGCAATTTTGTCAGGATGAAAACTATAAGGAAGCTGGTTGACTAGACAAAGTGGTGAAAGATCTAGAGGAGCTCAGGGCTTCAGAGTCACAGCTCACGCGCTGCATAAAATACCTCAGTGTTTCCAACTGTGCCCTAAAGGAAAACTTTATTTCTTGAGTAACAGAGCTGGTATTACTGAAAACCAAACCCAGACTCTTATCATAAATATGGTTGAATTATAACAATTGAATTGCCAACCTCAAATGTTGTCTGAAGTTAAAGTGAGGGCATTCATTGGAAGCAATGGGATCCTGAAATTTGGGATGGAGACACATGAGCAGATAATCAGGAAGCTGGGGACACTGAGCCCCTAAATTCCACTGAAGCACTACTGCCAGCAGAACTAGTCCTTTTACCTGCATCTGATGAGACTAACCCAACTATGCAGGAGGAATCATTGTCTGAGATATCACCTGAGCTGGCACCTGAGACATTGTCTCAGGCATTACCTAAGGAAGATACCTTACAAGACACTGATGAATGTTTCCAAGAATCACTCCACCACCCATTGTTGCTTCTAGACCTTTAACTAGACTTAAGCCCCAGTGTTTCCAAAAAGGTGAAGTACAAAGTGTGACCCAGGAAGTCCACTACACTGTAAAAGAACTGCTTGATATTTCTAATATGTCCAAACAGTACCTGGAGAATATGGGTGGGAATGGCTATTAAGGGTGTGGGATAATAGTGCAAGGAACCTAAAAGTGGATCAGTCTGAGTTTATCGATTTCGGCCCACAAAGCACAGATATTTCATTCAGTGTTTCAGCTTGAGAGGTTAGGAAAGGATCTCATAGTTTATTTGGCTGGTTTACTGAAGCATGGATTATGCAGTGGCCTACACTAAGTCAAGCTGAAATAACAGACTTGCCTTGGTATAATGTAGAAGAAGATATCCAAAGACTCAGGGATCTTGACATGTTAGAAAGGATTTATCTGATTAGACTCACAGATCCACAAAGGGAGTGCCCAGAGGACACACATTTTTTTTAACTTTTTATTGTAATTTGAGTGAAATTTTATAAAGCAGATTCATTTTACATTCAATAGTTCATATACACGCTTTGTTTTGTGATACTGGTTACATTCTCTGCAGTGTAATATCTCACCTCCTACTTCCTCCATGTTGTTACACTTTTCCTGTGTCCTTTCTGCCAATACATTCCTGCCTCCCTACATTTTTCCCTGCATAAATGCTGCCCTTCTTTCTCCTGTGGTTGATTGTTTTGAGTACATTTCCCTGGTGCATGTGTTCAGCTTGTAGACCTATCTATTGTTTGGCTGAGAGTTAAACCACAGAAGTGAGATTAATTCCAGGTCTGAAGGTGATACAGGGCCATAGTCTTGTGGGTTTCACCAATTTCTATCAAACCAGTCAGCCTAGTCTTTTTTTATGATTTTGAGTTTTGTTCCATACTTTTCTCCCACTCTATACAGGATTTCCAATTTTGATCCCTTCCTGAGTGGTTGACATTGGGAGCTGGGCACCATCTAGCTCTTCTGGTCTCTGGATCATAAATGTTGGGGTTCTCATGGTCCATTAGTCCTTTAAACTAAACTGTTTCCATGCAGAGGATACACCATTTACAGTAGTGGTGAAGAACAAATTTGTGAAGGGAGCCCCAGCATGCTTGAAGACTGTTGTAATTGCTATTTTATGTACGCCAGATTTGACAGAGGGAACTGCTCTAACTGAATTAAGACATCTAACTACTGTGGGGCTGATTGGACCCCATGGTGGCAGGGGCCAAGTGGCAGCACTTAATCAACAAAGACAAGGTGGTCATGATTACTGTAATAGACAGCAGAGTCAAACCAGTAATCAGAATAATCTGACAAGAATGGACTTACAGCTTTGGCTACTTAGGCATGGTGCTCCTAGGAGTGAAATAGATGGGAAATCTACTAAATATTTAGTTGATTTGTACAAGTAGAAGAATTCTAGGTCAAGTAAACAGCAGTCTAACTTGAACTGCCAGAATATGGAGTCACAACCTCCCAATCAATTCCCAGACTCGACCCAGTTTACAGATCCACAACCCTTGAATGAAAGGAAGGCTATGTCTCCTTGAGGAAGGATCTGAGCACATTGCCAAAAATCTGTTTGTTAATCTTTCACCCAGCCTTCCCCAAAGGTATCAACAGCCTTTTATGAGAGTGACTGTTCAGTGGAGAAAAGGAAATAATCAGATCTTTCAGGGATTAATGGACACATGTGCTGACATGACACTAATTCCAGGAGACCCAAAATGTCACTATGGCCCACTGGTTAGAGTGGGGGCATATGGAGGTCAAGTTACTAATGGAGTCTTAGCTCAGGGCGTCTCACAATGGGTCTAGTAGTTCCCTGAACCCATCCTGCAGTGATTTCCTCAGTTCCAGAATGCATAATTGGAATGGACGTACTCAGAAACTGGCAGAATTCCCACATTGGATCCCTGACATGTGGAGTAAGGGCTATTATGGTAGGAAAAGCCAAGTGGAAGCCATTAGAACTGTTCCTACCTAGGACATAGTAAAACAAAAGCAATATCACATTCCTAGAAGTATTGTAGACATTAGTGCTACCATCAAAGACTTGAAGGATGCAAGGGTGGTGATTCCCACCACATCCCCATCTAACTCATCTATTTGGTCTGGGAGAAAAGCTGGGGAAGAGACAGAGCCATGGGATCTAAGTAAGGGGAGGGAGATGACAGGTACCACCCCATCTCAAGAGGCAGGAAGAGGGGCAAAGCTGATGATAAGACAGAGCCATGGGATCCAGGTAAGGGGAGGATAGAGAGGTTTCAAACTTCTAAGTGAAACAAACTTGTCTGTCAGTTTGTCCTATTGTGGTAGCTTGCATGGCACTGTGAACTTGAGGCTGTGTCACCAGTGTTTCAAATGCCAGCAGGGTTGCACATGGTGCACAGGTTTCAACACAGCTTATAGACTGAGACAGACTAGGAAGAAGGAAAAGGCTATCCACTTCTCAAAGAATTGGCCAGGAAAAACCTTATGAATAGCAGAGAAACGCTGTCTGATACATCACTAAGCAACTTTATGAATAGCCCAGAAACATTGTCCGATGCAGTGCAGGAGGACAAGCCCCTTAGGTTGGAAGGCACTCAAAATACGATTGGGAAAGAGCTGCCTCCTCAGAGCAGAACCAACCTTAATGATAAGGAAAAAGTAGGGCCCTTGGGACCTCCATTTGCTGATGTGGCACAACTCAAATTGAGGAGAAACAGCTGCAAACATCCATTAATAATAGGAACATGGAATGTAAGAAGTATGAATCTAGAGAAATTGGAAGTTGTCAACAATGAAATAGAACACATAAAAATTGATATCCTAGGCATTAGTGAGTTGAAATGGACCGGTTTTGGCCATTTTGAATCAGACAACCATATGATCTACTATGCCAGGAATGACAACTTGAACAGGAATGGATTGGCATTCATCATTACAAAAGATGTTTCAAGATATGTCCTGAAGTACAATGCTGTTAGTATAGGAAAATATCCATACACTTACAAGGAAAAACAGGTAATACTACTATTATCCAAATTTACACACCAACCACCAAAGCCAAAGATGAGGAAATTGAAGATTGTTATCAACTTCTGCAGTCTGAAATAGATCTAACATGCAATTAAGATGTGTTAATTATCACTGGTGACTGGAATGTAAAAGTTAGAAACAAAGAAGAATCACCAGTAGTTGGAAAATTTGGCCTTGGTGACAGAAGTAATGCTGGAGATAGCATGATAGAATTTTGCAAGACCAACGACTTATTCATTGCAAATACTTTTTTCAACAACACAAACAGCAGCTATACATGTGGACTTCACCAGATGGAGTACACAGGAATCAGATTGACTACATCTGTGGCAAGAGGCAATGGAAAACCTCAATATCTTCAGTCAAAACAAGGCAAGGAACTGATTGTGGAACAGACCATCAATTGCTTATATGCAACTTCAACTTGAAGTTGAAGACAATTAAAACAAGTCCATGAGAGCCAAAATACAACCTTGAATATATTCCTCCTGAATTTAAGACCATCTAAATGATAGATTTGATGCATTGAACACCAATTACCAAAAACTAGAATAATTATGGGATGACACCAAGAACATCATCCATGAAGAAAGCAAGAGGTCATTAAAAAGATGAGAAAGAAAGAAAACACCAAAATGGATGATAGAAGAGACTCTGAAACTTGCCCTTGAGTGAAGAGTAGCTAAAGCAAATGGAAGAAATGACAAGATAAAAGAGCTGAACAGAAGATTTCAAAGAGCAGCTGGAGAAGACAAA
>NW_006922063.1:606726-615250 GCF_000298275.1 Orycteropus afer afer
ATAATTCAAAACTGGTTGCAGCAGTATATTGACAGAGAACTTCCAGAAATGCAAACTGGATTCAGAAGAGGACGTGGAACAAAGGATATCATTGCTGATGTCAGATGGATCTTAGCTGAAAGCAAAGAATACCAGAAAGATGTTTACTTGTGTTTTATTGATTATGCAAAAGCATTTGATTGTGTGGATCATAACAAATTATGGGTAACATTGAGAAGAATAGGAATTCTAGAACACTTAATTGTACTCATGAGGAACCTGTACAGAGACCAGGAGGCTGTTGTTTGAACAGAACAAAGGGACACTACATGGTTTAAAATCAAGAAGTGAGTGTGTCGGGTTGTGTCCTTTCACCATATCTATTTAATCTGTATGCTGAGCAAATCTGAGAAGCTGGACTATATGAAGAAGAACGCGGCATCAAGATTGGAGGGAGAATCATTAACAACCTACAATACACTGATGACACAACTTTGCTTGCTGAAAGTGAGGATGACTTAAAGCACTTACTGATGAAGATTGAAGAATGTAGTCTGCAGTGTGGATTACATCTCAGTATAAAGAAAACAAAATCCTCACAACTGCACCTATAAGCAGCATCATGATAAATGGAGAAAAGTTTGAAGTTGTCAAAGACTTCACATTGTTTGGTTCTACAATTAACACCAATGGAAGCAGCAGTCAGGACATCAGAAGATAAATAGCACTGGGTGAATCAGCTGCAAAGGAACTCTTTCAAGTGCTGAGGAGCAAAGTTGTCTCCTTAAGGACTAGGTGAACCTGACATAAGCTATGGTATTTTCAATTGCCTCATATGCATGTGAGAGCTGGACAATGAATAAGAAAAACTGAAGAAGTGATGCTTTTGAGTTACGGTGCTGGTGAAGAATGCTGAAAGTGTCATGGGCTGCTAAAAGATCTATCAAATCTGTTCTGGAGGAAGTGCAGCTGGAATGCTCTTTGGAAGCAAGAATGGCCAGACTTCATCTCACCTACTTTGGTTGTGTTATCAGAAGGTACCATTCCCTGAAAAAGGCTGTCATGCTTGGTAAGGTGGAGGGTTGAGGAAGGAGGGGAAGGCCCTTAGCAGGATAGATTGACACAGTGGCTACAACGATGGGCTTAAGTATAGCAGGGATCATGGAGCTGGTGCGGGACTGGGAAGCATTTCGTTCTGCTGTGCATAGGGTCACTACGAGTTGGAGATGACTCAACAGCACCTAACAACAACAACATTTGATCTGTGCAAAAAAAAAAAAAAAAAAAAGTGGATCTTGGAGAATGACAGTGGCTTATTGTAAGCTTAACTAGGTGCTGACTCTGTGTAGCTGCTATTCCAGCTTTGGTTTAATTGCCTGAGCAAATTAATGCATCTTCTGGTACCTGGTAGGCAGTTATTGGTCTGGCTAATACCTTTTTCTCAATTCTGATTTTGGAAGATCACCAGCAGCAATCTGCCTTACCTGGCAAGGCCAGTAATACACCTTCACAGTCCTACCTCAAAAATATACAAACTCTCCAACACTGTGTCATTATTTCATCCACAGGGGCCTTGATCACCTTTCCTTCCACAAGACGTCACATTGGTCCATTACATTGATGACATTATGCTTATCTGACCTAATAAGGAAGAACTATCTATTACTCTAGACTTATTGGTAAGACATTTGTGTGCTAGGGGTTGGGAAATTAACCTGACAAAAAGTCAGGCACCCTCCACCTCAGTGAAATTTCTAGTGGTCCAGTGGTGTAGGACATGTCAAGATAGTCTTACTGAAGTGAAGGGTAAGTAAGTATTGCATCTGGCCCCACCCACAATTAAAAATTAGGCACAACATCTAGTGGGTCTTTTTGGATTTTGGAGGCAACATATCCCTTATTTGGGTGTGCTACTCTGGCCTATTTATTAAGTGACAAAAAGCTGCTAGCTTTCAGTGGGGACCAGAACAAGAGAAGGCTCTGCAACAAATTCAGGCTGCTTTGCAAACTGTCCTGCCACTTGGGCCATATGATCCGGCTGATCCAATAGTGCTAAAAGTGTCAGTGGCTAATAGAGATGCTTTCAGAAGTCTTTGACAAGCTACTATTGGTGAATCACAGCACAGACCCTTAGAATTTTGGAGCAAAGCCCTGCCATCCTCTGCACTGGATGCACTCTTTTGAGAAACAGCTTTTGACTTGTTACTAGGCCTTAGTAGGAACTGAATTCCTAACCATGGGCCACCAATCACCATGTAGCCTGGGCTGCCCATAATGAATTGAGTGTTGTCTGACCCACAGAGTCATAAAGCACAGCAGTGCTCCATAATTTGGACATGTTATATAAGAAATTGGGCTAGAGTAGGACCTGAAGGCACAAGTAAGTGAAGACATAAAGAAGTGGCCCAAATGCCTATGGTCTCCACTCCAGTCACATTACCTTCCTTCTGTCAGTCTGCACCTATGACCTCATGGGGAGTTCCTTATGATCTGTTGTCTGAGGAAGAGAAAACTCATGGCTGGTTAACAGATGGTTCTGCACAATATGCAGACATTATTCCAGAGTAGACAGCAACAGCACTACAGCCCCTTTCTGGGACCTCCTTCAAGGACAGAGAGAAAGGGAAATCCTCCCAATGGGCAGAACTTCAAGCAGTGCATCTGGTCATTCACTTTGCTTGGAAGGAGAAATGGCCAGATGTGCAATTATATACTGATTCATGGGCTGTGGCCAATGGTTTGGCTGTATGTTTAGGGCCTTAAAAGGAATATGACTGGAAAACTGGTGACAAACAGATATGGGGAAGAGCATGTGGATGTTGTTGTTAGGTGCTGTTGAGTCGTTTCCGTTTCTCATGTGAATGCTTACCATAGGATGACCTCAGCAGAGGACTTTAACAATCAGGTGGATAAGATGACATGTTCTGTGGAAACCAGCCATCCTTTTCCCCAGCCACACCTGTCATTGCCCAGTGAGCTTATGAACAAACTGACCATGGTGGCAAGGATAAAAGTTTTGCATGGACTTCCACTCACCAATTAGTTTGGCTATGGCCATTGTCAAGTGCCCAATCTGTCAGCAGCAGAGACCAACCCTGAGTCTGTGATATGGAACCATTCCTTAGGACAATCAGCCAGCAACCTGATCCATCACAGAAAGGGTAGCATTTTGTTCTTATTTGTATACTTACTCTGGATACAGATTTGCCTTCCCTGCACACAGTGCTTCTGCTAAAATTACCATCTGTGAACTTACAGAATGCCTTATCCACCATCAGTGTATCCCACACAGTATTGCCTTGGGTCAAGGGACTCACTTCACAGCAAATGAAGTGCAGCAATGAGCCCATGTTCATGGCATTCACTGATCATACCATGTTTCCCATCATCCTGAAGTAGCTTGCTTGGCAGAATTATGGAATGCCCTTCTAAAGACATACTTATGGCATCAGCTAGGTGACAATACTTTGCAGTGTTAGGGCAATGTTCTTCAAGAGGTTATATATACTCTAAACCAGTGTCCAATATATGGTGCTGTTTCCCCAATAGCTAGGATTAACGGGTCCAGGAACAAAGGGGTGGAAATGGAAGTGTCACTACGTATACTATTACATCCAGTGACCTGCTCACAAAATTTTTGCTTCCTGTCCCTGCGACCCTGTGCTCTGTGGGTCTAGAAGTCTTACTCCCAAAGGGAATGTTGTGGTTACCTAGTGCTGCTCTGACAAGAATATACCACAAATGGGATGGCCTAAACAAACAGGAGTTTATTCTCTCACAATTTGGAGGCTTTAAGTCCAAGTTCAAAGTGCCAGGCTCTAGGGGCTGGTGAAAGCCTCTTGACCTTGGGCTTCAGCTCTGCCTCTTGCTCCTGGCCCACTGAAGCTAGAGGCATGTCTTCACTCAGGCAGCTACTGGCTGCTGAGGCTGACAAGCCCAAGGTCACAAATAAAATGGCACAGTTCCAATATTACCAAACCACATGGCAGGCCATTCATTCAAGTCCATTGTAAGTCCCAAGATCGGCAGAGCATGGCAGGCCGCTGAACAATGACATGGCTATATGCAGGGTCCAAGTGTGCCATAAGCTAGAGACTGTTCCCCAAGGCTTCTCCTTATATACAGGAAGCGACCACATCCCAAAGGCAGCTATTCAGCTGTTTGTAGTAGATCCCACCATGAAGTTGAATGCCAGTCTCATCATGGCGAATGACTACCACCAGCTGCCCAGCCACTCAACCAGGCCCAGAGAAGTTGACATACCAATTTAACTACCACAGGGAAGAATACTCCCACCTGAAGACACAGTATTGATACCATTGAACTGGAAGTTAAGAGTGTCACCAACCATTTTGCACTCCTCTGGATCAACAGGCAAAGAAGGAAGTTACTGCATTGTCTGGTGTGATTGATCCTTATTACCAAGGGGAAATCAGATTCATATTACATAATGGAGGTAAAGAACTGTATATCTGGAATACAGGAGATTCCTTAGGATGTCTGTTAGTACTACCGTGTCCTATGATTAAGGTCAATGGAAAATTGCAGCAACCCAATATGACTACTAATGACCCAGACCCTTTGGGAATGAAGGTTTGGATCACCCCACCAGGCAAAAAACCATGACTAGCTGAGGTGCTTGCTGAGGGCAAAGGGAATACAAAATGGGTGATGGAAGAAGGTAGTTCTAAATACCAGCTACGACCATGTGACCAGTTGCAGAAACAAGGACTGTAATTATTATAAGTATTTTTTACTTGTATGTGTGAATCAAATAGTTTTGTTTTCTTCAGTTATAAAATATAAGATGCAAATGGGGCTAATGTGTTTTCAGTTGTACATGAGTTAATTGTATCATGTTAGGTGCAAGTAAGACTTTATAATTGTCTGAACTTAAAGATTATACATGATTTAAGGAGATGAATACAGGTACCGAGTTGACAAAGGGTGGACTGTAACAGCTAAGGTTGTGTGTCAACGTGGCTGAGCCATAATTCTAAGTGGGTCAGCAGTTATGATGTAGTCACCCCTATGATGAGATCTGATATAATGTAATCAGCTCCATGATGAGATCTGGTATGAGGGGCCAAATAGCTGAAAGCATGTGGTTGGCTTCCAATACACATGGAAAAGCTCTCGCTTTTTGCTTGAGATTTTGCATCTGTCTCATCATCATCTGGACTTGAACCAGTGGCCTGTCACACTGCTTCCTGAATTTGGGATTGTTGCCTTCACAGCCTACAAACCAACAGCCTGCCATTTTATCTGCTGGTCTTGGATTCCTCAGCCTCTGAAGCCAGCAGCCTGCTATATTGCCTGCTGGTCTTGGAATCAACAGCCCTGGTAGCTACATGAGTCAAAAGAAGCCTCCAGCTTGAAGTGTTGTTACCCATGGACTAGAGACTTGCCAACATCTGCAACTGTGTGAGCCATTGCCTTGAAATAAATTTCTCTATATATCTATATCCATATACAAACTTTACTGGTTTTGCTTCTTTAGAGAACCCGGCCTAAGACAACCTCCATTAAGTTACTCCTTGTTCCCCAGAAAGTGCTGTGACATGGGAGCTGTGCAGGAAATATCCACTGAATGAATGTGTAAGTGTATATTCTCTTCTTTTTCACAACTCAATATTTTTATACCTTGAAGGAGCCCTAGCAGTGCAGTGGTTAAATGTTCAGCTGCTAAGTGAAAGATCAGTGGTTTGAACTCACCAAGCACTCCACAGGAGAAAGATGCAACAGTTTGCTTCCATAAACATTTCAGCCTTGGAAACACTATAGAGCAGTTGTGCCCTATCCTACAGGGACACTATGAGTCAGAATTGACTCAATGGCAATTTTTTTTCTTTCTATTCTTATTTTTTTTTTTTTCCGCTTAGTATTTTGGTGTTTGATCTACAATGGCACAGATCTGCTCATTCTTTGTAATAGATGAATAGTATTTATATTGTATGGATGCCTCCCTAATTTTTATTTAACCAAACCCTTTACTTATGGGCATAGGTTGTTGCTAGTCTTTTATTATCACAAACAAACAAAGGTAGTGATAAACATCCTTGAACATACTTTTTTTAAAGAAATTTTATTGTGACTTGGGTGAAAGTTTACAGAGGAAATTCATCTTCCATGCTTGAACATACTTCTTCATGCACATGGGAAGTATATCCATACAATAAATTTGTAGACATCAGTCCACTGGGTCAAATGGCATACTGTTGTTGTTGTTAGGTGCTGTCGAGTCATCTCTGACTCATGGTGACAATGGTAGTTATGTTTGTGTGTCAACTTGGCTGGGCCTGGTTGAGTGGCTGGGCAGCTGGTGGTAGTTATTCCCCATGATGAGACGGGCAATCAGCTCCATGGTGGGATCTACCACAAGCAGCTGAGTAGCTGCCTTTGGGAATGTGGTTTGCTTCCTGTATATAAGGAGAAGCCTTGGGAATGGTCTCTAGCCTATGGCACGCTTGGACCCTGCATGTAGCCGTGTTGTTGCTCAGCAGTCTGCTATGCTCTGCTGATCTTGGGACTTTAAGTGTACTTAAGTTAATGGTCTGCCATGTGGTTTGGTAACATTGGGACTGTGTCTTTTTACTTGTCAACCTTGGGGCTTCTCAGCCTCAGCAGCCAGCAGCTGTCTGAGTGAAGAAACACCTCTAGCTCCAGTGGGCCGGGAGCAGGAGGCAGAGCTGGACCCCAAAGTTGAGGGGCTTTCACCCAGCGCCTAGAGCCTGGCACTTTGAACTTGGACTTAAAGCCTCCAAATTGTAAGAATAAACTCCTGCTAAGGCCAGCCCATTTGTGGTATATTCCTGTCAGAGTGGTACTAGGTAACCACAACAGTGACCCTATGCACAGCAGAACAAAACACTGCCCGGTCTTGTGCCCCTCACCATCCTTGCCATACCTGAGCCCATTGCTGCAGCCATGGTATCTATTCATCTCGTTGAGGGTCTTCTCCTTCTTTGTTAACCAACCACTTTACCAAGCATGGTCTCCTTCTCCAGGGAATGGTTCCTTCTGACAACAAGACCAAAGTAGGTGAGATGAAATCTGGCCATTCTCGTTTCCAAGGAGCATTCTGGCTGCACTTCCTCCAGGACAGATTTGTTAGTCCTTTTAGCAGACAATGGTACTCTTAGCATTCTTCTCCAGCGCCACAACTCAAAAGCATCAACTCTTCTTTGGTCTTTCTTATTCATTGTCCAGCTATAAAAATACCATGCCTTGGGTTAGGCACACCTTAGTCTTCAAGGAGACATCTTTGCTCTTCATCACTTGAAAGACATCCTTTGCAGCAAATTTGCCCAATGCAATACATCTTCTGATGTCTTGGCTGCTGCTTCCATTGGCGTTGATTGTACAGTCAAGTAATATGAAATCCCTGACAACTTCAATCTTTTCTCCATCTACCATGAAGCTGTTTATTGGACCAGTTGTGAGGATTTTTGTTTTCTTTATATTGCGGTGTAATCCATACTGCTGACTGTAGTCTTTAATCTTCATCAGTACATGCTTGAACTCATCCTCACTTTCAGCAAAGCAAAGTTATGTCATCAGCACATTGCAGGTCGTTAATGAATTTTCCTCCAATCCTGATGCCACATTCTTCTTCATATAGACCAGCTTCTTGGATTATTTGCTCAGCATACAAGTTGAATAAATATGGTGAAAGGATACAACCTTGTCACAATCCCTTCTTGATTTTGAACCATGCAGTAACCCCTTGTTCTGTTCGAACAACAGCCTCCTGATCTATGTACCGGCTCCTCATGAATACAATCAAGTGTTCTGGAATTCCCATTCTTCTCAATGTTATCCACAATTTGTTATGATCCACACAATTGAACACTTTTACATAGTCAATAAAACATAAGTAAACATCTTTCTGGTATTTTTTGCTTTGAGCTAAGATCTATCTGACATCAACAATGATATTCCTCATTCCACATCCTCTTCTGAATCCAGCTTGCATTTCTGGAAGTTCTCTGTCAATATATTGTTGCAATGGTTTTTTAATTCTCTTCAGTAAGATTTTACTTGCATATCATATTAATGATATAGTTCCAAAATTTCCGCATTCTGTGGAATCACTTTGCTTTGGAATGGGTACAAATATGGGTCTCTTCCAGTCAGTTGGCCAGGTAGCTGTCTTCCAAATCTCTTGGCATAACCAAGTGAGTGCCTCCCATGGGGCATCCATTTGTTGAAACATCTCAATGGATATTCCATCAATTCCTGGAGGCTTGTTTTTTGTCAATTCCTTCAGTGCAGCTTTGACTTCTTCCTTTAATACCATTGCTTCTAGATCATATGCCACCTCCTGAAATGGATGAAGATTGACCAGTTCTTTTTGGTACACTGACTCTGTGTATTCCTTCCATCATCATCATCATCATCATCATCATCTTCTTCTTCTTCTCCTTCTCCTCCTCCTCCTCCTTCTCCCTCTTACCCTTCCTCTTCCTCTCCTTCTCCTTCTCCTTCTTCTTCTTCTTCTTTCTTCTTCTTCCCCTTCCCCTTCTCCTTCTTCTTCTTTTTTTTT
>NW_006922063.1:624004-639501 GCF_000298275.1 Orycteropus afer afer
AAATTAAAAAAAAAAAATTGAACCAGGAACAGGGAAAAGAAAAAAAAAGAAAAGGTGTAACCTAGGACCTGGGAGGGGAAGAATAGTAAAAAGGACAAAAGTATTAATAATAATAGTAGTTTTAAAACAGACAAATACAAGCAAACTAACCACCAGAAAAAAGAAAGAGAAAAAGAAAAAAAAAAAAAATATTGGCAGAGGACAGGGCAGGGCACCCAGGCTCCGTCCTAGCACACAGACTGGGATGGAGTTCCTCTGGGCCCAGGAGGTGGGTGGGAATGGGGGGTGGCCGCACTTCCATTCACTCAGTGGGTGTGGGGTATAAGAGTAACAAGAGGAATGTCGCACCTTTTCAGTCGTGCAGGTCCAGAGTGTCCTTGGGGTTACTGGAAAGCAGAACCTGTTCTTAAGCCCCTGGAATCTGGTAGAGCGCTGTCTCTTTAAATATCCAAAATGGTCAAGCCACTTGTAAACTTTCAAAATGGCTTTGTCCTCCTGACCGGCAAGAGTCTACAGCTCAGCCTGTCCTCTTCACCACTGCTTCCCCTTCTACTCCACAGCCACCAGAGCAGTCCTCCGTGCAGTCCCTGGCTGGCAGGGATGATTTTCAGGTTAATTCTTAGGTCCTACCACCACTCGTGAATCTCCAAGCCGTCTGTGCCATCAGAATCGCTGAGGATCGCTGCCAGACCACAGGTCCGTATGTCTCCTTTTTTGGTATTTTCATGCAAATTCTTCTGCTAGCTGGGGTTTAGTCCACTTCTATATACTTCCCTTCAAAGCTCAGGGGTCCAGGATTATCTTCTGTGTCTGTGTTAATTGGTTTCCTTTTCTCTGTTGAAGAGGGTCTGTGCAGACTTTCTGCCTATTCCACCATCTTGGAATCCGCAGACTGTCCTTCCATTTTCTTTTGATGCTTCCTGCATCATTCAATATTTTGCTCATAAAATATTTCAATATTGCAACTTGAGGCTTCAATCTTTTTCTCAGTTCTTTCAGCTTGAGAAATGCCAAGTGTGTTCTTCCCTTTTGGTTTTCTAACTCCAGGTCTTTACACATTTCATTATAGTAATTGGCTTTGTCTACTTGAGCTGCTCTCTGAAATCTTCTGTTCAGCTCTTTTATCTTGTCATTTCTTCTGTTTTCTTTAGCTACTCTCTGCTCAAGGGCAAGTTTCAGAGTCTCTTCTGACATCCATTTTGGTATTTTGTTCCTTTCTCATCTTTTTAATGACCTCTTGCTTCCTTCATGGATGATGTTCTTGATGTCATCCCACAATTTCTCTAGTTTTCAGTCATTGGTGTTAAATGCATCAAATCTATTCTTTAAATTGTCTCTAAATTCAGGAGGGATATTATCAAATCACTTGTTGTAATTGTCTTCCACTTCAAGTTGAACTTGCAAATGAGCAGTTAATGGTCTGTTTCACAATCAGCTCCTGACCTTGTTTTGGCCGAAGACATAGAACTTCTCCATCACCTCTTGCCACAGATGTAGTCAATCTGATTACTGTGTGTCCCATCTGGTGAAGTCCACATGCATAGTCATTGCTTATGTTGTTGAAAAAAAGATATTTACAATTAATAAGTCATTAGTCTTGCAAAATTCTATCATGCAACCTCCAGTGTTATCAAATGGCATAGAATTTTAAATTTTGAAATACATCATCAAATTGCTCTCTGGAGAAGTGTCCTGAGTAGCAGAGAAGAGAAGACAGTAGGAGATGAAGTCAGAGAGTGATAGGGGCAGGCAGCTGACATAGTGACAATTAGGTCACAGTAAGGACTCTGGCTCTGATAAGACTGATAAGTAGCTACTCTATGATTTGTGTAGAAGATGGGAGACATGACCTACTTAGGTTTTAAAAGAACTATTCTGGTTGCTGTTTGAGGAACAGATTGAAGGGGGCAACAATGGAAGTAGGAGAGTAGGACCAAAGAGATTAATAGAGAGACACAGTGTGAGATGGTGATGGTAACCTAAACCAAGGTGGTACAAGTGTATATAACGAAAAGTGGTTGAATTTAGGAAATGGAGTAAGAAAAGAGTCCAGGTTTTTGGCTTGATCAATTGAAAGGATGGGGCAGCAAAGTATGTGTAATCTGGGGTCTCTCTCCTAAAATGTTGGAAGTGAGGGCCTGGATAGGCAATAGTTGGTATTGGGAAGGCAACTGGAAATTATCAATTTCCCAAAAAGTGATGTTCTCTGATCTTAGACTGTTGGGGATGGTTTCCAAAGGAGTAGAGTTGAGAAAAGATCCTCAACACCATTAAACATCAGAAAGATGCAAATCAAAACTACAGTGATGTGGTAGTTAAGGTTATTTATTAACTTGGCTGGGCCTGGTTTTGAGGAGCTGGGCAGCTGGAGGTAGTTATTCCCCATGATGAGACTGCCAATCAACTCCATGGTGGAATCTGCCACGAGCAGCTGAGTAGGTGCTTTAGGGATGTGGTCTGCTTCCCGTATACAAGAAGAAGCTTTGGGAATGGTCTACAGCTTTTTGGCATGTTTGAATCCTGCATGTAGCTGAGTCTTCATTTAACAGACTGCCATGTTTCCTGCCAATCTTGGGGCTGTCAATGGACTTGAATCAATGGCCTGCCATGTGGTTTGGTAATATCGGGACTGTGACTTTTTACTTATCGACCTTGGGCTTGTTAGCCTCAGCAGCCAGCAGTTTCCTGAGTGAAGAGAGAGCCTCCAGCTTCAGTGGTCCAGGAGCAGGAGGCAGAGCTGAAGCCCAAGGTTGAGGACCTTTCACTCAGCCCCTACAGGCTGGCACTTTGAACTTGGACTTTGACCTCCAAAATAGTAAAAAAAAAAAAAAAATAAACTCCTGTTTGTTAAAGCCATCCCACTTGTATTATCTTCACTGGTGACATAGTGCCTAAGGCATTTGACTGCTAACCAGAAGGCTAGCAGTTCAAACCCACCAGCCACTCCTTGGAAGGAAGGTTGGACAATCTACTTCCATAGTGATACCACCTCAGAAACCCAACAAGGGGTTGCTATGAGTTGGATCTGACTCGATGGCTGTGAGTTTGGTTTTGGTTTTGGTTTTCTGTTAGAGTGGTACTGAGGAACCAAAGTAAATGAGATACCACCTCATCCCTATTAGAATAGCAATGCTAAAATAATAAAGAAAGAAAGAAAGAAAGAAGAAAACAACAGGTGTTGGCGACATTGTTGGAAAAACTGGAACTGTCATGCATTTCAGATAGGAATGTAAAATGGTTCCTCAAAAAGTGCTTGTGATTCTATTTTTATAATTATTATTAACAATCACAGAACCCAGGTTGTCATGGCCCTCTGGCCCCAGCAGGACTGTGTCATTTATCTTGAATGCTTATTTCTCTCAGTGAGAACTTGAAAAGACAGTAGTCACCTTCTTCTTCAATGGAAGATCAACAATCTTCGTCTTCATTTCTATCAATTAGATCTGCCTTTAATAATCAATTAAAAAAAAAACCCACCAAAAAAGAAAAGCATTTAGTAGATGGTCAGTGTAAACATGATAAAAATATCATTAGTATGGTTTCAAATGAGTAAAAGCTTATGTTTAGCAGCTAAACTGTTTATCTCCTTTTTTTTTTTTTTTTCCCAGAGAACTCACAAAATCTGTGGGATATTAATAGTCTAACCATGTTCCACTTATGGGAGGGTGATTTGAGATCCAAGATTCATTTTCCTTAGCAGGATTTTTTTATGGCTGCAGCCATATTTAGGAGTCCAGGGCCAGGTAAAACACCTTGTTCATTGCTTCTGTACTAGCTGCAATGTCCCATTGCCCAATGAATGTCTCTAGGTAACTTCATGGTAAAAATTATAATTCTTTACTCTCAAAGCAAAAATACTATCCTAAAAAGGATAAGTTGAAAGAATCTTTCGTATTAGTACAAACCAATAAACATGTTAGTGTTAGAACTTAGATGAAGTAAACACCACAAGTGTCAGTCATTTATCTCATGCACAAAAGTAAAAAATTAAAAAAAAAAAGTTGAACATAGAACTACCATATAAGCCAGCAATCCCAGTCCTAGGTATGTACCCAGAAGAAGTGAGGGCAGGAACACAACCAGAAAGCTCTTCAGTAAATGTTCATTGCAGCACTTCTCACAATAGCCCCAAAGTGGAAACAACTGGAATGCTCATCAACAGATGAATGGATAAGCAGAATGTAGTGTATACAAACAATGGATACTACTGAGCCTTAAAGAGAAATGAAGTCCTGGTGCATGGATGAACCTTGAAAACATCATGCTAAATGAAATAAGTCAATCACAAAAGGACACATGTTGTATGAACTCACTTATATAAAATAAACAAATATATAGAAGCCAAAGATGATTAGCGGTTACTAGGGGTAGGAGGGAGGGGTAAAGAGGGAATTTTTGCTTAGGGCATGTTGAGTTTATGATAATAATGATTTGGAAAAAGCAACAGTGCTCAGAACTTGAAGAATGTAATCACCGTCACTGAATTATACACGTAGAAATAGTTGAGATGGCGTATGTTTTGTTATATACATTTTCACCACAGTAAAATTTTAAAAAATCACTAAGGGGATACAGGTGAACTGCAGTGGACTGAGTTGTACAGGAAGCCCAGCTAAAAGTACATGAGAGCACTGAGTAACCAAGCCTAGTTCCTTGGCTGGGTCCATGTTTCTCCTCTTTGCTTCCCCTGTTGGTACGTGCAGCGTGTCACAGTCACTCTGTGTTTAGTGTCCTATATGTGACCTTCACTTTATCTGCCATTATTGGAGACTGACAAAAACCAAGTGTGGTTCTGTGTGGATTGCTGTTGTCAAGATAGCAGAAGGGCTGTGACCCAGACAGGGACTGTCAGGTAGGTTCTGATTGGCTGCAGCAGTTTATCAGGATATATCAAAGATCAGGGGAGAAAGATAAGATCAACGGATGAGACAACTGAGGACAAACAGCTCCAAACTAGTCAGCACTTTCACGCTCCCTGCTGGGTCCTCTTATCACAAACCACAATGTTGAGTAGCCTGACCTCATCTCCGCCTAGCCACACTGGCCCCTTTTCTGTTTTTCTGCCTCAGGGAGCACATCCCCACTGCAGGACTTTAGTCCTTGCTGTTTCCTCTACCTAGAACGCTCTTTTACATGACTGGCTGCTTCTCATCAGTTCAAATATCCATCACTTCTCAGAACAGGCCTTTCCTGACAGCCCTATCTAAAAAAGGCCATGCCAGTCCCTCTCTAGATTTTCCTGTTTTACTTCCTCATAAAGTAATTCCATTTGCAATTACCTGGTTAGTTAGTCTATTGGCTTACTGTCAGTATTTTTACATACATCCTTAGTAGCTAGAGCAGCATCTTGCACAGAGGAAGGGCTCAAAGCATTCCATGAACAGGAAGAGTGATTGCAAATGGTGTGGTATTATGGAGAGGAACCCCACATGAATAACTTACTGTGAATCAGTCTGAATTAGACTTGATATGTTGCACTCCCACTCAAATAATACAGCTGTACATAAGGTCAATAAGCTTTATACTTCTGCAAACCAACTTAGTCTGAATTCTCCCTTTACTCCAGCAACTCTAAGGAACCCCAGCACTAAAGATGACCTAATACCTCTGACTTGGACGACAGAATGGAGATAAAAGGGCAAAAAAGTAGGTTCTGACCTCAATGGAGGATCAACAATCTTCACTGGAATCATTAGCTAACAAGGTTTTACAGGCACATCCAACGTGTATCTCTTCATTCCACAAGTATTTGAGTGCCTATTATATATGAGAGTCTGTGTTTAGGTTTCCTCCTAAAGACAAACTTCAAAACAACTATTTTCAGAAGAGCCAATCTTGCCTACACTCAATCTTAATAGCTGAGAAGGGGTGGGATTGTCCAAGGAGGTGAAAAGAGGCTACTGAGAGACTCCTGAGGTCTTGGAAATTGCCCTGGTACCTCTAGAAGAATATTCTATAGCTCTTCCCTGGGAATGGGGAAAAGATGACCCTCCCCCAGTATTTAGGATTATGGGAACATCCCTATCTGGCAATATTTGCCTTTCTAGTAAGTTTCTGTTGTTCAACCAAACACAGATAGTAACGTGGCACAAATTAACTCAGTAGAGACTAAAAGGCAATTAGGTTGCCTTCTTTTCATGTGCATCAAACAGTCAAAAGATCTTCCCAAGTGTCTGTTTCAGGACATGCACCATGTGGGTTAATGAGGGCCAGCTGGTAGGAATATAGAGAGATTGCTTGGGTACCAAGATGAAGATTTGGAAGCAGTGAGTAAAGAGCTAAATGATAAATGATCTTTTCTGGAGGAGGAATTTGGCTGAGGGTCACTCCTCTCGGGTCAAAAGGAAAGAATGAGTCTTGTTGGTAGGGTGACCAGTGTCTAACCAGTGGTAAGACACACACACATTCCCTGAGGAGAGACAAAGGTATTCCCTGTGTTTCCATACCTTCACGTATCTGCCTCAAAGGCACCACCAGGGATGATGGAGCAATGTAGACCCCTATGCAGGCCGGTGAGAGAATTACAGTGAGGAGAGACAATGGTGCAGGCAGGGCACAGCTCACTGAGAGAAGGAGTAAATGGGGAGGCAGACCCAGAACCTAGCTCCTCCTGACTCCCCCCTTGGACTCGGAGCTTTTCTGGATCATCTGCCCTGTGGTCATAATTTGTAAGAACGGATCTGATGGGCCAGTGGAAGTCATGCAATAATTCAATTGGAGCCTCCTGAAAAGAGAACAGGACATTGACCTGGTCAGGGGCCTGAAGAGGAAAGATGGGGAAGCAGAAGGTGAAGTAAGAACACAGGGAGTAAAAAGCTGATGCAAGTACAAAATTGTCTGCAATAATTGCTCATGGAAAAGAAATATAAAAGATTATTAGGAATGCAAAAGTAGGAAGAATCCTGAAAGAACAATACAATTTGGAGTCTGAGAGAGATAAATTCAGTTTGTTGGGGACAGAGTTTTATGGAGGATCAAAAGGATCAAACTACCTCAGAAAAGGTTCAACTATTGACCTTCCTCTTTTTTGACTACACATCCCTTCCAGATATAAAAGCTGTGGAAAAGAATGAGGGTCCAGTTAGTCAAGGTTTCCACCTGCTTCTGAGACCTGACATATTGGAAGGCCATATCTACCTCCAGGAAAAGGCAAGTCAGCCAATTTGCTTATGCTCAGAGATTACGTTAGCAAGGGCTAGGATAGAAGGAAGGCATATAGATACTTATGAAAAGGGAGGAAAATGTGGGATTTATTCTCCAAGGATGAGAGTGAAGGGGTCAGAGAAATGGAAAGGGGCCAGGAAGAATCTCTGGAGACTGATGCTATGGAGTCTATGGTGCTGACGTGGGCCTTTCGAAGAGGTGAGAGCATGAGGAGAACAAGAGATAAGTTCAGCGCCAACAAGGCAGGGTGTCTCCCTGGTCCTCTATCTCTGAGATTCTCAAATGTGGGAATGAGATACACAGATAGGTCACCAGTTAGTAATATGCTACCACAAATAGGTGGATCCAAGTTTTTTTTTTTTTTAATGAATCTTTTCAAAATAATAAATTAGAGGAAATTTAAGGTAAAACTTTTCATTTTCATAAATGTCATGCTATATGGTTTCTCTCTCACTGCTGTCGAGTTGGATCTGACTCATGGAGACCCCTCTTTGGGTTTCTGAGGTGATATCACTACAGAAGAAGATAGCCCAATCTTCCTTCTGAGAAGTGGCTGGTGGGTTCAAACTGCCAGCCTTCTGGTTAGCAGTCAAATGCTTTAGGCACTATGCCATCAGAGCTCCTATCGTTTCTCTAAGGGGAGAGAAAGAGTGAATTTGGAGGTAGCATATTGGGGTCTATGACAGCCCTGGTGAAACCGCTGATTCTGTGTTATGCAAATAGAATAAGATCAGAGGGTAGTGATGCTTAGATGAGCTGGGATGGTATTCCCAGAGTCACACAAGTGATCTGAAGCATGGCTGGGATTTCAATCCTGCGACAGGTCAGGACCCTGTCATTACCCCACCCAAACCTATAAGTTTTCTTTGAAAGCTTCAGCATAGAATCAAGAAGCTGAGCTTGAACTAACCTTGGGCTTAACCTACTTTTCTCTCAGTTTTAACCAAATGTCCATTTTCAGAGGTGAATCTGAGAATGTTGTGTTCAAGCCCAAACACTTGGGAGAGAGAAAGTAAAAAGAAAAGAAAGAGAAAAATGACACAGTGAGACTAAGAGAGTTCTATTTGGATCCGGGGAAACTCAGAAACAGTCTCAGTTTACAGCCTTTTTGTGATAAAATACCTGCTTCCTTCTCCTCACTTCATACATCCATTTGATTCTCAACAGTTATTTGTTGAGCACCTACTATGTGCCAGGCAAAATTCTAGGTACTAGGGATACAATGCTGAGCAAGAGAGAGCATGTCACTGTCCTCCTGAATTGCCTTTCCTAGTGAGGACTTAAGGAGCTCTGGTAGCATAGTGGCTAAGACACTTGCCTGCTAACCAGACGGCTGGCGGTTCAAACCCACCAGCCACTCCTTGGAAGGAAGGTTGGGCAATCCTACTTCCGTAGTGATACTGCCTCGGAAACCCAAGGAGGGGTCGCTATGAGTTGGGGCCGACTCGACGGCACATAACAACAACAACAACAACAGTGAGGACTTAAGGAGCTCTGGTGGCATAGTGCCTAAGGCATTTGACTGATAACTAGAAGGTTGGCAGTTCAAACCCACCAACCACTCTACAAAAGGAAGACTGGGCAATCTACTTCCACAAAGATTTACCGCCTCAGAAACTCAAAGAGGGTCACTATGAGTCGGAATGGACTGATGGCAGTGAGTTTGTCCTTTTTTTTGGTTCAGTGAGGACTTGGAGACTTCAGAACTTTTCTTGTGGGAGCTTCTGGAGCATTAGGATCCATACAGGTGTAACTTTTCTCTGGTAGGGGAGAAATGGGCAGAAAGAAGGAATCTGGTAGGGAAAGGAGACCTTCTTCACTACACAAGATGGCCAAGAGGAAGCAGAACAGTAGCCAGTTTGAAGCTTTGGTAATAATCACTCAGGGACACGAGGAGAGGGGCTTGCAATGAAGCTGAAAATGGATTCACTTTGGTTTGGCATTGGGAAGCCCATGATCAGAGAGGATTCTGACCTCACCTTTTGTCGCCTCAGGAAAGATGATGCCAAGTTCCCGAAACCTGGGGCTTCTCTTAATCTACGTCATATCCTTTCTCATTGGTCTCCCTGCCAACCTCCTGGCCCTGCGGGCCTTTATGCAGCGTGTCCGCCAGCCCCACCCTGCACCCATCCACATCCTCCTCCTCAGCCTGACGCTGGCAGACCTCCTGCTGCTGCTGCTACTGCCCTTCAAAATGGTTGAGGCTGCATACAATTTCTTCTGGCCCATGGGGAACACACTCTGTGCCCTCACGGGCTTCGGCTTCTACGGCGCCATCTACTGCAGCACGTGGCTCCTGGCAGGCATCAGCATCGAGCGCTACCGCGGCGTGGCCTACCCAGTACAGTACAAGCTCTCACGCCGGCCTCTGTATGGAGTGATCGCTGCTGTGGTCTCCTTGGTCCTGTCCTTTGGACACAGCAGCATTGTGATCGTTGTCCAATACTTACCAACCAACAACACAGAAAGTCATGCTGCAGGCTTTCCGGTCTGCTACGAAGGTTTCACCAGAGAGCAGCTGGACATGCTCCTTCCTGTGCGGCTGGAGCTGTGCCTGGTTCTTTTCGTCATCCCCATGGCGGTGACCACCTTCTGCTATTGGCGCTTTGTGTGCATCATGCTCTCCCGGCCCAAAGTGGAGACCCAGAAGCGCTGGAGAGCCGTGGGGCTGGCTGCTGTGACTCTCTTCAATTTCCTCGTCTGTTTTGGGCCCTACAATGTGTCTCATGTGGTGGGATTCTTCCAGGGGGAAAGTCAGAACTGGCGCGCATGTGCTGTGCTGCTCAGCGCTCTCAACGCTTGCATTGACCCCTTAATTTTCTATTTCTCCTCCTCAGCTGTGCGCAAAGCCTTTCATAAATGGCTGCAGAGGCTGCAGAATTGGTGTGCCTCACTGGCAGGGTCCTGGAGGAGAACTCAGGAGTGGGCCACAGAGAAAGGAGAGGGGAGCTTAGGTGTGACTAATGTTGACTTCACAGGAGACTAGATTTTCCAGTTTGGTGTTGCATCATTTGGTGGGGGGGTGCACTTGGGCTTAAAAAGTGTGTGTGTGTGTGGGGGGGGGAGGCAGTTGTGCTTAAAAAGTGGAACAAAGAAGTAGAACGTGGATAGGTGTTCCTATACCCAGTTTAAGAGGCAGTTGAGAGTGTGTTTTCATATTGCTCTTTGAGGTTTATGGCATTTCCTTATTTTTGTTTGGTACTGTGGTGGTGTAGTGCCAACCAGAAGGTTGGCAGTTCAAACCCAACAGCCACTCCCTGGAAGGAAGATAGGGCAACCTACTTCAGCAAAGATTTGCTACCTCGGAAATCCAGTGGGGGTCGCTATGAGTTGGAACCCACTTGAGAGTGGTGATTTTGGTTTTGTGTCTCATGAGAGGAGTCCTAGTGGAAGTGGTTAAAGCACCCAGCTAACCAAAAGGTCAGTGGTTTGAACCCACCTTTAGAAGGAGCATGGCCCTACCTACACCTTGATTTCAAACTTCTGGTCACCAGAACTGTGAGAGACTTAAGTTTCTGTTGTTTTAAGGCACAAAGTTTGTGGTTATTTTTTGCAGCAGCCTTAGGAACTAATACATTAATATAACTACACCAATTTTGTTGTTGTTGTTGTTGTTGATATTTGCCTGTTACATCTTTGTCCACCTTTCTACTTTCAATATTCTTATGTTTTAAATGTATAAGCAATATATATAAGTTTGGGATTTTTAAAATC
This sequence comes from Orycteropus afer afer, assembly GCF_000298275.1. Taxonomy (NCBI): domain Eukaryota; kingdom Metazoa; phylum Chordata; class Mammalia; order Tubulidentata; family Orycteropodidae; genus Orycteropus; species Orycteropus afer. Next base: position 634,883 of record NW_006922063.1, read on the forward strand.
TGGTCTCAGGATTTGACAATGTTTGTTTTTTAACTGTACTATTTTCTTCACTTACATGCATTTAGGTTTATTTCTGCCACCTTATTTTTTAAACACTTTTATTGAAGTACATGATGTACATAGTGAAATATATATGCATGAGTATATGGCCAAATAAAAACTACACAAGTCAGATGAATGATCATAAAGTTAGTATTCCTATTAAAGTAAAAAAAGAAAAAGAAACATCTATTACCTGATTTTGTGCAGTTTTCTCCACATTTTAATATCTCCTTTTTCTCCCTACTTGCCTTTCTTTAGGATTAAGTTTGTTTGTTTTTCATTTCATTTATTTCTCCACTGACTTGGCAATTATATACTCAATTTCTATCAATTTAGTGGTTATCTTAGAAATTTTAATATGAGGTTCGGAGTTCTTCAGTTGGTTCCTCCATTCCTTCTTTCCTATTTCCCTTGAAATACCACCCATAAGGAAAAAGCCAACCCAGGTGGCATTCAACTGTGTGAACAGAGTGCAACAATTCTCAAGCTGTAGTCTAAAGACACCTGGGGGACCCAGACACCACCTTTCTGGGAGGTTAAAACTATTTTCATAATGCTATCACAATGTCGACAGCTTTGGTACTCTCGTTCTCTCAAGAATGTACAGCAGAGTTTTGCAGAGATAGCATGACACACAGGACACAACAGATTGAATTCAGAGCAGTTAGGAGAATCCAGCTGTCTTCTGTTAAGCCAAACATGAATAAGATTTGCAAAAATATACACAATGCCACTGTTCTCACTAATTTTTAAAATATAGCTATTTCCCATAAAGTATGCTATATGCATTAACATGTAATGAATGGTGTAATGGACTTGTATTAATAATTAATACATTTTTTAAAAATTCACAGTTTTGACTGGTACACTATGTGATCCTCAGCCTATATGACTATGAGACCAGAAGAACTAGATGGTGCCCGCCTACCACTGCCAACCACTTGGAGGGGGATCTCTGTAGGAGATCCTTGATAGAGAGGGAGAACAATGTGGAACAAAACTCAAAATCTTTTGGAGGAGGAGAAAAAAAAAGGGACCAAGTTTGCTGCTCTGATAGAACCTGGTGGAACCACTGAGACTATGGTCTCTAGCTGCCCTTCAGGTCTGGAATTGAATCCGTACCTGTGGCTTCCAGCCAAACAAAAGACAGGCATATGAGTTGAACATGTACCTGAGGTAGATACACTCCTTGAAGAGAACAATCATGGGAGAAAGAAGGGCTGCTTATGCACAGGGAGACAGCTCAGGGGGCAGCAGTGCATGGAGGGATGGACACAGGGAAGAGGTAACTATGGGGAGGAAGTGGGAAGGAAGCTGTTGCATTGGGGTAAATTGTAGTCAATGTCATGAAACAATGTGTGTGTGAACTTCTGTATGGAAAGTGAATTTGCTCTGTAAACTTTCACCCAAATCACAATTTTTTTAAAAAATTGCAGTTTTAATTTCTAATACAATAAAGATCAATATGTATAACTTACATAAACAAATACTCTTTGGGGTTACTAGTAATTTTTAAGAGCACTTTGAGAACTGCTGATCTAGTGAAATGATACACTATGCTTGTTCTGCTATATATATATATATATATATATATGAAGCTCTGGTGGCATAGTGGGTAAGACATTTGCCTGTTAACCAGAAGGTCAATGGTCCAAACCCATCAACTGCTCTGTGGGAGGAAGATGAGGCAATCTATTTCTGAAAATAGCCTGGGAAACCCAGTGGGAGTCACTATGACTCAGAATCACTCGATGGCAGTGTTGTTGTTGTTAGGTGCTGTTGAGTTGGCTCCAATTCCTAGTAGCCTTACGTACAACAGAACAAAACACTGCCCAGTTCTGTGCCAGCCTCACAATCCTTGCTATACCTGAGCCCATCACTGCAGCCACTGTGTCAATCCATCTCATTGAGAGCCTTCCCCTTTTTTGCTGACCTTCCACTTTACCAAGCATGATATCTTTCTCCAGGGAATGGTCCCTTCTGACAACATGACTGTGATAGTTGGAGCTGTGTGTCAACTTGGCTGGACCACAATTCTGTGTGGTTTGAGCTGTTGTGGTGTGGGTGTTACCATGATGAGGTCAGATGATTATGTTTTGAGTGGCCAATCTGTTGAAAGGGAGTTTCCCTAGGGGTGTGGCCTGCTTCCAGTATATCTGTGGACATCCTGGGAGAGGAGACATTCTTCTGTGGATCAGGATTCTGTTGTGCTGCCTACAACTGTCTGTGAGTGAACAACCACCATTTGGCCTGGAGATCTTGGATTTGTCATTCATTGGAGTCAACAGCTGGTGTACTGCCTGCCAGCCTTGAGCTCCTCAGCCCCTGTGGCTGCAAGAGTCAGGAAAAGCCTCCAGCTTGACGTTTGATCCAGGAACTTTGGACTTGCCAGCTTCTATAAGTGTGTGAGCCATTTTCCTAAGATACATTTCTCTACATATACATATATATAAGCTTTACTGGTTTTGTTTCTCTAGAGAACCCAGTCCAACACAATGACCAAAGTAGGTGCAATGAAGTCTGGCCATTCTTGCTTCCAAGGAGCATTCTGGCTGCAATTCTTCCAGGACAGATTTGTTCTTTCTTCTGGCAGTCCATGGTACTGTCTATAATCTTCATCCACACCACACTCAAAAGCATCAACCCTTTTTTGGTCTTCCTTGTTCATTGTCCAGCTTTCACATGCATATGAGGTGATTGAAAACACCATGGCTAAGGTTAGGTTCACCTTAGTCTTCAAAGAGACATCTTTGCTCTTCAGCACTTTAAAGAAATCTTTTGCAGAAGATTTGCTCAGTGCAATACATTATCTGATTTCTTGACTGCTGCTTCTACTGGTGTTGATTGTGGAACTACGTAATGTGAAATCTTCGACAACTTCAATCTTTTCTCCATTTATCATGATGCTGCTTATTGATCCAGTTGTGAGGATTTTTGTTTTCTTTATGTTGAGGTGTAATCCATACTGCAGTCTGTAGTCCTTTATCTTCATCAGTAAGTGCTTCCAGTCTTCTTCACTTTCAGCAAGCAAGGTTGTGGGTACGTATCACACGTTGTCAATGAGCCTTCCACCAATCCTGATGCTGTGTTGTTCATACAGTCCAGTTTCTCAGATTATTTGCTCAGCGTACAGATTGAATAAGTATGGTGAAAGCATACAACTCTGACACACTCCCTTCCTGATTTTAAACCATGCAATATTCTCTTGTTCTGTTCAAATGACAGTCTCCTGGTCTATGCACACGTTCCTCAGAAGCACAGTTAAATGTTCTGGAATTATGATTATTCTCAATGTTATCCATAACTTGTTCTGATCCACATAGTCAAATGCTTTTGCACAGTCAATAAAACACAAGTAAACAGCGTTCTGGTATTCTTTGCTTTCAACCAGGGTCCAACTGACATCAGCAATGATATCCCTCACTGCACATCCTCTTCTCAATCCAGTTTGCATATGTGGAAGCTCTTTGCCAATGTATTGCTGCAACTGTTTTTGAATGATCTTCAGCAAGATTTTACTTGCATGCGATGTTAATGATATTGCTCAATAATTTCCACATTCTGTGGGATCACCTTTCTTTGAAATGGGTACAAATATAGATCTTCTCCAGTCACCTGGCCAAGTTGCTGTCTTCAAAATCTCTCGGCATAGCCAAGTGAGTGCCTCCAGTGGGACATCCTTTCTTGAAACATCTCAATGGGTATTCCATCAATTCCTGGAGCCTTGTTTTTTGCCAATACCTTCAGTGCAGCTTCAACATCTTCCTTCAATAACATTGGTTCTTGATCATATGCCACCTCCTGAAATGGATGAACATAGACCAATTCCATTAGTGCATGTATCTGTAGGAGCTGTGGTGGCATAGTGTCTAAGGCATTTGACTGCTAACCAGAAGGCTGGCAGTTCAAATCCACCAGCCACTCCTCAGAAGGAAGGTTGGGCAATCTACTTCGGCAGTGATACCACCTTGGAAACCCAAGGAGGAGGCATTATGAGTTGGATCTGACTCCATGGCAGTGTATATGTGTCTGTCATTATACCAATACCAGGCAGTATTGACTACTGTGGCTGTATAGTAGGTTTTGAAATCTGGCAGTGTGAGAACTCCTACTTTTTTCTTCTTCAACAGTGATTTGCTTATCTGAGATCTCTTTCCTTTCCATATAAAGTTAGTGATTGTTTTTTCTATACCTTAAAGAATGTTGATGGGATCTGGTTTGAGATTGCATCAAATGTATAGATTGCTCTGGGTAGAACTGACATTTCCTCAGTGTTCAATCTTCCTATCCACGAGCATGGTATGTTCTTCCATTTATGTAGATCTCTTATGGTTTCTTGAAGTAGTCTTTTACAGTTTTCTTTGTATAGGTCTTTTGTGTCTCTGGTAAGATTTATTCCCAAGTGTTTTATTTTTTTTAGTAGCTATCATACATGGTATTGATTTCCTCATTTCTTTTTCAGCAATCTCTTTGCTGGTGTGGAGGAATCCAACTGATTTTTGGATGTTGATCTTGTATCCTGCCATGATGCTAAATCTCTCAATTAGTTCCAGTAGATTTTTGACTGAGTCTCCTGG
>NW_006922063.1:640006-641591 GCF_000298275.1 Orycteropus afer afer
GGAGGATTCCATCCTTTTCTATGTTTTGGAATAGTTTGAGTAGGATTGGTATCAGTTCTTCTTTGAATGTTTGGTAGAATTCTCCAGTGAAACCATCTGGGCCAGGACTTTTTTTTGCTGGTAATTTTTTGATGACCTGTTCCATTTCTTCTTTTGTTATGGATCTGTTCAATTTTTCTACATCAGTCTGTGTTAGTTTAGGTAAGTGGTGTGTTTCTAGAAATCTGTACATTTCTTCCAGATTTCAAAATTTATTGGAGTACAATTACTCATAGTATCCTGATATTATCCGTTTACTTTTCACTTGGTTCTGTTGTGATGTCACCCATTTCATTTCTTATTCATGTTATGTGTATTCTCTCCCTCTTTTTCTTTGTTAAATTTGCCAGTGGTTTGTCAATTTTATTAATCTTTTAAAAAAACCAACTTCTGGTCTTGTTGATTTTTTCTATTGGCTTTCTATTTCATCAGTTTCTGCTCTAACCTTTATTATTTCCTTCTGATGACTGCAGGGTTTTCTTGCTGTTCTTTTTGTAATTGTTGGAGATGTTGGTTTAAAGTATTGATTTTGGCTCTTTCTTCTTTTTTGATGTGTGCATTTATTGCTATAAATTTGCCTCTGATCACTGCTTTTGCTGTGTCCCAAAGTTTTTGGAATGTTGTGTTTTTATTCCCATTTGATTCAAGGAATTTTTTAATTTCATTTTTTATTTCTTCCATTAACCAAGAAAACCAAACTCACTGCCGTTGGGTCAGATTCAACTCACAGCGACCCCTCCTTGGGCTTCTGAGGCAATATCACTATGGAATTAGATTGCCCAATCTTCCTTCCAAGGAGTGGCTGGTGGATTTGAGCTGCCAGCCTTCTGGTTAGCAGTCAAATGCCTTAGGCACTACACCACCAGAGCTCGCATTTCTTCTATTACTCAGTCTTTTTTGAGGAGGGTGTTGTTCAATTTCCATGTGCTTGCTCTTTTTCTGTTGATTTTCCTATTGTTGATTTCTAATTTGATAGCATTGTGATCTGAGAAGATGCTTTGCAGTATTTCAATGTTTTTAAATTTATCAGGGCTTGCTTTATGGCCTAACATATAGTCTATCATGGTGAATGTTCCATGTGCACTGGAAAAGAACGTATATTGTGCTGTTGTTGGGTGAAGTGCTCTGTAGATGCCTATAAGGTCAAGTTGGTGGATTGTATTCTTTAGTTCTTCTGTGTCCTTGTTTAGTTTCTTTCCAGTTGTTCTATCTTTCATTGAAAGTGGTGTATCGAAGTCTTCCACTATGACTGTGGAATCATCTATTTGACTTTTCAACTATTTTAAAATCTGATTTATGTATTTTGGGGCTCTTTCATTGGGTCCACAGATATTTATTATGGTTATATCTTCTTGTTCAATTGATCCTTGAATAATTATATAATGTCCTTTCTTGTCTTTTATGGTGGTTTTTGTCGTAAAGTCAATTTGATCAGACATTAATATTGCCACTCGTGCTCTTTTTTGGCTGCCATTTGCTTGATATATCTTTTTCCAACCTTTGATTTTTAGTCTATTTTTGTCTTTATCTCTAAGGTGTGTCTCTT
>NW_006922063.1:642451-651050 GCF_000298275.1 Orycteropus afer afer
AGCATAGTGGCTAAGGCACTTGACTGTTAACCAGAAGGCTGGCGGTTCAAACCCACCAGCCACTCCTCGGAAGGAAGATGGGGCAATCTACTTTTGTAGTGATACTGCATCAGAAACCCAAGGAGGGGTCGCTATGAGTTGGATCCAACTCAATGGCACATAACAACAAGAACATTATTATTTCTCTGTTCAAAGGACTCCCTTTAGTATCTCTTGTAAGGTTGGTCTGGTTTTAACAAATTCCCTTAATTTCTGCTTATTTGGAAATCTTCTAATTTCACTATCATATTTGAGGACACTTTTGCCAGATATATAATTCTTGGTTGAAAATTTTTCTCTTTCAGAGTTTTGCATATACCATCCCATCTCCTTCTCGCTTGCATGGTTTCTGCTGAGAAATCAGAACTTATTCTTATTGGTTGTCCTTTGTAGGTAACTTTTAGTTTTTTTCCATTCTCCTTTCAGGATTCTTTCTTTGTCTGGTTTTGATGAGTTTGATGATGATAATGTCTTGGTAATTTTCTTTTGGGTTCTATCCTGTTTGGGGTTCATTAGACTTCCTTTCATCATATCACAAAGTTCTCTTCCAACAAATCTTGAACAATTTTCTCAATGGTTTTCTTTTTCTCTTCCTGTTCTAGAATCCCAATTACACATAGGTTATTCCTTTCAATGGTATCCCACAAGAATCTCAGGGTTTTGTCATTTTGTTTTGATCTTTTTTCCTATTGATCCCTTCCCAAAGAAGTATTCAGGTATTTGTCTTCAATCTCATTAATTCTGTCTTCCATTGATTCAATTCTACTCCTTTGCCCTTTCAATATGTTATCTATTTCTGAAAATTTAGTATTAACCTTCTGGATTTCTATCTGTAGTTTTTGTGTCATTTCTAATTTTTCATTTATTTTGTCACTTTGTTCTTCTATTTTCTTCTGAAATTGTTCTAGGGTTTTTTCTGTGTTTTCTTTAACTTTGTCAGTGTTTTCCTTGATCTGTCTCTCAATCCATTGAAGGTACCTAAATATAATTCTTTTGAATTCCTTATCAGGGAGTTCCAGTGCTGCTTCTTCCTCTGGGATGTGTTCTGCGTCTATATTCTGCTCCCTTGTTTCTATCACTTTATCTTGCTTCTTTGTGTGGACTGTGATGGTCTGCTGTCTCTAAGACTTTGTGACATTATTGTATTTAGATCTCTGTTAACTGTGAAGAGCAGTTAAGGGTGAGTCAAGCTCTTCTTGGTGGTCATTTATCATTGGCCAGTTAGTGTGGAAGGAAGTGGTGGCTCTCACTCAGAAAGTGAAGCTGCAAGAGATGTCAGTGCAGTTGTGTTGTATGGGCACTGTTGCTTTCTTCCACTCAGACTCAGACAAAAACAACAATTGAAGTCAAGAAAGTCAAAGCAAGTGGACAAAAAACACACTGTGTAAACATGCAGGAACAATAACCAAAAAATAAAATAAAATAAGAAGAAAGAAAGAATACCCCACAATATCTGGGGAGAGGGCAATAAGAGAAAAAAGGTAGAGTAGGAGAATAATGAAGAAAAAATTGTGAAAAATGCAAAAAGAAAAAGAAGGAATGGGGTTATCCACAAAAAAGAAAAAAAATGGGAACCAGGAACAGGGAAGAGAGAAAAAGCTGAAAACTAGAACCTGGGAAGGGAAGCATAAAGAATAATAATTAAAAGGACTATAATGATAATAATTTTAAAAACAAACAAACAAACTAAAAAATATATATATATATTGTCTGGGCAGGACTGGCCAGGGCACCCAGGCTCCGTCCAAGTACACAGACTGGGATGGAATTCCTGCTGGCTCAGAAGGTGGGTGGGAGTGAGGGATGGCTGCACCTCCATTCACCATGAAGGTGTAGGGTATAAGAGTAACAAGGAGAATATTGTACCTTTCCAGTTGTTGGCATCTGGAATGTTCTTATGGTTCCTGGCAAGTGGAGCCTATTCTTAAGTCCTTGGAATCTGGGAGAATGCTCTCACTTTAAATATCCAAAATGGTCAAACTGCTTGTAAACATTCAAAGTGGCTACATCCTCCAGACAGGCAAAAGTCCACAGCTCAGTAGATCGTATGTTTGTCAGGCCTTCCTCTTTGCTGCTTCCCCTTTTATTCACCAGCCACCAGTGCAGTCCTCCATGCAGCCCCTGGCTAGCAGGGCTGCTTTTTAGATTAATTCTTTGGTCCTTACACCACTTGGCAATATCCAAGCTTTCTGTGCCATCACAGTTGCTAACAGACCACAGCTCCGTATGTCTCCTTTTTGGTGTTTTCATGCAAGTTCTACTGGTTGGAGGTTAGTCTACTTCTACATCCTTCCCTTCAAAGCTCAGGGCTCCAGGATTATCTTCTGTATCTGTGTTAATTGGTTTTCCTTTTCTTTGTTGAAGAAGGTCTGTGTAGTCTGTCTGCCTATTCCACCATCTTACTGGAACTCTTCTTTCCTGTCTTTTTAATGACCTTTTACTTTCTTCATGTATGATGTTCTTGATGTCATCCCACAATTTATCTGGTTTTCAGTCATTAGTGTTCAGTGTGTCAAATCTATTCTTCAAGTGGTCTCTAAATTCAGGTGGGATATAATCAGAATTGTATTTTGGCTCTCGTGGACTTGTTTTAATTGCCTTCAGCTTCAACTTGAACTTGCATATGAGCAATTGATGGTTTGTTCCACAGTCAGCTCCTGGCCTTGTTTTGGCAGAAGATATTGAGCTTCTCCATCTCCTCTTTCCACAGATGAAGTTGATCTGATTTCTGTGTACTCTGTCTGGTAAGGTCCATGTGTATAGCTGCCATTTACATTGTTGAAAAAAGGTTGCAAAATTCTATCATGTGATTTTTGGCATCATTTCTATCACCAAAGCCATATTTTCCAACTACAGGTGATTCTTCTTGGTTCACATTCCAATCACCAGTAATATTCAATATATCTTGATTGCATGTTTGGTCAATTTCAGACTGCAGAAGTTGGTAAAAATCTTCAATTTCTTTATCTTTGGCTTTGGTGGTATTAACTGGTCTTCTTTGTAGGCAAGGAGTTCTGGTAGCATAGTGCCTAAGGCACTTGACTGTTAGCCAGAAGGCTGGCGGTTCAAACCCACCAGCCACTCCTCAGAAGGAAGGTTGGGCAATCTACTTCTGTAGTGATACTGCCTCAGCAACCTAAGGAGGGGTCGCTATGAGTCGGGTCTGACTCGACGACACATAACAACTTTGTAGGCATATGGATATTATCCTATCACTGACAGCATTGTACTTCAGGATAGATTTTGAAACATTTTTTGTGACGTTGAACATCACCCATTTTCTCTTCTATTTTTCATTCCCAGCATAGTAGATCATATGTTTGTCTGATTCAAAATGGCCAAACCCAGTCAATTTCAGCTCATTAATGCCTAAGATATTGATCTTCTTACATTCCATTTCATTTTGATAATTTCTAATTTTCCTACATTCCATGTTCTGATTATTAATGGATGTTTGCAGCTGTTTCTTCCTATTTTGAGTCATGCCTCATCAGCAAAAATAGAGGTCCCAAAGGCTTCACTCCAACCACATCATTAAGGTTAACTCTACTCTAATGAGGCAGCTATTTCCCAGTCATATTTTGAGTTCCTTTCAATCTGAGGAGCTCATCTTTTGGCACTGTATCAGACAGTGTTTCAGAGCTATTCATAAAGTTTTCCAGTGATATATCAGACAGTGTTTCACTGCTGTTCATAAGGTTTTCACTGGCCAATACTTTGAAGTGGACTGCCCCTCCTTCTTCCAAGTCTGTGTTAGTCTGGAAGCTCTGCTGAAACCTGTCCAGCATGGAGGACCCTGTTGGTATGCAAAATACTGGTGGCATAGTCTCCAGAATCACAGCAACACTCAAACCACCACAGTAAGACAAACTGACAGATGAGTGGTGGAGATTATATATAGATATATACAGAGATAGACATTATGCTACCTGAAGTGTAAGTGTTGTATGATTCAAAATATTGTGGATAAAATTTAAAGCCACTTACACTCGGAAATGTGAGCTTAAAGACTACATGATCAAATGCAAAACTTTTTGTTCTATTAAATATGAGACTTAAATAACAGAACTATTCCATCATGAGAAAGGAGTAACAAAACTATTTAGATAGGTAGAATATAATTGCTCTCTGCACAGGCATATATGTTCATCACTTTATGATTGTCAAAAATCTTGCTACAAAGATTCTTGAACTGAAGTTATTCTTCTTGTTTCCTGGGGCAGATTTACTTCATTTACATTTAGGTAGTGGTATGGTATGTTGGGAGTTCCTGAGTGTCGCAAATGGTTAAGCTCTCATCTGCTGCCTGAAAGGTTGGCAGTTCTAATTCACCTGGAGATGCCTTGGAAAACAGGCCTGAAGATCTGCTTCCAAAAGTCCACTGGCTGAAAAAACCCTATGAAGCAGTTCTGCTCTACACAAGTGGGGTCACTATGAGTCAGTGGGGTCACTGTGAGTCAGAATCAACAACAACAATGGTATGCTGATCCAAAATATAAATAGGATTTCTGGTCTCAGAGGTTGCAGAAACTGGAGGAGGGGAAAAGCTCAATACTAATTACACTTGTCCTATATCATCCTGAAGAAACTGTACACTTGACTCTTACTACAAAGATTAAAGAGAACTTATTAGGACAAAATTATGAACAGACTTAGTGTACTGTATTTTAGAAGGCAGAGTCACAAAGTCTCAGTTAAAGCCCCAATTTTACTGCTCACGGTCTGTAGTTTGTGTTATATTAAACAAGTGCCATTTAGCAAAGAATAAATTACATTAAACATGCACTTTCAAACCGCATGCTCTGTCTTACTTGCACAATGCCCCTGTGAGATCCTAACAAGCTCACCTGGCAGGAGCTATGCTCCCACCTCAACTTGGTTGAAGAATTCAGTGCCTACAATAAGTCTATTCAGAACCTAGATTCTAATGTTACAATGTCACTCCCATGACCCTGAGGAAACCACACTATCAGAGGATACAGAAGAGATCCCCATAAACAGACAGAGCAGGGTGCGCAGTGGTAGAAGGAGGGGAGAAAGAGCCATGCTGACTGGTGAACCTGATGATTACAATTCTATCACAACATGCTCCGTGATTCATTTCAAAGATGAGCCAGCAATCAGAGATTAGCACTGGATGGTTTGGCATTCTTGGCACCATCCTCTCTTCTTTGGTAACAGTATCCCTCCTTCCCTGTCTGTACTGTATTTTGACAGAGCTGACTTTACCTCCCATCCCATACTACAGGGGTAAGTGTGTGATCCAAGACCAAGGCCATCAGTGTAGTGCATCCCTTGACCACAGTGATGGTTTACACATGGGCATGTGACTCAATGCAGGCCAAGGAAAGTTGAGCCCAGCCTTTCCCTATGGACCATTAGGAGAGAGAGCTTGTCTTCTACCAACTTTGAACCTATGAGAATGCTGGCCCACAGCTTCTGGGGCCACTTTGAGGAGAGAGGCTGCCTAAATCTCAAGTCAACTTGAAGGTGAACACAACAGACAGACCAAGTCCAGCCATTTGATGCTCTAAAATAGAAATACTATAGGGCTTTTCTGATCTAAAAGCCACAAAAAAAGTCCCGTTGCTTTGCGTTAAGCCAGTTGAATTGGGTTTTCAGTCATTTGCAACCAAAAGATAAGTGGATACACAAGCTACTAAAGTCACATCCAGCCATTCTTTGTTATTTCGATTAAAAATCGTTGAATTTAGGAACTTAAAAGTGTTACAAAGATGAATGTACCTGTCGTGCAGAATGCTTAACATTTAGTTACATTTCTTCAGATTTTGAAAGTTGCTGTCCCCACTGCGTCTCTCCCTTCTTCATCAGAGGCAACAGGATTTTGGAATTTAAATGTATTTTTCCTGCTTATGCTTGGTTTGGTTTTCATGCTTTTAACACTTACTCCTGCTTGCATCTGCAGACACTATTCACTGTCTCTTTGTGTGTGCATTTATAATTTTGTTGTTGTTGAGAATATACACAGCAGAATATAAACCAATTCAAGAGCTTCTGCGTGTGCGGTTCAGTGACACTGGTTACAGTCCTCAAGCTCTGCAGCCACTCTCACCCTCCTTCTCCAAGCTGTTCCTCCCCATTAACATAAACTCACTACCCTCTAAGTGTCCTCATCTTTTGAGTTGCTGTTGCCAATTTGATCCCATAGAGATAGATTTTAAAAGAGCACAATTCTCAAGGCAGACATTCTTCACTAATTAAACGAAACTATTGTTTGGTTTTTAGGGGATATTTTTGGTTTCAGGTTTAAAGATTATCTCAGGGAAATAGTTTTAGGCATTCATCCAACTTCCATGACTCAAGAAAATCTGGGTTCTACGAGAATTTGAAATTCTGTTCTATAGTTTTCCCCTTTTGATCAAGATTCTTCTATAGAATATCAAATATTCTATAGAATATTCAAAATATTCAGTAATGGTAGTCATGCACCATGCAGTTCTTCTGGTCTCTTGCCAAATGAAGCAATTTTTGATGGAGGCAATTAGCAACACATTCCATTTCCTCCTCTTATTCCTGACCTTCCTTCTTGCTCTGTTATTCTAGGTGAATAGAGACCAATCATTGTGCCTTGGATGGATGCTTGCATCTTCTCAGGGTCCTCTCATCCCATCTTAAGTCTTTAGGACCAAGATTCTTTAGCTTTCTGTTCACCTCTTCTCCCCTGCACACAAGCACTTCTTCTATAAATTGTGGCTTCTTACAGGAGAGATCAATTTCTGCTGAATTTATTTCTATCATTTTGCCTTTATGTCTTTCTGGGATGCCATAAACATCAATCAGGATTTGGTTATGAAAGGCAAGGAGGGGGGAGGTAGATCACTTCCTTATCCCTGAAGTCCTGGAGAGGTGGTCTGCCTTCCTTTGCTCCACCATAGTCCATGTAGTATTTTCCCAAGACAGGTTTAAATACCAGGCTACTGAGTTCCTTTGAGGGTCTCAGTCCTTGTTTTAACTCCTTTTCTTGCTGGCTGGCTCCCTAGCATTGGCTGCAGGGAAGGACTGGGAGAACAGCTGGTGGACAGTCTGGGAGCTTCTGCAAGTATGTGTATTGGTGAGATTTTTTTCTAGAAAAGCTCAATGTATCCCATCACTTAGAAGAGTAGTTTGGCAGCTTGTACTGAAACTGAAAATACACATGACACACAATTTCCACTTCTGTGTTCCTCCCTGGAAGAACTCTCCCACATGTCTCCTGAGAGAGGATCTAGGGTGGGGATCAAGATTCTACCCTTCGTGGAGATGAGAATAAAGACTGTTGGTTCTAGGTCATGTAACATGGACCAAGACAAGACACAGGCCCTGTGAAGAGATGAAGCACAATCTGTCTGTTATGTATTCACCTGTCTGTGTCAAATAACTTCTAGAAACCGGAGCCACCTTGGAACAATTACACAAGGGAGGTACATTCCTTAGAACAATCAACCATGGGAGATCAGAAGGGCAGCATTTGCACAGGGAGTTAGCTCAGAGGGTGGGACAGCATAGGGAAGAAGGTCACAGGGAAAATGTAACCACAGGGAGGAAGTGGAAAGAGAACTGTTAACTTTGTGGGGATTGCAATCAATGTGACAAAACAAAATGTGTATGAACTGTTGAATGGAAAATGGATTTGCTCTGTAAAAAATTTAAAAAGAGAGAAAGAAAACTGGAGCCACCTTGGATCTATATGGTTTGGGGAAGAACAAGGTGAGAAGGTGGCAGAGGTAGTTCAGAGGCAGAGGACATGATACTGGGAGATGATACGAATGTTTAAGGAAGGATCAGAGATACTGTCTGTACACAGTGATGAGATTTGTAAGGACTCCTGATTGTCTGTGGGAGCTCTGGTGGCATAGTGCCTAAGGCATCTGATTGCTAACCAGAAGGCTGGCGGTTCAAACCCACCAGCCATTCCTCAGAAGGAAGATGGGGCAATCTACTTCCATAGTGATACCACCTCAGAAACCCAAGGAAGGGTCACTGTGAGTCAGATCTGACTCCACTGCAGTGAATTTGTGTGTGTGTGTGTGTGTGTGTGTGTGTGTGTTTGGTTTGATCGATACTTTAACAAGAGACATCACTTTCTTCTTGGGTAGCTGCTAAGGCTGCTCATGTGTCTAGAGATTCTAGGAAGATTTTATGAGGCAAGGCTGAAGAATAACCAGTTCTAGTTGGATCCTGACTAGGGACTGGCCAAATAAGGATAGTAACCAGGGGTGGGAATGGGAAGGAATACATGAGAAAATTTCCAGTAGGCAACTCATTTGGAATAATCAGACAAGGAAAGGGCATAAAACATGATACTTTAACTATGAAAACAGAACAAAGTTTGAAAGAATAATCAGGTCTTGAGATCTAGAAGAGATAAATTAGACTTGTGGAGACAGAGTATTGGGGGAACCAGAGAGAACTGAGTGTAATGAGAAAAAGAACTCAACTTTTTTTTTTTTTTTGACGTACAAAGCACATGGAAATAAAAATATTTTCAAATGTTCACCATGGGCAAAATGGTTGACATTTGTTATCTCTGGGTAATGGCAATTTTTTTTTTTTTAATTTT